>NC_138994.1:51996512-52516177 GCF_964341445.2 Mesoplodon mirus | reverse complement strand
AGTGTGACTGGTGTCTCTGTCCCCACATGCCACAGGGCTGCCGTGCCTTCATGTCACTGACGTGGGCCAGGGTACAGGAAGTCAGCTCAGCTCTCTGAGATGTCAGACATGGGGCAGAAATCCGAGCCCTTTCGGACTTTAACCCTAGGGCCTGTTATAAAGTAGTAAGGAGCCAGGACCTTCCAGCTAACTTCATTCTTCTGGGCTTGAACTTTGTTTCTGCTTACCTCAAATCACATTATACCTTTCTAGGAAAAGATGTCCAGGGATCCTGCTACTGCTATTCATAACTGCAAAGATCTGATACCAATCCTCCAAATCCAACAGTAGGGAGGCTGGCTAGGAACTGGTAGCTCATAAAAAATGTGAGTGTATGTCTCCTACCCTGGTGGGGCTTTCGATGACTACAACTTAACTATCCACGTGTGGAAATGTGGAGACAAAAATGTAGTGAGTGAAAAATTAGAACACAGGGTATGTAGATTCACACTGATGACTATGCACAGAAATATCGGCAAGGATCAGAAATGAACACGGGATGCAACTAATTAGAGTTTCATGTTTACTGGGTAGTTTCCTTCTGTAAAGTAGAAAATAAAAATTTTAAAGGGATTGATTGATACCAAAAATACCACAGCAACAAGAGAGAAACCACCTCTATGTAGCGAGGGTGTGTGTGTGGTGTGTTAACGGGTTGGGGTAGGTGTCCTGGGTTCTACCCTATCTAACTGGCCCCCGCCTCTGACCCTATCCCGGGTTCAAGGAGGCAAACATGACCCATAGAAGGATACGAATTTCTGACAGAGTGATCTAGATAAAAACCTGTTCTGCTTATCCTTATGCTGCTGTCCAGCCTTCCCTGCCCCCACCCGTTCCCTGAGACCTCAACTAGACTTGATGGACTTTTTAAATAACCACACATCCTCTCATCCACCATAAGGTACCATTTACCAGGCTAAGGGATTTTTATTTTAAGGTGTTTTTGTTTTTGAGAGAGATGAGTTGTCAATATATTTGAATACACAGCTAAATTAAACCTGAACTTGGCAGTCTCTGGTTGTGTTGTTTGAAGAAGGCCTCTGTACTTCCCTCCAGCCTATATCAATGGCATGTTTTCCACATTAAACAGTGAAGAACTTGCAGACCAGATGGCAGAAATAGAGCTTTACCACATGCGGATGGTCAGACGGCACCCAGCTGACAGATCCTGCCTGTGACCGAGGCCCCCCTTCCCTGGTCTTTCTTTTTCCACCTTCAAAATTTTACCCAAAATTTTCTGTAGGAACATCTTCCCATCTTTAATACTGCAACTTTCCTCTCATTTAAATTGAAGCTCAGAGAGCAACTGTATCACCCAACCTTCCTCTGGCATGTCCATCACAGTCTCTAGAAAGGAAACATCACCCATCTCTGAGGAATACGTTGGCGGGGGAATAAACGTTTAGCCATACAGTGGCTCCGTCACCCTCCTGCTGCAAGAGCCATGTGAATTTTTCTAGATTTCATTTACTTCTTCCCCTGGGTAACTCTGCAGGAAGTAGGAAAATGTGTGTGGGCTGGTGAACTTTGGCTGGGCAATGTATGTTCTTCAGGGTTCTCAGGGGTTCAGCCCCCAAGGTATTTGATCTCGATTTCTTGGCAATTGTTATGAGCAACTCCTAGAAGAATAATACACCAGACTATTTTTGCTGAGCATTACAAAAGGTCTTGTTCCCTAAAATATCCCTCAGCATTAAAAAAAAAAAAAAAAATTCATCAACGGCTGAAATAGCCCAAGTCATAAGAAAACCTATTCAGAGGGTCCTTTAGCCCAGTCATGACTTCAGGTTGCCTCTCCCCCCTGAGGCTGGTCTCTCTCCATCCAGCTGTGCTTTCTGGGGTTCTCTTATTGGGCTCCTGACCCAATCATAGAACCCGGGGTACAAATAGATAAGTTACAGCCACACGGAGCCACCGAACAGGCAGGAGATGCACATCTCCTTTTCTTCAAATCACTCCTCTGCCTTTTAGAAGAAAGCGCCTCCCAAAGACTAGTCCGTCATCCAGGAGCAGATGGCCGGGCCTGGGTTCCCTTCTGCCTGCAGGATGCTGCCTGTGGATCCAGACTCCTTTCCCATTTTCCTGATTCTACGGAGCACTGACCAGCTTTCTTCCTACTGAGACCAGCAGATAGCAATAGTTGAGAGCAAGCTGGCCCAGGAATATAGAAGGAAGAGGTGTTAAGAAGGTTGCTTTCTAAGAATGTTGTCTTGAGAGCTTTCTTTTTTAAAAGGTATTTTTATCCTGCTGGGTAAGGAGACTGCAAATGAGTCCAATATTACAGCTGTGTCCTCTTCCAGGCAGACTTGAGTTTCTCCGTGGCCAGAAACAGCCCCAGAAGCCTTCCTGTGCACCTTGAATGTATGCCGTTTTCCCGGGCTGAGCAGGTGACCAGCTGTGGGTGGGGCTGTGCACGTCACCCAGCTCCATGGTAGGATGACAGCTTGACATGCAGGAGCCTCATCCCCCAGGGGTCTGCACACGAGGGGCTGAGCAGTGATGCACTTGACAGAATGCTCATATTAGCCCAGGGAGTGGGCTAATTCACTCCACCTCCCCCCCACCCCCCAGTAAAAAGGATTGTTTCTATTTAAACTTCTCCTGATCAAATCTCCATTCCTCTTTCCACAAACTTGGTCTCTGTAGCCAGGGGAACCAGTATCTGGACAAGCATGTAATTACAGTGATTAGTCATGAAACCACCCAGCCCTTTGGAAATGCCCATGACCCTACTTGTCTGTTTGATGCCTCAGCACATCCTAAGCAAAAACACTATAGAAATTTTGTACTTTGACTTCACATGTCCAGATCAAAGTGAGTTCATTTCTCAGGACACTCAATTTTCATTTTCAAAAAAAAAAAACAAACAAAAACTAAAAAAGAAAACCCCCCAAAACCAACAAGAATTATGGGTTTACCACTGAGATAAGATTAATCATAGGTCATATACCCAAGTGGCAATTGGCACTCTCTATTCAGAGGGAGTCTAAAGTTCCCAGGACACCAAGGACGATAGGAGTTACGGAGTCCTGGTGCCTGTAATGCGGTGAACACTGAACCTGCTCCTCTGCCACGGACTGGCACGAATTCAGCAGACACGTACTGTCTACCTACTATGTGCTAGGCTCTTGCAGACAAGGCAGGCTCAGTCCTGCCTTCATGAAGTTTATGGTACAAGGCCAAACTACGACTGGTAGGAAAACACCAGCCTGCGGAACAAGGGAGAGGCCGGTGCCGCCTCCTACCGCTGCCACACAACCTGCTGTAAACCAAGATTTCCACGGACTTGACACAGCGTGTTCAGATACCTTGCATTTTTAGCTTCCAAGTTGCCCTTGGGTTTTAATGGTCTTCCTTTTGTTGCTATTGCATAGCTTCTGTCACAGGACCCTGGATTTTCGCTGCTTCTGGCTCATGTCTTCACAGTGCAAAATGGTGGCTTATATTTGTACCTGTTGAAGGGACCGTTGAGTTCTCTGAGGGTCATAAGCCACGGGACTCCTGCTCGCCTTTCAAACAAAAGAGAGACTTCATGATCTGAACAGAGAGAGTAGAGAAAATCTCCTTGTTTTTTGGACGTAAGGGATAGAAATGAACTCCACTATCACAGCCATCTCCCTATCCAAAGAGTGCCTTGTATGAGATAGTTTAATTTTTTGGAGAGGAATTAAATAGGCTATAATGCTCAGGGCCATTTGGGCCAGTTACCATGAGAAAGGAAAAGGGTCTCCATCCAGAACTTTCCCTGGGGGAGGATAGCTTCAAGCTTCTCACCACACAGGGTGTAAAATTTAGAGGATCAGCCATTTGTGCTGGGGTTGAGATCACTCCAGAGGCTGGGCAAAAGTACAATGGATTATTTATTTTGACTTTAATAAAAAGAAGTGGATCTGGCATAGATAGGCATAAATAGCCCTGCTGTAGTGAACACGAACAGGAAAGCCTAGACTAACTACCTTCCTGAGGCATCATTTTTAACAGTCCTTGTGTGTCCACAATCCATGGCTCTCCTGTTGCACACATCTGCAGTGGAATCCCAGACCCATCACTTACTGGCTGTGTGACTTTGGGCAGGTTGCTTAACCTCTCTGAGCTTCACTTCCCCATATGTAAAAGCAGACCCTTAAAATTCCTGCTTCCTAAAGGTTGTTGTGGAAATTAAATAAACGTATGACAAACACTTAACTCAGTGTCTAGCACATGGAAAGCATCAATAAATGACAGTGAGTTGATGGCCACTGAGCCACCACATATATGCAACCCATTCTGCTTTTCTACTCCTCACCCCAGTCCGAGAAACTGGGGCCCACAAGGCTAAGTGATTCGTAGCCCACAGCACAAGTGGGCCACTTGAGCCAGAAGCTACAGCCTCCATCCCCATCCATAGGCCCTCAATGGTTCTTGCTTGTTCCTCTCAATCAGTGGCTTGGAGTCACTGGGAAACTTGTAAACAGCAGATTCCTGGGCTACTCTCTCGGAGATTCTAATAAAGAGATCCAATGCAGTGGGTGCTGCATTGTTAACAAGTACCCCAGGTTACTAGGGGCAGGTGGGCCACTGAGCATGCCCAGTGCATCGCCACCCTGCCCCTTCGCTCCCTCTAATCATCCTGCATCCTCCAGGCGTGGCTTGTTTCTATCCACTCCCGCCACGTAGCTTTCTCTCACCACCCCACTCCAAGATGATCTCTCTCTACTCATTTGTCATTCCTCACTGATTTTCAAGTATCATTAGTTATCCTTTTATGTCTAGTTGCTTCACCTCCCCCTGGAAGCAGGGGCCGTGGCTCATACATTCTGTACTCAAATACTTGCTGACCGGTGTGTGCTCTGCATAGCTCCCAGCACAGAGGGTCTATTTCAGGTTTCCTGGGCATGGGACCCAGGGAACCACAGCTGCCATGCTGGCAGGTGTAAGCCTCAGGTGAGGCTCTTTCTTCCCGGGGTCCCAATCTCAGGGGGCTGCCCCTCCTCCCTCCTCACCCATTAGGAAGGTCCGCTGTGCATCTCGGGGGCCGAGGGAGGACTGTCACAACAATAATTTTAATGAACTCTGGATTGGAAAAGACTGACATGTCTAGGATTAAAGAAGAGCCCAGGTTGTGCTTTTAGACTTTGAAACAAGTACCAGCAGGCATGCCCGTCAAAGGTCTGTGTTCCAAACATTCATTTGTGGGTTGTTTGTTTGGAACTTGCAATATATTTTCTACCTACAGAAGGAAATGTTGTAAACGGTGGTTAACTGACTAACCTAGTTTGCAAAATCCTAGTTTAACCATAAAATGCAAAAACACCTAAAATGCAAGCTGTAGAACACAGCATTGTTAAGTATTACAAAAGGGGGTGGGAGGTGACAATTAAACTGATTAGAAGTTGTTTATTTTAACATTCTTCCTGGTTCCTAAGGAAAAGTAAATTTAAAGAGAGAAGGATAAGGAGGTAGAGAGGCTTGTGTATAGAATCTGTGGAGGTGCCTTTAGAAGTTGAGGACACAGATCCCTTATTACATTTAACTACACAATTTACAACTTTTTGCAGAAAACAAAACTGCCTTCACTCTGTTTCAACATGGACAAGGCCAGGAAAGAGGCTTGGGAAACTCGCACAGGTGGTGTGTTAGATTAGGCAGAATGAGGAGTACCGGGCTTCCTTCATGGCACAGTCGTTAAGAATCCGCCTGCCAATGCAGGGGACACGGGTTTGTTCCCTGGCCCGGGAAGATCCCACATGCCACAGAGCAACTAAGTCCGTGCGCCACAACTACTGAGCCTGAGCTCTAGAGCCCGTGAGCCACAACTACTGAAGCCTGTGCACCTAGAGCCTGTGCTCTGCAACAAGAGAAGCCACCGCAATGAGAAGCCTGCACACCACAATGAAGAGCAGCCCCTGCTCACCACAACTAGAGAAAGCCCGCACAGCAATGAAGACCCAACACAGCCAAAAAGTAAATTTAAAAAATAATCATTAAAAAAGAGTTAGTTTCCTTAAAAAAGAAAAAAAAAAAGAACGAGGAGTATCACTTACACCTTCTAATACTCTTTTATTGTTATAATGCAATTTATGCAATAAATAGAAATCAAGATTTAAAAAAACATGGGAGCACTTCCAAACACAGATTTTTCTTTTCCTTAACACAGGTATATTACTAAGACTACTTTTGTGTGAAACAGACATGATTAGACCCACAAAGAAAGCCGAGAGAGGGAGAGACGGGAGAGAGAGAAAACCAGCCCCAGGGAGAGGGTGTTACGAAATGAGGGCAGATTTACTGGGGGCAGCTGGTAGAAGAGAGAAGGGGAGGAGAAAGGGATTCGAAGTGGAATTAGATACAATGTGAGTGAAGAGGAAGGGAAGGGGGAACCGGGCCCGTTTCTCTGGGTGGGGCAGGGAGGGGGAGAACTAAACGAGGGAAGAGATGGGGTCCAGCAGCAGAGTAGGGCGGGGGATGGGGGCCACCTCTGCAGCCACAGGCTGTTTGTGACTTGGGTAACGTTGCTCAAAGGTGCCTATGCTCTTAGGTCAAGTTCTGAAATGTGCTTTACAATGTGTCACACACACATGGTTCGGGAACATTCATGAAAAATCAGTTCATCATTACACAGAATTGATCTAGTTCTCAGATGCACTGACATGAGGGCAAGAGGTAATTTCTCATCCCTAGGATCTGATGGTCTCAAAAAGTAACCCTCTGAGGGCTTCCCTGGCGGCGCAGTGGTTGAGAGTCTGCCTGCCAATGCAGGGGACATGGGTTCGAGCCCTGGTCTCGGAAGATCCCACATGCCACGGAGCAACTAGGCCCGTGGGCCACAGCTGCTGAGCCTGCGCGTCTGGAGCCTGTGCTCCGCAACAAGAGAGGCTGTGATAGTGAGAGGCCCGTACACCGCGATGAAGAGTGGCCTCCGCTCGCCGCAACTAGAGAAAACCCTCGCACAGAAACAAAGACCCAACACAGCAAAAATAAATAAATAATTAAAAAAAAAAAAAGTAACCCTCTGAGCTAAAACGGACATCACTGAGATAGTGAGGGAAATCTGAATATGGGCTGTATATTTTATAAAATATTTTATCAATGTTAAGTTTTCCAAATGTGATAATTATGGGGCTCTGATTATGTAGGAGGATGTCCTTGTTCTTAGGAGACACGAGCTAAAGTATCCAGGGGTGAAGTATTTGGATATCTGCAAATTCTCACATGTTCAACAACAAAATTATATATATATGTACATATATATAGTATAATTATTACATTAGTTATATCATATTATACATAATGTATCAAGTTATATATATGTTAACATGTGTAAAAATTAGAAATGTGTCTAATTAGAGAGAAAGCTTAGGCCCAAATGTGGCAAAATGTTAACAACTGGTGAAGCTTCACTGGGCCACTTCACCAACTTTTCAGTTGAAATATTTCAAAATTAAAAACTGAGGGGAGATGGGCTTCCTTGGTGGCGCAGTGGTTGAGAGTCCGCCTGCCGATGCAGGGGACACGGGTTCGTGCCCCGGTCTAGGAAGATCCCACATGCCGCAGAGCGGCTGGGCCCGTGAGCCATGGCCGATGAGCCTGCGCGTCCGGAGCCTGTGCTCCGCAACGGGAGAGGCCACAACAGTGAGAGGCCCGCGTACCGCAAAAAAAAAAAAAAAAAAAAAAACTGAGGGGAGATGGTATTGGGTGCATTCAGGGTGGTATGGTCTAGGGGTGGCATAGGGAGGGTGGGAGGGAGATGCAAGAGGGAGGGGATATGGGGTTATATGTATATATATATAGCGATTCACATTGTTATACAGCAGAAACTAATACAACATTTTAAAGCAATTATACTCCAATAAAGACGTTAAAAAAAAACAAAAAAACTTATGATTACCAGGGGGTAAAGGAGGGAGGGATAGATTGGGAGATTGGGATTGACATATACACACTATTATATATAAAAGACATAACTAATAAGGACCTATATAGTAGAGCACAGGGAACTCTACTCAATACTCTGTAATGGCCTACATGGGAAAAGAATCTAAAAAAAAACAGACTGGATATATGTGTATGTGTAACTGATTCACTTTGCTGTACACCTGAAACTAACACAACATTGTAAGTCAACTATACTCCAATAAAAATTTTTTTAAATCATAAAAAAAAAAAATGGGGGGGAGAAAAATAATTCTAGCCCTCGGACGAGCTGGGAAACCCCCAGTCAGTCCAACCTCCCTGCTGCCTGGAATAGCATATCTCCTCTCTCCCCGTCTCTCCCTGTCTCGTCCCTCCCCTTTCCTTCCTGCCCCAGCTCCTCTCCTCTGAAACAAGGAAAAGAGCCAGCTAATTTAGCGTTTAAAACAACACACCCAGCGGAGAGAAAAAAACAGATGCGCAGGAGGCTCAAGTTCGAGGCCTAGCCTGGAACTCAGGGCTGTGGGCGAACTTCAACAAGCCACGGAGGACTCGGAGCAGCTCCCCGGAGAGGCCCCTTCCAGCTCTCCCCTTCCCTAACTCTAGGGAATCCCTTAGTTAGAGGGAGAAAAATCAGTTTATCTTATTTTCATGCAGCAGCTCCATAGCAAAGGAAATACCATCTTCTTTTTCCTTGAATATGCCCCGAAAGACCACACGACAACATGAGAAGGCAAAGGCCCACTGATTGGCTCCCTCTCACCAAGCCCACCTGCCAGGCTCCAGCTCTGGATTTGCCCAGGGCACACAGGTGGCTCTCCAACATCTGCCACCGGCCTCGTCACAGACCCTACCTCTTCCCTTCCTACCTCAAATAATGACACAAAGAACTGGACCTCAGGATTCCAGGAGACCTCCCAGCGCCAGACCTCAGGCACTAGCAAGTGGCATGGGGACCCTGGCAGTCGAGCTGGCCCTGGGACACCACCTCCGTGTCTCCACGTCGCTGGGGTTCATCCCTCACTCTGCAGTCCAGGAGTTTTGGGGGTTAATAGAGAGCTATCCTGTCCTGGCTTTTAGAAAGCCTAGGGCTTACGATACCCACTATCAAGTGCCCTTGGTCCCGGGCTGGGGTGGCAGCAAGGGAGCTGCTGCCAGGTTCCAGGGGAGCCAAAGGAAAGAGGAGAATAAGGCAGCCGGACTTGTCTCCACTCGTTTTGTCACCCCATTAGACACCCGGCTGGGAAAACACTTGGTTTACAAAAATGTTGACGTTCAGTAAGTGAGCCTTCATCTTCCCAGGTGCTGACAGCTGACAAAGGTCAGGCAGGAGGAAGTGCCCCCTGCACAGAGCCTTTACTCAGAGATCATTTCTGCATGTGGACCCATGTCAGTTCGCTGAGCTCTGCCTAGAAATGGGGGGGCTGTGCTGGCTGACGTTGGGTCTCGTGCCCACCCTAGAAAAGCAGGTCACCCTCTGACCAGGGGAAGTCATTTATGCCAGGGTTCTTTAAAATGCTAAGTTTCATCTATTTTCCACCTGGGTCTATTTTCCATCTTTCCCTCCTAGAAAGATGGCAGTTCCCTTTCCTTAGGGTGCTATTTGGCCCGGTTAAGCCCAGGAATGGGATTCCCCACTGGAGCAGGTGAGTCGACGTCATTTGCCTGAGGAACAGAGAAACGGGCCGCTTTCTCAGACCTGTGACTCCACTCCCAAGCCTGCCCCGTGGAACACCACCAACCTCAGTGGAGTGCAGCCCACTGGCAACAGCTCAGTGACTGCAAAGAAAACCAGCCCAGCACAAATCTCTACCGTCTGGGGGCCGTTTCTCCTGCCCCACACCCTGGACAGTTTGCAAAGGGGATTCGAGGAGTCTAGGAACTCAGGCCCCTGTCAGCTGGACAGGGTTGAGGTGCAGGACTTAACTTGTGCATGTCAGTGTGCAAAGCCTCTGCCTTAGAGGGAAAGCTGGGGGTCCCCAGAGGACCCTAATCTGATGGAAACATCTGGGTAGAGAGTCCTGGCCCCCAGGCATTTTGCACCATCACTTCAACTCGTGTTTGCTTAAAGCAGAGAGGCTAGGCTCACAGTCACAGAGTGAGTGGAGGGAACGTGGACATCATGTTAGGCAGGGCCCCCCACCCCTTGCTTAGAGCTGAGGACCTCGAGACCCAAAGGAGCTGATCTGTGACGGGGAATAATTAAGGTCTGAGGTACCTTCTTAAACTGACAGAAACATGACTGCATAATTTTCCCTTTGGCCATCCAAGCATCTTTATTTAAAAAGTCAAGTCATGACCATATCCTGTTGATTCATTAAGCCAAATTAAAATTAAACTTCTTCAGGCAACCCTGCCTTTGTTCTCCTAAATTATACCATTCGAGGAGTATGAAGGAGAAGAACTGCCATTTAGTGGCTTAATGTCTGGAATTACCTGCATTTCTCTTTGGAGGGGGACACATCCAGGATGTTTTTGCAAGCCTGCCGTAAGAGACAACACCCTCCAGCCAAGCACCCCATTCCACGGTCACCTCACCCATTTGTGACTCTTTGACATGCCTCTCTGAGTTTCATCAAAATGCTCAGACAACTCTAAGAATTCCCCAAAGAGGAATTTCTGAGGTTTTGCTGATTCCATTAAAACTGCAATGTTATTCCGTCCCCACCGCCCACCCCTAGTATAAATATTTTTAAGCAAGGAGACTAAAAGAGATCGGTTTGAATATCTGTGCTGGTGTCACAGCTCTGAAACGTCCTAGATGGATCACCCGAGTGTTGAGGGGACATTTGATTAATTGTGAAGCAGTTGCAAGTAACCTGCTCTTACTCAGGTTCAGTGAAAAAAAAGGAAAACCCGTGCCCAAAACAGCTTGCACAAACCCCATAAGAACATGCATCTCATCCACGCTGGAAGCGGCCACCCCAACCCGAGTCTGCGGTAGGAAAATCTGAATCTTTGAGCACCAGTGGCTTCACACAAAAGCGAGCAACGGGACAGAGTCAAAGCTGTGTGTTTCCCTCCACTCCCAAAACCCAAACAGCCATGTGCCATGGCGCCCTCCACTTCATTAAACACAAATCCCAGTGTTGCTTTCTTAGACATTTTTCCTATGTAACTGAAGGCAAAACACATTAAATATTTGATCTTGTCTTACTCTGATGAGAGCTAGCAGGCTCATAAATAATCCATTGACCTGGTTCATTTTTCTGGACAAAATTGATCATAAAAATACATGCACACAAGCCTTTGTAATGTCTGACTCTTAGAAATTCCACCCCTCTGAAATTCTTTAGAACCCCAACTGAAAAAGAAATTCATTATGCAGAAGACCCAGGGCAAAAAGAAATGTGTTTCTTAGTGTTCTTTAGCTCCAGAGATCCTTTTCAAAAGCAAATTTGAATATACACATTTTTCAAGCAACTGATGGTTACACACTTCAACCACGTAAAACAGCTCTCTTGAGTTTTACATACATTCTGAATGACTGAGCATGCATCGGCTCTGCCAGGGAAAACTACCCAAGCGCACGGAGACTCGTCCCACTTATGTGTCATTCAGAGATTTCTCTCGATATTTGGGCATTTGCGTCCACCAGGACTCTCCCCGCAGCGATGCTTAAACACAGCGCCCTGCACGCGATGGCCGTCAGTGAAGAGCAAACAGAAGCCATGGGTTGAAAGTAAAGCAACTTTTCCTCCCGACAGCAGGACCGTCCTGAAGGGCTTTCCTGGGCTACTGGGCCACCCGAAGCCGGGCAGCCGGGGACGAAGGAGCGCTCCGAGCCGGTCGCCCGCCCGCGTCCCCTTGTTCCCGCAGCCGATTCCGCGCGCGCCCACCCTGCCCAGAGCCCCCGCGCCGGTGCCCGGAGAGGCCGGGCGGGATGAAGTTCGGGAGAGAAGTGGGCATTAGAAGCCGGGAGGAAAGCAGACCCACCTGCCGGGAGTCCGCGGAGGCCGGTCCGGGGCTTCCGAGGCGGGCGATCCTCGCGCCCTCGAGGCACCGGGGCGCCGCTGCCTGTGCCAGCGCCGACGCCCGCGCGGCCGTATTTGTACTCTCGGCCCCTCACATGGTCTGATCTCTAGATATCCGCCGCCAAAGAGCTCTTAAAGAATTTGTGCGTCACTTTTGAGCCGCAGAAACTTTACGTTTCCCCGCGGCTGCGGCTCTGCGTTCCTCCTGGGGAGGGGGAAGGATGGGGGATGGGGGGTGGGCGCGCTCACTGGGGAGGGGCCGCCGGGGGTGAGAGTGGAGGGGGAGCCGGGGCCCGGGGAGGGGAAGGACCCCTTCTCCCCAACACACACACTGAGACACACACACTCGCACACTCTCACACACGCACACTCGCTCCCCGGAAGGGGCAGCGCCCTGGGAAGAGAGGGAGCCGGGGGCGGTGAGGGGCGGGCAGCAGGCCGAGAGGAGCTAAGAATCCTGACCCTCGTGTTCGTTAAGCTTGCGGGGGAGGAGCTGCTCCACAACCCACAGGTGTAGTTCCTCCCCCAGCAAATGGCTCCCAAATTTTTATTTAGTTTTCGGCTCAATGTCTCTTTCTCAGAAGGATCTCTCTTGACCACTGACACCCCCCCATCACCCTCACCCCGCATCCTGCCCTATTTTCCTTCCTGGGACTTTAGCCCCTGGCTCTCCGTCCGGCTCTACCGCTGGGAGGTGAGCGCAGCCAGAAGGGATCTTGTTTAATTCCTCGCCCTCCCCGGTGCCTCCAATAAAGCCCAGGCTAATGGCTCACAGTAAATACTTGCAGAAGGAATGAATGAATGAAGAATTCTTTCCCATTTTGTTAACCAGCTACAGTTAAAAGCAATATCAGAACAGTGGGTGGTGATCTGGAAAACGCAGTATATGCCTGTGGTGTTGGGGGAGTGCGTGAATTGTTAACAATATTTTAATTATCTGAAGAGGGTCAATAGGAGCCTCTTGTGTTGAACCATGTGAATACCTTGCTTCGATAATTTTTTTTAAATTAAGTTTAAAAGTGAACTTAATGTTATTATATTTTCAGTAAAATTATTTTTTACATTTGAAGAGAACAGATGCAGTACTTGCTCTGGGATGTCCCTGAAGCTGAGATGGGAGGGTGAGGGCTGACCCACCTACTTCTCCCTAGAGGAGGCCAGGGTCCCAGCCAAGTAGAAGGCAGAACAGAAACAACAATTGCAAGTTTGCAGCCCCTGTACTTGGACGGAACGGAACCCAGAAAGCTGAGCTGGAGTCTGCAGGGACTGAGTTGGAACAGTTCCGTTCCCGGGCGTGGGCGGTGCCCCAACCTGGGAGAAAACAGTGTGAGGTTTTGGCGCCACCTAGAAGTCAGGGTGGCGATTGCAAGGAAAGCGGGATGGGCTTCAGAGAGCACCGGGCTGCTCTGGTGAGCTGGCTGGGGATTTCCCGGGGAATCTTGGGCATTTCATCCCCGTGGCCAAATCCCGGGGTGACAGGGTCCACATTAGGCAGCGCCTCCCTTCAGATGAACACAATGTGTTAGCACTGTGTGAACTGGGACTACACAAGTGTAAGGTGTGGTTCTGGGGAGGGGACTGGGGGCAGTGGGTGACTCCAGCCCTTGGCTAAGGCTCTTGTCTCCCCACCCAGTCTGTCCTCCACGTTGGGTCAACGTGACTTTTTTTTTAAGATTTTTTTTTTGATGTGGACCATTTTTAAAGTCTTTATTGAATTTGTTACAATATTGCTTCTGTTTTATGTTTTGGTTTTTCGGCCACGCAGCATGTGGGATCTTAGCTCCCCGGCCAGGGGTCGAACCCACACCCCCTGCAGTGGAAGGCGAAGTCCTAACCACTGGACCGCCAGGGAAGCCCCCGCAACATGACTTTTTAACCCCATTCCAGAGTCTCATGAACCTGATGAACACTTCTGGCCTTCTTTCGAGGGCCTAATACCCATTCCTGCCCAGCCACCCCGGCCCCTCTCAGAGCTGCTGTTTTGGGGGGCGGGGTGCTGGCCTAGAGAGTGGGACTCCCGCGGACCTGGGTTAAATCCCAGCTCTGCCCCTGTGCTGTCCGTGGGGGTTTGTTCCCACACAAGGTGAATCCCTTCATCTCAGCCAGTGGGGCCTTCAGCTCCTTTGTGTGTAAAATAGGGATCACCAAGATGGCGGGCACCGCCCAGCCGCAGGGAGGGAGGGGGCTGGTGTGTGCAGTAACACCAGGGTCCTCTCCGCCCAGGGAGACCCCACCCTCCCTCCCTCCTCGGCCTTGGACCACCCCAGGCCAGTCTTCTCCCCACTCGCTCCCTGGCTGAGGGGTGGTATCAAAGACATTGGGATTACCCAGACTGGACCTTTCCCTTATTCCTCACCGCCTCCCTGGCACAGTCCATCCTCTCTCTACACATGTGCTGTCGCTTCTTCTTGTCCCTGTGGGTGTCGGCCTCAGCTGCCCCCCTTCCCCTCAACAAATCCAGCCTCTCTCCTCCCTAAAGCGAAGTCTTCCCTGTCTTTCTCCAGCATCCGGACTCCCTCCCTGGTGGAGCTCCTTAGTGCCGGCGCCTGGTCCCACTGCCGGGTGGGGGTGGGGGGCTCTACTCGACCGCCCTTCCTCGCCTCCCGATCGGGGTGAGTGGACAGACATCATCCACTGCCCAAGAGAGGGCAGCCCTGTACCCTTCCCAGCTGTCCGCCTCCATCAAAGCTCCTTCCCGACTGAGCACCTGCTCCACGCCAGGCCCCGAGGAGGACACACCCTCTGCCCTTGGGGGTCAGGGAGAAGGGCTGTGCTGAGCATGGAAGGCATTTGGGAGCCCTGAGCGGGAGAGGCGTTGACGAAAGCAGTGTTCCCGGGGAGGACCGACATGGGCTAGAGGAAGCAGACGGGTTCCTTAGACCGTGAGTGCAGGTGTGGAGCAGGTGTGAGGCAGGCAGGCACCAGCACACACAGGGAAGAGACGGGAGTCAGACACCCAAGAGAACCTATGGGGCTCGGCGGCTGGTGTCTGGGGAAAACGGTGCATCTGTCAATGATGCCGTGAACCTGGGCGATCATGGTTCAGCAGGACTTTCTCTTTGTTCCACTAGCTCTAGATCAGAAATAGTGGGGCCTCCGGCCTGCTATGAGGCTGCTTTGAGAGGTAAAGGGCACGTTTAAGTATTTCCATCCTCTCCCCAGCTCTTTCTCCCTCACCACAGACACCGCCACCAAGGAGACCCACTTCCTGCGTGTCTCAAGGCCCAGCAACTGTTCCCCTGTGGAGCCAGGCTGGGACACACTGTGTAAATCACAATAATGGAAGACAAGGCCCACCCACCCCTTCTTGTGGGCTCTTTCTCAGTACTCCAGTCTTTAGAGTGTCTCACAGGACCCCCTTGTTTCTCCTGGGATGTGGCATAGTTTTGGTGATGGGGTCCACAGTCAACCATGCGAGGGGTACAGCACCTCCAGGGCAGGATTCGCTGCCACTGTGAACCCTGGGCTCATGCTCACAGAGGTCTACGCAGGAGCCCCCCGTGGGAGGCTGTCTCTGATCCAGATGAAGCAAGGCCAAGGGGAGGAGACCAAAAGCCCTTTCAGGAGTGCCAGGAACTTGACATGCAGGGGGTGTGGGAGCGGAAGGCAGAAAACTTTTGCAAGTAGATGATTTGTGTCTTTGGTCACCTTTTCCTGGCCCCCTCTCTCCCATTCCTTAGGAGCCTACTGCCCTTGCTAAACAAACCCTGTTCCCCCAGATTTTACAGGTATTGTGACTTCCCCATGCTCTATGATATTTCTGAACCAAGGTTTTTGGGTTTTACTTCCTTGCTACAGGATTCCCTCCCTGACTCTAAACACCTTAGCTCGGGCCACATTCTGGAGGGCAGCTGTTTTTACCTTCCACCTTGGCTGAGAAGTCGCAGCTGGGAGAAGCACAGAGCACCAGGGCGGGACCCCAGCCCTGTGCCCGCACAGACCTGTGAGAGCCCTCAGATGTCTCCTAAAGGCCCACCTCCTCCGCTAGGCTCTGAGTTCCCAAGGGAAGGGGCTCTGCGTCTCTCCACGTCTCAACACCCAGCACTGTGTCTGCACACAGCAGGCCCCATAAACAAGAACTGGCAACGAAGGACTAGGAAAAGGCCTTTCACTCTTCGCAGACTTAAAGTGTCCTAAGAACCAGTGCCCTTGGCACTGGTGAGTAAACCATGGCATATCTGACAATGGAGAAACAGCCAGCAGGGAAAGGAGTGAGGCTGTTTTCTCTGCATATTGAAATCGCTTTAACTATGTAGAAGAAACTGGGGATCCTAAGTGCCTTGGAGGGAAGGGATGTTAAAAGTAGAAGGGAACCCTGCTTTTTCACTGTATTCCCTTCTGTACTACTTAAATATTTGCCATGTGTAGGTAATATTTTTATAAAACCTTTTCAGAAAGGCAACATTTTAAAACATTTATAAAAGTTAAAAAAAAAAAAAAGGAAGGAAGAAAGAAAAAAAGAGAGGGGAAAGAAAGAACACAGGAAGATGTTCTAAGGGCCCCAAGCTTGTGGCAAAGCAGGGGAAAAGCCTGGAAGATTCTCAGCTCCACTTCACGCAGTGCAGACATGTTTCCTTCCCAAACGGGGCCAAATTACTCAGGACCACTGTCATTTTCTTTTGTTCCCTTAGGAAGGAGGCAAATATTTTCTCTAATTTTCTAACAAGTATGGCTGTGAGCCAAGAGGTGGCACCCAGGGCTTTGCTCAGGATCCGATCAAGAGGGACAGGACTATTTTTAGAACCAAGTCCTCCGCTTCCAGCCCCTGAGGCCATTCCTCCTCCCTCTGTCCCGCTCCCAGCTTTCTCCGCCTGCTCAAGATTACAAAACACTCACCCTCTCTTTAGCACTTCTCCTCCTCCAGGAACTTCAAGATAACTTGGGTCTCTGCACATAGGGAGATTTTCCCTTAGTCTCTTCTTGGAAAACTGATCACCCTCATCCTAGATGTCTGTGGTCACTGTGGTCAGAAGTTAGTTTGAAACCGGACAGCTTTTCTTTTCCTTCTCCAACTTCAAGCCCTTTCCTAACAATTATGGTATTTACTGGAGAACTTCAGACAAGTCATCTGCTTTTGCAACCGGCTCGTGTATATACATCTTATTTTCCCAACGACACGGCACATTTCTGCAGAGCAGGGAATTGCTTTAAGCCCCAGAGGGCCTCACACAATGGACACACTGGAGAAGCTCTGTGAGAACTGGTTATGACCAGCGGCTCCCGCTTACTGAGCCTCTATCTCCCAGGCACATTATCTGCGCCTCTTTTGTTCTTTTCCTACCACATATGGGTAATATGCAGTCTTTTCAACCCTTTGGCTATATTTGCTGTTAAGTGTTATTTAAAATATAGTTCTCCTTTTCAAGCTGTGACTTTTCCTATTCAATACATTTCAAAATGCTTTTCAATAAAGATGGTATGGAGACAGGCTCAGAGAGGTTTGGTGACTTGTCCCTGCTTACATGGCTCCAAGCAGCTCAGCCAAGCCGTCTGCCTGAGTCCAAAGTCGCTGGGATACTCACTCTGCTGGGCTGATTTGAAGAAAGAAAGGTGCAAGCAGTGAAAAAAGTGGAGTAAACTTTTGAGGGTTTCCCCCTCTCTTCCACTCCCCTTATGCCAGTCACCAGGAAAGCTAGACCTTTCTGTTAAGCACTGAAATATCAAGATCCACGGGGGTTTTGTTCTCATTCTAATTGTCCCTACTCAGCAAGTTATCGGGAAGCCCACTTCGGATCTATGTATAAACTTTTTTTTTTTTTCCTTTGGCTGCGTTGGGTCTTCACTGCTGTGCGAGGGCTTTTCTCTAGTTGTGGCGAGCGGGGGCTACTCTTCGTTGCGGTGTGCAGGCTTCTCATTGCAGTGGCTTTTCTTGTCGCGGAGCACGAGCTCTAGGCACGCGAGCTTCAGTAGTTGTGGCACACGGTCTCAGTAGTTGTGGCGCACGGGCTTAATCGCTCCGCAGCATGTGGGATCTTCCCGGACCAGGGCTCAAACCCGTGTCCCCTGCATTGGCAGGTGGATTTTTAACCACTGCACCACCAGGGAAGTCTCTATGTATAAACTTTTAATTGAGTATAGCTGTCAGAATTTAGGGCATTTTCAATCAGGCAGCCAACCGTATTTACGGTGAACCAGGCTTACGGTGAACACAGTGGCAAGACAAAGCCCCCGCCCTTGGGGAGCCGACAGGGAGTATCGACTTTGGGGAAAACAGAAGTAAACATATAAATAAACAAGAATTTCAGAAAGTGCTAGAAGTGAAGGAAATAGATCCCAGTTACAGTATAGAGAAAGACAGGTATGGAGGTGGTAGACGCAGTGGGGAGGGGGCAGCTGGCTACTTAGATAAGGTGACCATCGAGCCATGACCTGAATCATAAGAGGCCAGCCTTTAGGCTGAGGGAGGAGCTTTAGGAAGAGGGAACAGTTGGGAGGTGGGAAGGAGTTTGGTGTGTCTGAGGGACAAAGCAGGCGGAGGGCGGTTGGTTGGAACAGAAGGGAAGGGAGGCAGCTGAGGCCCGAGAGGCGGGTCAGGGCCACAAGGGAGGAGGCTGTGCGCTCCTGTCACTGAATGTGTCCAAGGAGAACTTAAAGGGTTCCTCATCCATCTTGGGGCAGTGTGGACGAGATAACCGGTAAGGGCCCTCCCAGGTGAGAGCACACTCTGGTACTTTCCACCGTGTACCCACCCTGCCTCAGCCGCTCCATTCTTCTGCAAAGCAGGTAATTTTTAAAAATAAAACAAAAAACTGTCTTAGGATAGCCTGAGAGATGGTTCCAGAGCCCATTCCATCCACTTCAAGAGGAGCTACGAGAGCTTTTCTACAGGAGTAAGCAAGAGAGAGAGAGCAGGGAGCGTTCAAACCATACGAAGAAAAACGGGTGCAGAAGGGCTTCCCATCTTCACACAATCCTGTTCCCAAGTAACTGCAGCTTCTATGAATCAGACATTCCCTCCCTCTCTTCCTTTCCCTTTGTGGTAATGTGTAAAGGGCTTGGATTCTGAAAAGGAAAACAAAGCAAAACAAAACAACTCTGGCCAACTGATTCCTAGTTTTCCATCAAATCGTGTCACAGACCCCAAGGGAGAATAGTCATCTTCCTAAGAAGCAAGACTGGTTCTGAACAAGTTGTCCTAACTATGGGAATGCTCATCTGCTATTACTTAAAAGGAAAAACCCAACTTAACCAATGACTATGGCATAGTCAGCAACAAGGCTCACCCATGTCACACGGCTGGAGAAATGGGAATTAAAGTGCAAGTGCCCTGGCACTGCCAACAGCAAATAAGAATTCAGCTACTGTTTGGTGACAAGCCAGAGCACATAGACGGATCCACAACCACATCCTGAAGGAATGTCTCATCATCAGGTCCTGGCTTCTTGGATGTGTAGGGTCAGCATGACTCTACATGTCTCAAGAGGAATCCTGGGGCTGGCAAGGAACTTCCAGAGGTGAGAGTGTCATTCAAAGAGTTACAGGGGAAGACAATTCATACCTTCTCCTTTCCGAGCTCACCCAAAAGTTAGCAAGTTCTTCCAATTCAGATGTCTGGCTAAAACTCTGGCCCATTTCCTTTAATCTTCAGCAGAGAAGACATACCCGCCATTCTTTGTTTCTCTACACAGGATCCTAATTTTATTTGGAAAATAGATTTTATTAAATATTTGGTTATGAAGATTATCTTTATTTGTTGGATTTGGTTAGTAATATTTGATTAGGGATTTTGCATCTGTTTATGGGGGAGATTTGCATGTATTTTCTTCTTTTACTATCTTTGTCAGGGTTATGGCAGCCTCATAAAATAATTCTTTATGCCATAAAATAGTTCTTTACATCTTTCCGCTTAATCTAATCAAGATTCCCCAGAGAACACTTCCAATCTCCTGCACACTAGGCTTCTGGGAGCCTAGTATGACTGAGGACACAGAACCCCTTAAGGTACTTTCATCCTCAACTCAGTTTCTGACCTCTAGGCCATAAACTATTTTTCTCTATGGAGAATAAATTTTCAATTGGCTGCTGCTGAGATGGGGAGGGGCAGTCACCTAGCTACCCAAAGCAGGGAGGGAATCTAACAGACATTCAGTAACCCTCTTTTTACTCCCAATTCCCAGAGTAATACTCTCTGGTGCTACCATATCTGAGCTGTGGGGGGATTATGCAATTATAAACTGGTTTGCTTGTCACTAGCTCTCTCCACCACTGGCTCAGGATTCAACTTTTTCAGTTCTGCTAAATCTTTCAATGTCTCAATCTGCTTTTCAGTTTGTTTCTTCTTTCCCTTCTCCCCAGGGTTTGGGGATTTATGTCTTCCAAACAAATCCCTTTACTGTCACTTTTGACAACATTAAGGGTATCTTCTATTTTTCAAATATCTGCAGTATAATAGTATCCTCTTTTCAATTTCTTTTATGTCCGTGTATGTACTTTTTTGGGATCAGTCTTGCCAAATATGTTAATTTGCTTCATTTTTTTTTTTTTTTTTTTTAGAGAACCACTTATAATATAAAATGGGAAAAAGACAGTCTCTTCAGCAAGTGGTCCTGGGAAAGTTGGATAGCTGCATGTAGATCAATGAAGTTAGAACACACCCTCACACGATGCACAAAAATGAACTCAAAATGGCTTAAAGACTTAACCATAAGACATTACACCATAAAACTCCTAGAAGAGAGCATAGGCAAAACATTCTATGACATAAATTGTACCAATGTTTTAAGTCAGTCTCCCAAGGCAATAGAAATAAAAACAAAAATAAACAAATGGGACCTAATCAAGCTTACAAGCTTTTGCACAGCAAAGGAAACCATAAATAAAATGAAAAGACAACCTACAGAATGGGAAAAAACATTTGCAAATGATGCAACCGACAAGGGCTTAATCTCTGAAATATATAAACAGCTCATACAACTCAACAACAACAACAAAACAACCCAATTGAAAAATGGGCAGAAGACCTAAATAGATATTTCTCTGAAGAAGACATACAGATGGCCCTAGGCACATGAAAAGGTGCTCAACATCACTAATTATTAGAGAAATGCAAATCAAAACTACAATGAGGTACCACTTCACACCGGTCAGAATGGCCATCATTAAAATGTCTACAAATAACGAATGCTGGAGAGGGTGTGGAGAAAAGGGAACCCTCCTACACTGTTGGTGGGAATGTAAGTTGGTGCAGCCACTATGGAAAACAGTATGGAGGTTCCTCAGAAAACTGAAAGTAGAACTACCATATGATCCAGCAATCCCACTCCTGGGCATATACCCAGACAAAACTATATTCAAAAAGATACATGCACCCCTGTGTTCACAGCAGCACTATTCACAACAGCCAAGACATGGAAACAACCTAAATGTCCAACAGATGAATGAACAAAAAAGATGTGGTATATATATACAATGGAATAGTACTCAGCCATAAAAAAGAATGAAATAATGCCATTTGTAGCAACATGGATGCACCTAGAGATTATCATACTAAGTGAAATAAGTCAGAAAGAGAAGGACAAATACCATATGATATCACTTATATGTGGAATCTAAAATATGGCACAAATGAACCTATCTACAAAACAAAAACAGACTCACATAGAAAACAGACTTGTGGTTGCCAAGGGGGAGGGGAGAGGGGGAGGGATGGACTGGGAGCTTGGGGTTAGTAGATGCAAACTATTACATTTAGAATGGACAAACAGCAAGGTCCTATTGTATAGCATAGGGAACTATATCCAATCTCCTGCGATAAACCATAATGGAAAAGAATATAAAAAAAGAGGCATGGGCATTTATACAGTACCAAACGTAAGGTAGATAGATAGTGGGAAGCAGCCGCATGGCACAGGGAGATCAGCTCGGTGCTTTGTGACCGCCTGGAGGGGTGGGATAGGGAGGGTGGGAGGGAGGGAGACGCAAGAGGGAAGGGATGTGGGAACAGAGGTATATGTATGACTGATTCACTTTGTTATAAAGCAGAAACTAATAATAATAATAAAAAATCTCTTCCTAAAAAAAAAAAAGAATGTATATACACATATAACTGAGTCACTTTGCTGTACGGCAGAAATCAGCACAACACTGTAAATCAATTATACTTCAATAAAAAAATAAAATGAAAAAAAGAAAGCCAAAAAAGAACCACTTATGGCAATGTTGATCCTATGTTTAATTTCTGCACGTCCTTCCTATTTCCTTCTACTTTCTTCAGTTTTTTTTGTACTTCTAATTTCTTGAAATAGATGCTAAACTAAATTTTTAGCCTTTCTTACATTCTAATAAACTTTTTTTTTTTTTTTTTTTTTTTTTTTTTGCGGTACCCGGGCCTCTCACTGTTGTGGCCTCTCCCGTTGCAGAGCACAGGCTCCAGACGCGCAGGCTCAGCAGCCATGGCTCATGTGCCCAGCCGCTCCGCGGCATGTGGGATCTTCCCGGACCGGGGCACGAACCCGTGTCCCCTGCATCAGCAGGCGGACTCTCAACCACTGCGCCACCAGGGAAGCCCTCTAATAAACTTTTAACTCTATAAAATCTAAGTACTATTTTATCTGTATCTCGTTTTGATATGTATTTTTATTATTGTTCAGGTTAAATTTCCTTTTAATTAGTTTAGTTATCTTTCTTTAATTTTTATAGCTTTATTAGTTATCTTTTAATTTTGGTTTCTAACTTGATTGCATTGTGGTTTGAGTGTGGTCTGCATGCTAACAATCCACTGAAATTTGTTGAGACTGACTCTATTGCCCAGCATCTGCTCAATTTTTGCAGAAGTTCCATGTGTGCTCAAAACAGAATTAGTAAGGACTTCTCTCATGGTCCAGTGGTTAAGACTCTGTGCTTCCACTGCAGGGGGGCATGGGTTCAATACCTGGTCGGGGGTGAATGAGAGATCCCACATGCCATGTGGCATGGCCAAAAAAAAAAAAAAAAAGAATTAGCAGTTGTTAGATGTGGTAGGATACTAGATGTCTATTATATCAAACTTATTAAATGCTTAAATCTTCACCTGATTTTTTTGGTTGCTTGATCAATAATTGAGAAGTGTTAAAATCTTCCATTATGATATTGGGTTATTTGTTTTTCCATGTAGCCATCAGTTTTTGTTTTATATATTTTGAGGTTATTAGGTGAATACTAATTTAGAATCCTTCAATTTTCCTGGAGAATCAAGTGAGCATATAATTATGTATTGATTCTATCCTTAGTAATGCTTTTTGTTTTAAAGCCTATTTCCAGAGCCACTGTGCTGTACAATTCCAGGGAGGCTGTGAAAAACATATCCCAGAATTAGTCTGAGTGGCCATAATTTTACTGGTTATTAAGAAAGCTATACTAAATTTATTTCGGTTAGTACCTGCCTGATATATCTCTTCTATCCTTTTTTATCCTAGGTACTGATGTCTCTTGTAATCAACTTATGGCTGAATTTCTTTTAAAAATCCCATTTGACAATGTCTTTTTTCTGAAACATTTAACCCATTTATAGACATTGTAATTATCGTCACATTTAGATTTCTATCTTATTTGGACATGGTATTTGTCCTGTGTTTTCTTTTCTTCCCCCCATCTTGTTTTATTTTAAAGTTAATCAATATACTTATCATCTTCCTCAGTGATGTGAGGACTTCAGAGTATGTTTATTTTATTCCAATCATCTCCCTCATTATCTATTTTCATGTATTTTGGTTTTATCTTTTTTTGAACCCTGTAAGACTACCCACAGTCACTTCTTGTTTAGATGGTGCACGTGTTTATCACTTTGATTCTACATTCTTTTGTTGAATTTCAGACCTTCTATATTAGATCACTATTGTTCTGCTTGGGCAACAGTTTTTGACTGAAGATGTCTTATTTCACCCTTGTTTTCCCCCTCCCCACCCTTGTTCTTGAAAGACAGTTTCACTCAGTATAGGATTCTAGGTTCATGGTTAATTTCTAATTGTTCTTTGAAGGTACATTTCACTGTCTGCTGTCATATATAGTTGCTGATGAGAAGTGAGCTGTCAATCTAACTGTCTTTTCTTTGGAGGCAATCTGTATTTTCTTCCTGGATGCTTTTAAGATCTGTTCTGGGGTTTCATCATGATATATCTAGAAATGGATTTATCCTGCTTGGAACAGGATTATTAGAATACTGTAAACACTGATTAATGCTTGAGCCTTTAACTAATGTTATCTTGGAAAGTGCTATGACAAACAATATTCCATGCTAGAACGGAGAAGGTTCTTGGAGAGCCCGAAAGGTAGGGACTCAGGCACTGATGGAAATGTTGATTAGGGTGCTGTATTTATTTGCTTTCAATGAAAGAAAGGCCCAGTCTTAGTAAAATACATACTCTTCAGCCCGTTCTAAGGCTGGACCTAGCAGAGCCTTACTTCCCACCCTTGTAGAGACCCTGGATCTTGGTGGAAGAATGGTTAAGTGGCAGGGGCATAAGCCCTCCTAAATATGGTGCCTGGAAGCCCTCTGCAGAAGCCAGTGAAGATCAGCACAGGCTGGGAAGGATCATACATCCCACAGAGAAGCTAAAGCAGGGCAGCCCTGAACCACCTTGCTGTTTTTTCACTGTCAAGAACACAAGTCACCTGGTTGCTTTCCTTTGTAGCTAAACAAACACACACTTCTTAGATCAAATAAGCCAACATATCTCATTTAGCAAAGTGTTTTATTCAAAAGCTTCTCAGCACCATCTAGTTGTCAGAAAGAATGGATATCCCCTTTTCATGCCCACCCAACTCCCAAACCCAGAGGCAGAAGTTAAACCATTTGGTGAGAGCTCCCTCTAATGATTATAATTCAGATCATGATAAGGTTTTGGTTGTTCTCTCACCTACTTTCTCCAACCTTCTACTTAACCGTGACTCAAGTAGAGCTGTGTTCCCCCGCAGTTCAGAACAACAGGAAGGAATCATGTCAGTTTTGATCAACCTCCCAGTCCTGGGCTATTAGAGGCACATGAAATTACCTTGAAAAATCCGAATTCAGTGACTGCCACCTAGGAGGGACAGTGTTACTGCCAGGCAGCATGCAGTTTTGAGAGCTCAGTATTAGGGCACTCTCCCCCCACTCTACTCTAGCAACAAGGAGCACTAAGTCCGTTTTCTCTCCACACACCTCAACTGCTCGTCCTCTCCTGCCTTATAAAACAGACACTGAACCAAACTGGTGTGACAGAGTTAAGACAAACAATTACATCTGATGAAAATGCTAAGAGATCCTGAGCTGTTGGAGATGAGGAGAGTAGATAGTACGACCTGATGTTTCCCTTTTTTTCTTTAGAGAGTATTTTGTTTCAGCATAAAGCACACTTTCCCAAAGAGGTTCCTGGAGGAGAAATCCAAGAGTCTGACTGTGTCCCGCGGGAACACACAGTCACCTGTGTAACTCTGGCTTCAGTCCCTGGATCTGTCCTTTGCAGCTACTTCAGGTCCCATGGGAGGAGGAAAAGCTGGAGGCAATATCACTCAGCCAAAGCACCCATGGGGTCCCAGGCTGGCAGGACAATGGGTTCCTGCTCTAGTACAGCTAGCACCTCTTCAGGGACATGCTTCCTGTCCACCACCACTTCGTAGACATATTCAGAGAACCACTCATCTGTCATGCACAGGTAACCTGGAGGAAAGAGCAGAAGCCTCGTGAGTCCAGAGGGCGAGGGGCAAAGAGCAGAAGCCTTACTGGCACTGTAAGAAAGTCTTTTACAAAACTAACATTTGTACATGTTTTTCAGCTTTCCCATCTATAATCTCACTTAATCTGATTAAGTCTTATTAGCAACCCTGTGAAGCAGACAGGACAGGATGGCTATATTTTTACCAATTAGAAAACTGGGGCTCAGAGTAACTAAGCGATGTACCCAGCTCACATGGGTTCAGAAGTTCAGGGCTGGGCCTTGCACCTAAAGCTGCTACCAGATCCTGCTATTCCACTGCCCAGGCTGCCTTGCTGAAGGTGGGTCAATGACCCTAAAGGTAGGTGGAAATGTTTCTTGTTCATACAGCCATACATACGTAGGGGGTTAATCTCTAGGGTGAGAAGGGCAAGCATACCCGCTCGATTCTTACCCGACCCACCTTCTCAGCATCCGTGGCTGCCGTCTCTCCTTCCTCTCTACCATAAATTCCTACAACAATCAGCTAAGCCATTAGGGGGATCCTGATGGGGCCTGATCATCACTCCCAGGTAGCCACTTATTTCCAGATGATACTGGGTGAGTCGCTGCTTTCTTAGGAGGAAATCTGTGGTGAGGATCAGGCAGGACGGACGACGAGACAGCTGCTCGACCTATATTCCTCACAAAGGCGTTGGGATTTGTGGATCTCTCCAGTGGCAGGACTAGAGGGGCTCAGCGGTACCAACACCCCAGACTGACAGCTTAGCTGAGAAAAAGTGTGGCGTCATCAGGTACCTATCCTAGACACCTGCCTCTTCCCCTCAGGGAGATTGCATCTCAGGCTCCACTAGGACAACACAAATTCCTCTTCAGGATCACATGTCCAACAAACTGAAACAGCGGGGAAAATGCTTCACCTGAGCCACTGCTAATACAAAGAGCAAAATTAAAGCAAGAGATGAAAGAGTGTGTATTTAAAACAAGGATGGGCCAGGGAAAGAGCACAGAGGACAAACCTGTGTCCCTACACAGGGGTACTGCGTGCACCTACACACCCAAGGACTCACAGGAACTAGCAATCTTCCTCTTCATCATCATCATCATCATCATCTTATCATATCTGGCACCTGCTGTATACTAGACACTTGAGCAATTTTTCTCTGAAAGTATCTGTGCAAATCTAGGTCTATGCTATAGCATTTTCCACTACACAGGACCAAGAGGAAGGGAGAGGAGGTGAGTATTTCTCCTAAGGTGATCTCCTAGTAAGTTGGTTCTGAAACTTCCTGGCCCCAGGATCAAGGCTGTACACTGAAAGCTACTGAGGACCCTAAAAAGTTGTTTATGTGGGTTATACTTACTGATATGTACCGTAGTAAAAATTAAAACAGAAAGTTAAAAATATTGGTGCATTTAAAAATAAGCAGGGCCTCCCTGGTGGCGCAGTGGTTGAGAGTCCGCCTGCCGATGCAGGGGATACGGGTTCGTGCCCCGGTCTGGGAGGATCCCATATGCCGCGGAGCGGCTGGGCCCATGAGCCATGGCCGCTGAGCCTGTGCGTCCAGAGCCTGTGCTCCGCAACGGGAGAGGCCACAACAGTGAGAGGCCCGCGTACAGCAAAAAAAAAAATAAATAAAATAAAAAAAAATAAAAATAAAAAAATAAAAATAAGAATTAAAAAACATGAATATTAATAATATATTTTCAGGAAAAATAATTATATCTTTTAAAACAAAATAAATTTTAGTTAGGAAAGTGGCATTACTTTACAATTCAGAAGATAGCTAAATTCTTGTACCTGCTTCTGTGTGCAATCTGTTGTTTTGGATGAAGTAGATGAAGCAAATCCGGCCTCACACAGATACGTTGTTGGAGAAGGAAGACCTTGTAGATGCCCTAAAAGGGTCCCAGGGACCCGGCAGGGGTCCTCAGACCACACTCTGAGAACTGCTGCTCTAAAAGCAAGACTGATTTAAATAATTAAAAGGCATCACGGGCTTCCCTGGTGGCGCAGTGGTTGAGAGTCCGCCTGCTGATGCAGGGGACACGGGTTCATGCCCCGGTCTGGGAAGATCCCACATGCTGCAGAGCGGCTAGGCCCGTGAGCCATGGCCGCTGAGCCTGCGCATCCGGAGCCTGTGCTCCGCAACAGGAGAGGCCACAACAGTGAGAGGCCCGCGTATCGCAAAAAAAAAAAAAAAAAAAAAAGGCATCATGACGGTTAAGTCTAATTTTAAGCTAAATGGTGTGACAGAGGACATTATTTAACTTGAAAACACAACTGCTTTGGGGAGCTCATCTATGCCCAATTCTGCTCCTGCAACAGCAGTCAAAGACAGCTCATCCTGATGTGGCACCGCACGTTTACCCTCACCAGAAAATGTCCGGGAAGTGCGCAAGGGCTTTCATCCCCTCATGATCCAGTGCTCCTTTCTCAACAGGAGATTCAGGGAAGAAGAACACAGATAAACGCTGTAGCCCGTGCCATTCCAAAGTCCCTGGCCCCTACCATCACCTACATTACTGCCGCTAAGTTCTAGCAGCCAAAGCTTGGTCAGCTGAAGGACCAACCAGTACCATTTCTTGCTGCAAGAAATGTAAGTAAGTGCTTCCTGAGAAAGTCAGCATCTGCCTTGTCTAAGAGTTCTCGTGGGCAGGAGACCAGGCTACTAAACGCTACACCATTTGAAATATTAGGCATCCTTCCCCTCACCCTAATGCACGCTGAATAAATCCTTAGAGGAGCCTGGGGCAGTGAGGCAGGTGAAGGATAGAGGCAGATTCATGTAATAAAGTTCTGTATCCTTATGACAATACTATCATCACACAATCAAATGAGTCTTCAAAGAATGCCCAGAGAAAATGGACAATAAGTACATCTACACCATCTTGTTCCAAAAGCAGGAGATAAGAGTAAGTCCTTACAAATTAAAACTCCTATCAATTGTAATCCACCCTTTCAGTGTCCCTGCCAAGAGGGCCTGCCTTGATTAGTCTCTCTCTTCAGGATATGAGTTCTTTGGGGGCCCACAGAAACCTCACAGTCTAGGTGACTGCCAAGTAACTGCGCCCTGGGTAGGTAATGAACTTGTAGCCACTGTAACTGTTGATACTGCGTGTCTTGGAGTTTGACTGAGAAGATTAGGATCGGTGTGTCTAAAACCCAAGTGAGGGCTGTGCGGAGGAGCAGTAAGGTACCCACTCAGGCAGGACGAAAGAGGCCATTTCGATTTGAGGAAAGTTGCAGCCTCTAGCCCTTATGTACTCTGGCCATTAGAAACTGGTGTTCCCCAAAGGAAAAAGGAAAAAAGAAAAAAAAAGGAAAACAAAAAATCTGCTCCAAGGATCCCGAGGTTCAGGGAACAAGGTACTCAGGGAAACAGACAAATGGATAAAGAAAGTCAGCTTTAGGAATTAAATTAAATTTTGTTTAAACTTTAATGTCTTGTTTACATGCTATGAGGAAGAAATAAAATTAATGAACAGGCCCTCAAATGTTTCTGTATTTGTTAAGAGAAAGGGCAGTATCGGTCTGTAAGGGGAAAAAGTGTCTGTGGATACAGCTCTAGGCCGGTTAGGCCAAATTCACTCACAAACAGAAGAGTTTCGAATGGGTTCGTATAAGGGAAAGAAGAACTTTACCCTAAGAAAAGTTTTCTGAAATCCTGCTAAAGATCTAAATTTTAAATCTCTCAGACTAAATTAAAGTGATAAATATATTATCATTTACGAATTAGATATATTTTTTGCTTTGTTCTATGAAGTATTTCACCTCACTAACAAACTATTTGTGGTTAAAAAAAATATATATATATATATATTTTTTTTGCTATTTTAAAAAAAGGTATGACAAAATCAAGTTATCAGCTCTGCTGTGATAGATCTGTCTGGCAGCGCAGACCTAAGGAAGCCAGACGACTGAAGCCTCATTAAGTCACCGCCAATCTTTCACCTGATGCTGATAACTCAAGGCTGAAGAAAGGCTCCCAGAAAGGAAAGCAAAGGCTTTACTGACAGTTGTCTCGTATTTCAAACTTCCTAATAAATAGTGAGAAACCACTTCACCCAACATTAATCAGTCATTTAAGATGAAGTTGCAAAGACTACATAGTAACATGGATATAAAACATGGATATAAAAACAAGTATACAAAAATGGCATATCCTATATAACTATGTTAAAAATCCAGATACACAGGGGGAGAAAACATGAAAAAAAAAAAAAGCAAAATGATAATTTTATATCACTGGGTAGGTGATTTTCCCCTCAAAATTCTGAAATGTTATATTGCTTTTTGATTCCTTAAAGATTACCCAAATAATTAATGTCCATTATAAAAAATTCTGGAAACACAGGAGGAGGAGGAAGATGAGAAAAAGAAGGAAGAGGTGGATGGTAAGAAGATGAATATAAATTTTAAAACTGCCTACAGTCCCACCACCTTGGGATAAGCCCTATTCAGATTTATCATCCTCTGATAAAAGTTTCTACATATTCTCTGTACATTTAGATTCTGTACGTTTAATAAAAATGAGACATCATACGTGCTCTATTATTAGAGTACCACACATGCTGTTTTCCAATACTGCTCTTTTCACACTGATAAAAAAAATACATCTATCTACATCTTAATTTTTAAGCTGAATTTGTATGAATAAAACCAGAATGTATTTAATCAATCCCCTACTGTTGGAATCTGGATTGTTTTTTTAGGCTTAGAAACAATACTGCTATAAACATTTTTGTAATTAAAGCTTTGTGTACATCCTTAATTATCTATTTAATTTCCTTATATCCTCATCAATACTTGGTATATATAATTACAACTTTCTTTTTGGGTCCAATTTGAACTTCTGTGTGTGCTTGCTATTTACACTTTTCTTTTATAAAGAGTCTGTTTCGGACCTCTGCGTGATTTTAACTGGTGTGTTTGTCATTTTCACAGTGATCAGTAATAGTGCTCTCTACGTTAATATATTATAATGATTGCAAACTTTTTTTCCTATTATGCAATTTGCCTTCTAATTTAGTTGATGATGTATTTTTCTAGTATACTAAAATTTTTTATATTTTATGAAGTCAAATTTATCAATCTTTTCCTTTATGACTTCTAGCTTTTTTGTTATGCTTACAAACATTTTCCTGCTACTATATTAAAAAAATAAATAAGAGAGAAAAGTAGGGCTAGTGGTAAGAAAACATAAGAAACACAATCTCAGTGAAAAATCCACCACTCAGTAAGGCCTCGGCACAGTCTAGTCCCCAGCTATGAACATACACAATTTCAACAGGTAATTAAGTAGAGACAATCTGTCACCCACTTCTGTTGGTTACCCACTGTGTAAAGCATGCCTTACATTTGTACAGAGTATGCTGCAAATGTACAAAAAGACACAATCCCTGTGGAATGGAATTTGGCAACCTAGAAAAGATTCAAATGCATTTACCCTCTTCACTAAGCAATGCCATTTCTGGAACTTCATCCTACAGACAAAACAGTACTTACATGCAGACAATACATGTTTATTTAGGCACAATAATAGTTAATATTTATTCAGCTCTTACTATTGTCAGGCACTGTTCTAATCATTGTATGATATTAACTCACTGCAATATAGTTTGTAATAGCAAAAGCTTGGAAATGACCCAAGTTCCATTAGTAAGGGAACTGGCTGAATAAAGTATGGTACATCCAGACAATGGAAGATAATGAAGCTGTACTGATGTGAAAACGTACTGACAGGCCTCAGACGTGCTGTTCAGTGAAGTGAGAGCAAGACACCGAGTGGGGCCTAAGATGTGCTACCTTTGCTGCACTAAAACACACTGGGAGGACACAACAGAAATGAACAGAAATGGGAAACTGAAAGAAGGGGAGGCGAAAGGAGCAGAGAGTGACAGAGGTGGAAACAAGATTCCCCTTTGTATACTTTTTTGTATTTTGAGTTTGGAACAATGTCATTTTATTATTTATTAAAAGAATTATACCTTAGAAAGCAAAATAAAACGAAACACACACAGGGATCTGTAGGGAGCTTAGACTTCAAAATGCAATTTTAGGGCTTCCCGGGTGGCGCAGTGGTTGAGAGTCCGCCTGCCAATGCAGGGGACTCAGGTTCGTTCCCCGGTCCAGAAGAATCCCACATGCCGTGGAGCGGCTGGGCCCGTGAGCCATGGCCGCTGAGCCTGCGCATCCGGAGCCTGTGCTCCGCAACGGGAGAGGCCACAACAGTGAGAGGCCCGTGTACCGCAAAAAAAAAAAAAAAAAAAAAAATGCAATTTTACATCCACTATCCTTGTTTTGATTTTAACCCTCACAGCAACACTACGAGGCAGGCAGGGTTGGTATGAGCTGTTTAAAGTCACATAGGCCAGTAAGTAAGTAAAGCCCAAACTCAAATCCACGTCTTAACTTCAAATTTGGTCTTTTCCATGGGGCTCAGCTTCCGCACTCAGGGGGGCAAAGAGAGTGGCAGGTAGTTATGACTTTGGCCGACAGATAACTGCTTAATCTAGCTCCTCATCTAGGCACTGTCTGGAATCAGGTCCCACCTGCTCAGACACCCCACATCAAGAGCCATGAGCCCAGGTTTTGCGGGGTCCATTTATGAGGTATTTTGTATCTTTAAATCAAAGAGATGTCATGTGTTCTAAGTGCATTTATTTAGAAGGCTGGAGAACAGGATGGGCTGGACGTTTTTCAAAAAGAAACAAACCTACTACTTAAGAGACAGATATCTGGACAGTGATCTGAGGAGAAGCTTCTTTCTCCTCCAGAGTAAAACACAAACGTCTGGTGTGTAGTTCAGGTTCCTGAACCTTTTGCTGATAAGAGAAGGGCTACTCTTACAGCTGGATATTACCTGTAGCCTCTTTCAGAAACAAAGGCTACAGAAGATTCTGTTTCCCTGGTAAGAAGGCAGAGTGGAAAAATGTGGTTGGGAAAGAGGGTTGTTTTGGTTTGTGGGTTGCATTTTTTTAAACCATCAAACCACAGCAAAGTTCAGTCTGCAGAAGTGCACACTTCCTGAGCAAGTGCCCTCTGCTAAGGGGTCCAGAAGAGGCCTGTCCACCTCTGGGCTGAGGAGAGAAGGCAGCACACCAACCAGTCTGATTTTTTGTTTCCCTGGACTGTGAGCATGATCCAGGCAAGTCTGAGATCACACAAAATCCTGCCAGGGTCTCTGATGTTGGACAGGAGGAGAAAACACATCTTTAGGTGTCATCCAAGGGTTGTTTCCTCACCCAAACTCAATGACTTCTCTCTAACCCCAAACATCATTACTCCTATTTGTTTCAGGCAAAGCCTGCTTTCTGATCATTCCTCAAAAGCTCCACTGATGGCAGGCCACATTATTTCTTGGCTCCAGGCCTCGGACTGGCCTGAAGCATGCTCAGCAGGTCAAGAGCAATGCTTCTCAGCTCCCCTTTCCTTGGCCTTCCACTTCGCTTCCCAAAAGAGCCACAACCCTAACATCTTTCCTAAAACTCTGCTCACCTTTGAAGAATCACTAAGGAGCCTTCCCTGTTCCAATCACTCACCATCTCTCTTGTAGTTTACCCCCTTTATTATTTTGCACTTATAATTATAAAAGCAATTTGTTTTTATAATAAATTGCTCTTATAATAAATTGCAAACACCATACAGAACAAGATTTACAGCCTCAATGGCCCCAGCTCAATTCCTGGCCTCCCCACTCCCTGTACCTAGCATTTGAAAGACTCAAGTACAAAATGTTCCTGATGTGGCATTTATAGCACAGTTGGGCTTCTACCCTCACCCCTCCTAAAGTTTCCAAAACCTGCCTTAAAGTCCAATCCCAAAGCCTCTCCCACTGACTCATTTTCTGGCTGCCGTGCTGCAGCACTATTTACCACCAAGTCCTCCCTGACATCCCCTAGTTCCATGACTTCTCCCTAACTCTTCACCCATTTCAATAACCTCAGCTTCAGTGTCTTTCTATTGTCTCCCCACTGAGGGGGCTCTACCCGGTTCCTCCTCTTTTGCTGCCATCTGTCTTCTTGGAGAAATCATCCCTTCTCTTGCTTTCCTTGGTCCACTTATCCTATATCTTACAGTCTGAGGAGCACACCACGAATGCCACTTTTGTCCTATCACAGCCCTCTTCAAATCCCCTTCCATGTCTCAGGTGAATAAGTATAAATTCCTCTGAGGGTCAGAGACGTTCGTTCCACCATGGTCTGTGCACGGTTCCCTGCATCCCATCAATAAATGTGAGGTGATGCTATTGCTAATGGGTTTTCCTGGGCACTAGGTTTATTCGCCTCCACTGCTTTCTTTCATGCAACTAAGCCCACATGACGAGTCATCCATCCAGTAAACTGGTATGTAGTCCAGTGGTCACATGAGGGTCTTGAATTCTTAGAGACCTGACGCTAGAACCATGGGCAAGTTAAGACAGCCCTCTCCCAGAGGGAAGGGTTAAGGAGCCTTATGTTCTCTCTCTCCTGCTCCCACCTGTCTACAGGTAACATTAACAAAAGTAACAACAATAGCTAATATTTTCATGCACTTCTTATATGCCTGGCACGGTTCTCACAACAACCCTATGAGGTAGGTACAATTATTAACCCCATTTTACAGATCAGAAAACTAAGGCTTATAAAGGTTAAATACCATGACCAAGGCTACATAGCCAATAGGAGGGACTGCCAGGATGTGTTCCCAGGCATCTGGTGCCAGGTTCTGTGCTTAACCTCTATCCTCCTCAAAGCAATATAAACACACCTGGGAGACAATCTGGTGAAAATGACAGATCCTCTCTATAGGAGAAAGCAAATACACACACACAAATCTGTATTAAATGTGAAGAGATTTCTCCCTGAAACCAATGCCTGCTTGCAGGTTAGGAGAAGCCTCTGTTCCACAGTTTGTCCCCCTCTCACAAATGGTAGCCCTCTGCTAGTCACACACTTTGATAAGGAAGCAACGGTTAATCTTCCTCTGTTCCACTCACATGAACTATTTTTTAGCTTGAGTCATGCAGGTTCGTTGGTGAATGGAGATGGAGGATGAGGAGTCCCTCTGAAAGAACTCAGATACCCGAATCTGATAGTAGCAGCGCTTTCCCCAAGCCTGGAGAGACATGAAAACCCTGAGGTGACAAAACAAATTTGTATCTTGCTCTTTTACAGGAGATCAGAAGCATCCACTTTTAGCTCATATAATTTTCTCTTATTTCTGCAAGTCCAGCTCAATATTGTCTATAATTTATATTATCTGTGCTAGAAATCCACTGAATCTCAAACTGATCTGCAAATAACTGGTTATCTTTCACAGGTAATATACATTTTTAGGGAAGCTGCCTGTGTCACATTAAGAAATCTGAATTCCAATTCTCTCCCTGACACTGGGCAACCTGAACAAGTCAAAACCTCTCAGCATGTTTTCATTTTTTCACATCAAACATGGGTGTTCATATCCTGAGTTACTCTACATGATGCTGTGAGGGAAAAAAATACAAATACATTAGCAAATGTTGAATTCTTATGAAGCAAGATGTTATGAACTCTATGTCCTGAGTACCTCTGAGAGAAATATGGAGTATTCATTGAACTTTTTAGAGTTATATAACAGTATACAGTTTGATGGCTATATATAAACTATAGGGCCTCACAAGGAAATAGTCACTATCCGTGTTACTGAGAGAGAAATGTGAAACCATAAGGAGACAAATGACTGCCCAGGATCTATAATCAAGAAAGTAGTAACTGTCTCTCTTGGTTCCACCATATAACGTTATATGAAGGAGATGATGAATTTTGTGCCTAGCTTTGGACATACTGTTCCCAAAATCACATGGTGAGGCAATTTAAAGGCCATACTTTTGGTTTTTAGAAAGCAGCAGAAGCCCAGATGTAATGTGAATCAGCCACATAAATTTCTTTCCAGATTAATCTCTAACATGCCAAAGCCTCTTTAACTGAAATCATCAAGAGACTCCCTTTTATGAGGAAGTCTGGAAATTTTACTAAAATGAAATCAGGAACAGAAAGGCTTATTTGTAAGGAAAGATGAAGAATGTGAGTTAAAAACAACTTCAAGGGCTTCCCTGGTGGTGCAGTGGTTGAGAGTCCGCCTGCCGATGCAGGGGACACGGGTTCGTGCCCCGGTCCGGGAGGATCCCACATGCCGCGGAGCGGCTAGACCTGTGAGCCATGGCCGCTGAGCCTGCGCGTCCAGAGCTTGTGCTCCACAACAGGAGAGGCCACAACAGTGAGAGGCTCGCACACCGCCAAAAAAAAAAAACAAAAAAAACTTCAAAGTTGAAGTTGAAAGGCACAAAAGCAATCTGAAAAATGAAAACTAATCTTGGTTCAAAATGAAAATGTAGAGAAACAAATTTTTAAAAGACAAAGATTTTCCTTCAATGACCATTGCAGAGTTAGAAAATAATATTCCTCCTAACCTTACTAAAAAGTTGTATTATTCATCATATTAAGAAACTAGACTACAAGCATTAAGAACTATGTTATGATAATTCTACCTTCAGAGCTCTAATGTATCAGACTTTAGAACTGGAATATCATCTCATGACTAAGTGAACCAATCATAAAAAGAAGTTCCATAATAAGACTGGTTCATTAGGGAGACCATCCAAGAATTTAATTTATTGAGTATCAACACTTTTGTTATATGCATGGCAGAATGTTGATAACTATTGAAGCTGGGTTATGGGCACATGGGGACTTCTTAATACTATTCTGTTTATATATGCTTGAAATTGTCCATGATAAAATTAAAAAAAAAACAGAAACAAAAACAAAGAACCATGTTATAAAGCAGCATGGACAAAATAATCCTGGGAAATTTTTGGTGGTTACATACAGTTTTTCACTTGCCTAACTCACGATGTGCTAACTCTGGACACAAACCACTCACAAGATGCTCCATCCTCCCCTCCTTGTTCAGATTCCCAGACATAAACAGTGCTCTAAGAGCCCTTTCTCCTGCCAGCAGACATTTACTCGTCTCCAGATACTTTATACAAGTTTTATGTCCCCGTAGCCACTAGTTTCTGGTCACCAAGATCATAAATTGATCTGGTATGTCCATGAGCAGACTAGATGTTAGTAGAACAGAGAAGCTTGGAGGAAGCACAGTTAGTGGTTAAGAAAACAGGCTCTAATGTCAGACTGAATTATAATTCTGGCTCTACCACTTTTTAGTGAGATGACCTGTAGGTCACTTTGGCTTAAAGATTATGCTCTTCTCAGATGAATTTCTGACTAAGAGTAAGAAGCACCAAAGGTTATCACCCCTATTTTAAATTTTTAAACATTTTACAAACTACTTGGTTCTAACAAGCCTATCAACTTTTCAAAATGAAAGACAATGTAACAAGTCCCAAGGTCTGTTCCCTCATTCAATTATGAAATCCATTTCTAATATGATCCATAAACACAGTCAAGTACTCCAAGAAGTGGGGGAAAAAAGAAAGCCACGTCGGTTGTACACCATCTTAGATATGTATCCAATTTTCAGTCCATCTGACTAAGAACACTAGAATTCTAGAATATTAGAATACTTCGCCAATATGAAGTAAACCAATGGCTTCAATAAGATAAGAATTAATTTCTCCCTTTATGTGTCTAGTGGTCAGAGGTAATATTTGTCCCCTTTGGGAAACAGTCAGGTTATCTGATTTAATTAGTAGTCTCATGACCAATGGGAAAGGCCAAAGCCAGAACTGGGCAGAAGGAAAAGGCAGCCTGCCCAGGTATCTCTGCTCTGTTCACCTCCAGCTTGTAGTATTATCAACATCGCTTTTTGAGAAACCATCAATCTTAACAAGCAGAAACCCCATAGAGAACGGTAACAAACTGTTAACGATGTTATCTACAGAAACAAAATCCTAGCAATGCTGTTTAAGGTTGTCCTATCTCCTGAAAGAGCATCAAAGAGGTTCTGTCTCAGCCATGGCAGCCAATGCCCACCAGGATGACAGAAGGGAGGGCCCTGCTGGGGTAAACACACATCGCCAGCATAATAACATACTACGTATTCTCCTAAGGTCAGGCCAAGTGTGCCAATTAAATTAGATCATGTTTTCTTTCCTTCCTTCCTGTTAAGTCAGAAAGAACATTACCAAGAAACACATGAGAATAATTTATTTTGGCTTTGAATGAACTATTCACTACCCCCACTCAGTTCAATTTATCTTTTGGCTCTCTACGGAAATGCTTTACTCTGTATAATCTCAGGCATTTCAGTTATTCAAGAACAACAAAAAAAGTTAGTTTAGTCTTAACTAGACAGCTGCAGGTTTCACTAGGAAGGATTACAGGCAGACCACAGGGATCAAGACCCCAGTTCTTGGGAGGAAGTGAGAGAGTGGCATGGACATATATACACTACCAAATGTAAAACAGATAGCTAGTGGGAAGCAGCCACATAGCACAGGGAGATCAGCTCAGGGCTCTGTGACCACCTAGAGGGGTGGGATAGGGAGGGTGGGAGGGAGACACAAGAGGGAGGAGATATGGGGATATATATATATGCATAGCTGATTCACTTTGTTATAAAGCAGAAACTAACACACCATTGTAAAGCAATTATACTCCAATAAAGATGTTTAAAAAAAACCCCAAAAAACTAAGAAGGGAGTTTCATTGTCATTAAAGTAAATTTTAAGAAGTAAAATGGTGATATAATGCAAATATAAAATGAACACGTGTTAAAGATTTTATTCAACTCACTACAAGAGTGAACCAGTAAGATAACACAATCAGTTCAAAGAGCCAAAGGACATTTGAAAATGTGTGTGTGATATAATTATGTGTGCTTTATAATATAAATTATAAAATTCATATAATTATGTAAATAATTAAATGTTAGACTTCTGGGTTGGAAGCAAAACTGGTTAATGTTTTATAGTGCAATAAGCTATAACCTTTGAAACAAACCATAAGCTGTAACCTTTGAAACAAACAAACCATAACTTTAGTCCTTTTCCTAGACACTAATCTTTATAATGACAAACCATTTACAGGGACCGAATGAGACCAAAAATGAAACAGAAGCTACAGAGTTTCATCTGAAACAATAGCTTATGTTTTAAAATGTTACAAACACCAAATCCTTCCAATTCAAGACAAGCTTTTCCTTTGCATCCACTTCTTAACCATCATCAACGGATATAACTGAATTCTGAGTTGTTTGTTTTTAATCGTTTTGCTAGTTTCCTTACACCCACCTCTACCTGATCCCAATGTTTTTGTGTCTTAAAATGAATTTATCTTATAAGAAATCACCAATTAAAAAATATGTTGCGGGCCTCCCTGGTGGCGCAGTGGTTGAGAGTCCGCCTGCCGGTGCAGGGGACACGGGTTCGTGCCCCGGTCTGGGAGGATCCCACATGCCGCGGAGCGGCTGGGCCCGTGAGCCATGGCCGCTGGGCCTGCGCGTCCGGAGTCTGTGCTCCGCAACGGGAGAGGCCACAACGGTGAGAGGCCCACGTACCGCAAAAAAAAAAAAAAAAAAAAAAAAAAAAAGTTGCACTTTAATTCATAATAGTTAATTTAGCAAGTGCCCCATCATCACAGAACAGTAACAGAAATCACAGATGGGGACATGCAACTACCTGATGACGAACAGACACACACCAGTAGCGCTGATATTCGTTTACATATAATCGCTGCGCCGCTGAGTTTCACAGCAGATTCCAGGGATAGTTTCCCAAGATCCACCAATGAGCATTTCATGGGGAGATGAAGACTTGGAATGACAGATTAAATGGCCTCCAGGTGTTGGCCATCACCTACTAGCCTGTGCCACTCAATCGCAGCATACTCAAGTCTTGTCAAGGCTCTTCTAAGACAGTAGTTTTCAAATATAAACAACTGAAGCCCCACCTGCTCACTTCCAAACCTCCACCTTTTACCTGTGAAAATCTTAGAGCTCTAAAGAACTTAGCTGGAAAATCACTTAAACAAAGAGGGAAGCAACAGGTAAAGAGTTGCTGAGATCACTATTTTTTTTTTCTTTCATTTTGTTTTACTTTTTTTAAAGAAAATTCCTGGCTGATTGCTGTTTGGGTGAGATAGCTTAAGTCTGATTCCAAGTGTCTGGGTAATCTCACTGGATTCCCTACCTATTTCCTTCCAGTCTTCTAACTAGTCTAGAGCGCTGTGGTTAATGTATCCTTCCTAGCCAGAATCCACTGGCTAAAAGTAAGAAATATGGACTCTGGGAAACAGCTGCTACAAGATGTGACCAGCACATAACACACAAGCAAATACATGCTGACATGCATAATATTCTCTGGTAGTTGCCACTTTTTGGTTTGAAACTCTAAAAATTAAAGCATAACAACACCTTAAAAGGCTTTTATCTACTAAATCTACTATGAAAAATAGTCTTAAGAAATATGGTCTCCAAGATTTGCAAGAATATACCCTAAACAGTTAATCAATGGTGATTGCTGGGTAGCAGGATTATTAGAGACTTTTTTCCCCTCTTTTGGCTTATCTGTAGTTTTTATTTTTCTACAATTCATATATTACTTGTGGTTTTTCTTTAAGCCTAATTACTATAATTTACTTATGACTTCTGCCTGCGTTTTGTCAGAATAAAACCGTCTAAATGGTAACCACGGCATTCTTTCCCTCTTTAGACTTCACAACTTCTCATGAGTCTCCAATACATGCCTAAAGTTTCTTGCCAATCCCATTCTCCCACTAGAAAGCTTCTGATTTTCTAGAGTTAGTGCAGTAAATGAAAATGCACCTAACTCCGTACAGCAAGTGTCCTGGCAAAGGGCACTCAAACTTCTTACTGGCCAAGTGATTCTGGTACAAAGGTCTACTAGGGTCAGCACGGTTTGGAACAAATGCCAGCACATACTGATCTCAGAGCCAACCAGGGAGTTCAGGCCTACCACGTTGGTCATAGGGATCCTGGGGGCAAACTAGATCCTCAGATTTTTCTCCAGAATAGTCTAGCTAATAATCTAGCTAATGGGACCAATTACTGAAAAATAAAAATGATCCACACTAGGGCAGCTTTTTCTTCACATTAGGAGGCAGAGAGTAGACCAGACCTAGGCACTCTGGGTTAGTATTACCAGATTAAGCTTACCTTTGTGGCCATGGTCTTCACCCCACGAATTTTCCACTCTCCATTTCACGAAAGCACCCTCCTGATCATCCTGCAAAAGAGTGGATGACAGTGTGTAGTCTGAAAGTAGATCCGTCCTGATGAGGTGTCATGTAATTTTAGCTCTTATTCAGCCACTCAGAAGAAAGAGCCTTCTCTATACAGCAACGATATACATGACCAGGGTCGTACATCTTCCACTATAACCAAAGGGATACTCGAATAGAAGTGGAGTTTGAATCTCTTGGGGTGAAAATGCAATAAACCCAGCAAAGCGATAAATACTATTTTCTTTATATCCTATTGTATACAGAAAGTAAGCACAATAAAATACCTCTTGGCTAAGAAAAACAAAATATTAAATTACTGAAAGCAGTGAACACCATCTGAAGCCAGAGACCCTTGCTTTTAATTAATCAGCATTCTTTGCAGAAGTATCCCACTGTATTTATTTTAGAAATGATTCTAAGACCTGGTCAAGAGTTTAAAAAAGAAAACAAACACATTCTCATCAATACAGCCTACTTTTCTTTCTTAGGGGAACTGAGTAATGACACTCACCAATGTGTTCTTTTATTGATTCAGTTACACAAATACTGAATTTAATACAATAGAGATTGAATGGCAAACCAAACACTATTTTCATAAAAAAAAAACCCAGGCAGTTCCGTTCCTTCTATCTTCATTAATAAAATAAGCTCAATTTTCATCTTCTTAAAGGGACAATGATACTCATCATGATAACTTTCATTTATAGTCTTTATTACAGTGAAACAGAGAGGGATAAGAAGCCTGCACTTGGGAAAAGACTGTTCTCTCTCATGTTTACCCAGGGCATTAGCCGATGTCAAAACAACTTAAATCTCGGTAGCATGAGAAGAGAGCTGGCTCCTGAATTATCTCCTAATGATTTCATCTGTCAACTCCCACCTGCATAAAACTGCACGAGTCCCATCTACATGGGATTTGATTTTACTCCTGACAGTTTTCTTGAATCTCAGTAATTTTCAGTCTCAGAAATAGCCAACAATCAAACCCACAAGTTTCAAACACCCTTATCTGTACTACCTACCCCTTAATCTTAGCCCCAGGTACCTTTAAAACCACATCAATAAACTATACATTCTGGGGCTAGCTTATTAAATGTTTTGGTTTTCTATTCCCTGCATTATAGTCCATCTTTACTTTCCTTTTAAATATAACTGTTAGAATCTATATCACCTAAAGTCATTTATTATAGTAAGTTTGAAAATGTTTCTTCTTTCCTTTGCCAATGAATTCCTGCATGACCTAGATCAAGCCATGTCATCTACAAATATAGAATAATATCTGGACCTCCCTCAGAGGGATTCCAAGAAACCAGAAACAAGAAAGAATATCCCAGAATACTTACTAGCATTTATCTCTGCATTATCATTCAAATGTAGTGCAAACTAGTTTTGTAGTGGTCAAAAACTCAAAGTAGAAGGAAGAGAAAAATCTCAATATAAAATTCCAGTTATGATAGTATCGATTCTGCTTTATAATATTTACAGGTAATATAGCTCCATTTCCCAGAGGGGAAACAAAAGCATATTAATAAACCATGCCAATGAAAGAATGGAAGTTCCAGAGAAAATGACATGGAGTATGTATGATTTTATTTCTGAAAAACAGGAATACTCTATAATAGAGATGGAAAATGATAAAACCCAAAACTCTCTTGGAAATTACAAGGTTTTTAGTTTGTTTTCCTTTTTAATAATCCTCTGAATAGTTTAAAAGTTTAACTTTAAGGAGCTTTAGCTATAAATCCACTGAATTTTACAATATAGGAGGTCCAAACATAAATATGAACAACTAAATATTTTATTCTAAGTATTTTAGTAGTATTTTATTCTAGTTTATTTACTATAGCATTTTATTTCATTATTTACAGTATTTTATGAGAAGTTCCTTCTAATATTTTGTTTCTAAGGTCAAGGTAGTTATTCTGTGACTTTCTTTCCAATTAGGCTAGGAAAAGACCACTTTTGCTTGCAGTGGTAAAGAACTAAAGTATTTTGAAGTCTTCTCTTCTTTATGATCCCTGAGCACAGGAGTAAATATCTATTCTACAGCCTAGAAATGGGGAGGCTTATTTGTGAAATAAAACTGCAGTTGTTGTTTCCAACACTGTGTCTTAGAAACAGTGATATTGTTAGTCAGAGTATTTCATAGGAAATTCAACATACTTTTTACATCCAATTTCCTGAAGCTCTGCATAAATCCAGTAATGGGCATGGAGTCTACAAATTACTGTTATTGACATTTTACTGCAGAAGAATCTGAATGACAAATGAAAGAATGGTGAGTCTGAACACAAGTCATCAAGATATGAACACTTTCAGGGCACATTTTAATTCTTGATTAAACTGAAGTTATCCTCTCCCAAGTTCCCTTGCTGACCTCTTTTCACACCAAGAATTTCCAAAGTTACAGAAAAGCAGTTACTTCCTTACTCCCTGCTGACACAAATTCTGCTCCTCGTAGAAAGTTTCTATTTTTATTACTTCTGAGCATCCAGCCAAACCCCAAGTGAGGCAGGTACAATGTCTTGCTAACTTTTAAAAGAAATCATATACACTATGAAGAAGCTCTGCTGGAATAAACGGTCTGCAGGAGCATGTAGATCCATCTATGCAAACACTGGAGTGGGCACGCTGAGGGTCATACCTTTTCTGAGACGGCAGTGAAGGTCATGGCGTGGGTCATAAGTGACTCACCAAAAGTCAGCCTCTCAGCTTTATTCATGTTCTTCATGGAGACACCAAACACTAACTCATGGTCATAGCTGTAAAAGAGAACAATAGCACAGAATATACAGAGTACAGTCATGGGGGATAATTGGCTTCTGGTTGTAAAAGGATCATAGAAGAACCTGAAGGGGCTTTGCAGCTCCAGATATATCTGGGCTGTAGCTCTTTAGAGAACGTGGTACATGCAAAATTTAGTCTCTCAATGGGATTCCATTCTCTCTGTGTCACAAGAGTACTCAGAAAAATACAAAGTTATTAAACATAAATTCCCCAAATCAAAAAGTTGACAAGATTAGCTTGCATTGTCATTTTGGCAAGAAAACTTAAAAGTTTCTGAAGTAATTTCTTTCAAAAATCGTCTCTTTTGAGCCGGCAGAAGCACTCAGTTTCTGAATTCATTTAGACCACTGCTAACTGAAATTTAAATAAATACTGTCAAAATATTGGAGAATATTTTCAAAGTTTAAAAAACCTCATGAATTCTCTCTTTTAGCAGATTTCCTTTCTCCTGTTGTTAACTGTCAAGATATTTACTCAATTTCCTACAAGCAATAATTACTTACAAGTAACGCTAAAGTGATATATTTTAACAGTCAAGGAATTTGAATGATTCAGTTCACAAATCAATCTTCATTGTCATAAAACAACCAGGAGGAATGCTTTAAAGTATGTATGCATATTAGCCCTAGTTGTCATAAAGACAAAATACATAAGGTATCAAAGCAACAGAAGTAGTTAAGAAGGCTCAAATAGCAAACAAGAGATCTGGAAAACCTTTCATTATATCCCCAAATGCACTAAGCAGATTTACACAGTAATCAATTACTAGTATTTTTATAACCTTTCATAATCCAACTTTCTTTTTTTTTTTTTTTTTTTTTTGGCTGCGTTGGGTTTTCATTGCTGCGTGCAGGCTTTCTTCAGTTGTGGCGAGCTGGGGGCTACTCTTCATTGTGGTGCGCGGGCTTTTCATTGCAGTGGCTTCTCTTGTTGCGGAGCACGGGCTCTAGGCACACGGACTTCGGCAGTTGTGGCGCACAGGCTTAGTTGCTCTGTGGCATGTGGGATCTTCCCGGACCAGGGATCGAACCTGTGTCCCTGGCATTGGCAGGCAGATTCTTAACCACTGTGCCACTAGGGAAGTCCCAGTAATCCAACTTTCAAGTTGCCTTTTTTAAAAAAAAAAATTTATTTATTTGGCTGCACCGGGTCTTAGTTGCGGCACACAGGATCTTCATTGCCGCATGCAGGATCTTTAGTTGCAGCATGTGGGATCTTTTAGTTGCATCATGTGAACTCTTAGCTGAAGCATGTGGGATATAGTTCCCTGACCAGGGATTGAACCCGGGTCCCCTGTATTGGGAACGTGGAGTCTTAGCCACTGGACCACCCATGGAAGTCCCTTAAGTTGTCTTTTAAAAAGTAATTATTGTACAAAAATAAAGACAAAAAGTATGTGGTATCTTTGATAAATACTTGGTATCAAATACTTGGCATCTCATTATTATATCTTTTACAATATTACTTTAAGTGTTACATTTTTTTTTTTTAATCAAAAAAATTTTTTTAAGTGTCTTTCTCATGTAGGATGACTTTTTAGGAACGTCCAACAATTTCAACTCAGATATGAAGTATGATCTTGACTTCCCAGGTTAGAGCATATAAATATGTGGAGTTTCTGCTATGAATCCTCAAACTCTACAAAATAGAAAGAAATAGACCCACCCTCAGGCCAACCTTAATCTTTGAGTGAACCTGAGCTGAGTCACTTCATACCAAGAGTGCACTCCAACAGTCACAACCCACAAACGATTTTCTATTTTAAATTTCTTGCACTCACACATTCATGTCACTGAGGCCCAACTTGCCATTGAAGTGTTTTCCAACATCACAGCCAAACCATACAGCCTAGAAATAAAGGAAAGAAGAAGAAAGAAGTCAACATAAGTTCTTCCTATTACACCAAAGAAGTTGGAAGAAGGGTTTTAACGCCTATGCAGAAGACAAAGAAACAATACCAACCTCTCCATCTTTGATGGAGGCAGCAACCATCTTTTTCAATAAGTCAATGGGCTGGTTGTTGTATAGAGTTTTCCTCCCTCCAACCATGTTGCTTAAGTAGTCCACCGTGTAAAGTTTGCTGTACTTGTGGTGGGGCCGAGGGTCATTCACTAAACAAATCTATTGAGATCAAGAACATGTTGATTAGAGCATAAAACCAGGAGTGTCAAGCAAGATACAGACCTCTCCTTTAAGTTCATATATTTGTATCAAGCTTAGCACCTCTGCCTACAAGAACAAGCATTACACATTGTTAAATGAGAAACAAAAGGTGGCAAGGTCATGTGAGAGAGGTCCCTGTATATTCTAATTAGTATAAGGGACATATTTGGGAGTTGCAACAACCTGTTTTTCCTACTGGCAGGAATCACCCCAAAACTAATTCTGCAGAATTGTGTGCACTGAGTAAGGCAAGATGGCAATTCACGAGTCCATCACTACAAAACCTCCGCTCTCAAGTTACCAGAAAGGCTCAACATCTGGCAGTACCACAACTGAGTTGGGACTCCAATCATAAAACAACGCCATGTGCTTTTAAGACGGTCAAGATGCCAATGAAGAAGGCTCTAGTCATCTTGCTAGGCAGGTGGAGAAGCCCTGAAGTGAGCGGGAAAAACTAGGATGGGACACTGCTCCCTTCTGCAAGAGAGTCCTGAGAGGGGCCCACAGTAGAGTGATGCTCTGAACCCATGGTAAGAAACTCCCAATATACTTTTATTGTCTTCGCACCTGAGAATGACTCAGGGCCCAAATCAGGGGAGCTTATGGGACTTAAACTGACTGCTGGCCCATAGTCAGAAAAGTCTCTGAAGAGGAGCACTGGGGATCCTAATATGATCAACTGAATTGGTACATAAAATACCTCAGAGGAAGGAGGAAAGATTTTGTTTAGTGTCTAGTTTGATGACCATGAATGGTAACCCAGGAATCGTGTATTCCTTCTTGTAGTCAACAGGCATTTGAAAGTAAACTGCCAGGGCTTCCCTGGTGGCACAGTGGTTGGGAGTCCACCTGCCGATGCTGCCGATGCAGGGGACACAGGTTCGTGCCCCGGTCCGGGGGGATCCCACGTGCCGTGGAGCAGCTGGGCCCGTGGGCCATGGCCACTGGGCCTGCACGTCCGGAGCCTGTGATCCGTGGCAGGTGGGGGGTCGTGGCAGTGAGGGGCCCGCGTGCCGCGAAAAAAAAAAAGAGAGAGAAAGTAAACAGCCAGTGGCTGCCAGTGCCAGTCTCCAACCTTATCTTCCATATTGAAGAGTGGCTTGACATGTTCCTTGTAAAACTTCAAGGGTGTTATGGGGCCAATCTTCTGATAGTTTTTATCTTTGTCTCGATACTCCCAGGTAAACGTCTCTGGTGGATTACCCAAACAGATGCACACCACTCTGAATATCTGGAAAAAAGGAGGACAGATGAGTGATGGCTAGGGGGAAGCAGTATTTTTTACCTCTTCATTTTCTTCTAGCTTGGGAAACACAAGAAATCAGTGGCTAAATTCAAGCCAGAAATTTCACAGGAAATCTAATATTGCTCCAAAAATTGGAAGGTTGATGTCCAGGATTTGATATCAGCTAACTTCTGAGTCCTTAAATAAACACTGTGAACAATACAATTCTGAAATGTTAATATTTAGTGCTTAGTATTTGCCCTGCAAGTTAAACTTCCTTAGCCAAGAAGTCACTCACCACTGATACACAACAAGACCTGGGTTGCTGTTCTGCTGATTATATTTCAAGTGACAAACAATTACATACATTTTATAAATGGATTTCCTTCCTTTTATGCTTCTAGGTTTTGCTTTGATTGTGACAGGGGTCTCTACTCACAGAAAAGTCATTAACTTTTTGGTGGAGCTTAGATGACAATGTCTATTAAAATTATTATTAGAACAAGACTAAATTTAGTAGTAAGGTACGAGTTTTTGGGTTTTGAGACCTAAACATACTATCCAATGATGTCATAAAACCTTCAATTAGCATTATTACAATCCAAGGATATTTCAATATTTTATATTATTTTCACCTTATAGAAAGACAAAAATAGAAGTATAGAGACATACCTTCCTCTTCTGTATCAAATTTGCTTTATCTTTTAAAAAATACACACTGCGATCTGCTTCTTCTTTCTCCACCCCAGGCACCACCCTAATCCAATCTTATTACCTGTATTATTTGCTCCATACATTTGTATTGATATACTCCAATACAGTCAAAAGAAGCAGATCCTGTATTTATTAAGTGTGACTATTTTGTGCTAGATACTATATATCTGCTAGGTTAACTTAATTCTCACAGAACTCTCTCAAGGCATAATTTCCCCTCCTTTTTCTTTTCTTCCCCCAAAAGAGATAGAGACTCAAAGAAACTAAGTAACCTACTTAAGATCACATAGCTAGTAACTGGCAGAACCATGGTCTAAACTGACGTCACACACTGTCCCCCCCCCAAAAAAGTTTTGCTCCATTGGTACAGGTTTTAAAACAAAAAAGGGAACATTTATTGACTGTTTTCTGTGTTGTACTACAATCTTTAAATATCATATTTCTCAATCCTCTCAAAAAAAATGGCAGGTATTATTCACATTTTACAGATAAGGAAACCAAGGTTCAGGGAAATAAATAGCTTGACTGAAGTCCTAAAGCCAATAAATTGCAAAATTAGGATCTGAACCCAGGTCTGACCTCAGCACTATTTCTATAACACCATGAATTAAGCATTTATCGTTTACTGTAACTTTCTGGGTTGCCTATAACCTGTCTCTTACAAAAGGTCATAAACTTATCAAGGATAAGGACAAGGTCATGGATATTTTGTATCTCCTATAGCATCTAGCACTATATCTGACCTAGATATGATAACTGATGTGAACAGTGTTCCACTCTCCACCACAGGATGAATAATTTCAGAAGTACCACCCTTTCTTCAAGTCACTTCCTTGTTGAAGATTCAATAATGCTTTCCTATAACAAATCTAAACCCCATGACCTGATCTATTTGTCTTCTTTTTTTTACTTCAGCATAACATACATTCAACAGTTATACAAAGTGCACTAATCTTACATATACAACTCAGTTCAATTTTTTACATAGGTGTACACCCATGTAACCACCATTCAAATCAATATACAGAATATTTCCAGGGTTCCAAAGGTTCCCTAGCTCCCTTCTAATCAATAACCACACCTTCTCCAAGGTAAGCATCATTCGGACTTATATAACCACTGATTAGTTTTGCCTGTTCTTTAATTTCATATAAATGGAATCACACAGCATATTCTCTGTTGTGTATGGCAACCTTTGTTGACATAATGCCTGTAAGATTCATTCATGGTGCTGTGGATATCACTAATTTGTCTTTATTACTGTGTAAATATATTATAATTTATTCACTTGTGTTGGTGGACATTTGAGTTGTTTTCAGTGTAGGGTTATTTATAAAGCAGCTAAGAATATTTTTATCCAAATGGTTTTCCAGAGGCTTGAAGGAATTTCCATACTCTCCAGCAAAGGAAGAAAGTTCCAGTTCTAACAATACATTCTTGCCAAGCCTGGCACTGTATTTTTAATTTTAGCCATTTTGGTGGGTAAGTAATGGTATCCCCAATGTGGTTTTAGCTTGCATTTCTCTGATGAACATGGTTGGATTTTAAAGGCTCTCTGTAACTTCACCCAACCTTGTTTCCCATCATGGAGCCTGCTCACCCGTCAGGCCTGTCTATGTCTCTCCTTACTGTCCACTCAATGCACTCAGCTCGCTGTCACCTTCATAACTTTACTGTCTCTTCTGTTCCTCAAAACCCAATCCTACTCCCATGCTATAAACTCAGTGCAGGGAATTCCCTGGCGGTTCAGTGGTTAAGACTCCACACTTTCACTGCCGAGGGCCCGAGTTCAATCCCTGGTCAGAGGACAAGACTCCGCAAGCCATGTGGCACAGCCAAAAAAAAAAAAAAAGCTCAGTGCAGGATGACCCTTTTCCAGAAAGTTTTCACTAATTAAATTTTTGTCAGAAGTATTCAGAGAAGGGAGAAATTAGTGTGAGCTAGAAAAATTAACATTTGATTCCACAGTGTCATTTGTGTTTCTCTGTCTCCCCTGCTAGACTTAATCTACCAGGGACAGAAACTAGACCTTAGACGTATCCCCACATTAAAAACAGTTTTCTTAAATGGAAAGTTCTTCTCCAGTGACTGGTGTAAAACTTAAATTTAGGAGTTCAAACTGGACAGACCCTAAAAGCAGAACAAAAGGGAAGGCTTAGAGAATAAAACAAAGCTATAGTCTGTAAGAAATAAACCTTTCCTTCCCCTCCTCTCCTTGGACCCCAACTCTGGAGAACTCTGCTGTCCTTAACCTGACAGATCCCACCCTCTTCCCTCACCTTGCCCTCCACTCCCTTCAGAAATGTCGGCTCCTGCCTCTGCTCTAGAAAGAATCACCAGAGAATGATCTATGACGGCCTGATTTCTTAATACGCCCAACCCCACCACTTTCAGCCAGAAAGACCACTTAAGGAGCTTAGTTTTTGATACTCCTTAGCTGTACATTAGTAGTTGTTTTGAGCAGCCAGGACTTCTCCAGACTGACCTTTAGGTAAATTCAGTAGATACCCCAGTCCCTATCTGGCTTTAGGGAACACATGTCCAAGATCCCCCAATTCTAAATCGGTAGCCATATGTCATCATCAGCCACTGAAATTGTATTTATTTCTCTTCATCATCTCCAGTGCATTCATTCTAGGCCTCAAAAAGCCTTGGGACAGACTGGAACCTGATACCAAGGCTCAAACTTATTCTTTGAACCAAAGCTAGAAAACTAAACATAGGCCTGCCTATGACATTAGGCCTATAATTAAGGGTAAAAAGACTCTTAATTCATGTGTTATTTTGGAAGACAGAGCCTGACTCTACCATCTTAACAGAAACAGATTAACCTACAGATGAAGTTATGTTTGCCTTTCATTTTATGTTTTGTTTCCCAAGAGAGAATCTTCCTTTACTAGGATTTACTTTGTGTTTTATGAGCCTAAACAGCTGCTCCTTAAACCACCTTTTTTTTTTTTTTTTGCGGTACGTGGGCCTCTCACCGCTGTGGCCTCTCCCATTGTGGAGCACAGGCTCCGGACGCGCAGGCTCAGCGGCCATGGCTCACGGGCCCAGCCGCTCCGCGGCATATGGGATCTTCCCGGACCGGGGCACGAACCCATGTCCCCTGCATCGGCAGGCGGACTCTCAACCACTGCACCACCAGGGAAGCCCCACCTCTCTTTTAATGTTGCATCATTCTCAGGTTGGTTTCTAGTACAGAAAAGCAGCAGCAGGGCATCACATTAGCAACTGTAATTGAGCTAATCTAGCCATGGATTAATGAGCTCTGTTTGGGATTCATAAGGACCAGAGAGTCATTTTGTATTTGCTCAGCACCAAGGCCACAAATGGCACCTTTCATCATGAGGACGCTGCCACTGGTAACTAAAGACAATGACAATGAAAGTATATAATCAGAACATGTTTAAATAAGGAAGGTTTTAAAGACTTAAATGATGTGTATTTTCAACTAGTAATCGTTGTCACATGTGTATGAACATTTTATATGAGGTCATCTTGATTAATTCTCAGTCATCCAAGGGTGGTTTATCCAGTTCAGTTAGGCTCTGGCCAAAAAAAGGAGGCTAGGGCTAGGCCTAATGAAGATTTAAGACAACTAAGTGAATTTCTGTTTACTTTTAAACACATTCTAAATACAAATGAGTGTTTGACACTACAATTTACATATACCTCATTATGCATTTGACTCCCTATCTAAAGTAAAAAGTGTTAAATCATTCCTTCCTTCTCCCCAAAAATGCATTAAAGGAAACCTGCATTTTAGTTATCTAAATGAATTCTATGATTAATCTTTTTGGAATACAAATACTTATGCCCTACTGCATATGATTTATAAATCTGAATTTTTATCAGAGGTACACATAAGGCATGAGTGAGGATAAGGGTGACATCTCTTTCTCTTGGATTTTAGTAAAACTGTAATTTGAGACATGTTGCTTTGTTTACCATGACTGTAATTATCCAAAGCCATTCAGATTCAAGTCAGTTTATAACACTTTGGAAGGAATATTTGGCTCCAAGTCAACTAACAATAGTTAAACAAGCTCTAATTTTTTAAAACTCTCCAAAGTATAGTCTCCAGGGCCCCTGATACTACATTTCTTGATAAGAGACTCTGCTGTTCTGAAATAATATTCCCGGTTCCCAAAGTATAAAGCTGGCACTGAGTTTTGGATATCTGAGTCTGCTCTCTGGTGGGCAACTTGGGAGTGTCACCTGCTTCTCACAAGATGCACTTGGTATTCAGGACAAAAATAGATGCTGGACACTGAACACAAGTCATTATGCAGAACTGAATACTGGTGAATAATAAAACCAGGAAAGGGAATGGAAAAAAGAAAAAGGACACAGAAAACATGAAATACAGAACATAGGGAAAGAATGTGTGGACCCCAATTTAAAGACAAATGATGTGGGATGTAGTCAATTCCTATACCCACGGCTAAACTGGGAGACAGACATCAAGTGAGAGGAGGAAGGCAGGATGCAATAGTTGAGAGTCAGTCATGAATACTTAGAAGGGTGAGAGTTGAAAGCCAGCTACAGGCAGATGCAGAATGGAGGAAACCGTAATAATTAGAAATGTTAGAATGGGAAGGTAGTGCAATGGTAACAACCAAGCTACTTGTAATGGAGCAAAATTGGTAAAGCTAAAAGATTTCAGTGCTTGGAACCACTGCAGAAGTGACAGAATATTAGAATCTTCATTTGTATTTACAATACTGTATTGCCTAGTAAAGTCTAAAGCACTGTAGAAATATTACTTCTATTGTCATAAAAACGCAAAGCTACAGTGCCATTAAGAAATCACCTACTCTGACTTTTTAGTTTCACTGATGGAGAAATTAGGCTCATAGGTAAAATGACCTATTGATCACAGAGTTGAATGACCACAAGGACATAAAAGTGGTCAAAGAATATAGCTGAACTTTGAAGAAAGTTCAGTGCTAAGGGTAAATGAACCAGTTACAAGAGGGAAGGAGCAGAGACCTTAGTGACTGCTGATAATGCACAGAAAGGAGAGAGAAGACAGCTCTCTACTGCTTTCTGGTGGGGAATGAAAGAAAGGCAAGGATCTGTTTTAAAAACAAAAATCTTACCTGTGCCTGCAGAAGCAGGCAGAGAAGGAGATACTTTCTGGGGGCACCAAATATATTTTCAGGCAGGGAAAGACATAAGAAGGTACACTTAAAGGGTATGTGCCCTTCTGTGATGTTAAGAGAAATGAGGTCATACAGACGATAACTAAGAATCAAATGATCATCTTGAGACTCCTTCTAGAGCGGTGGTTGAATCAAAGAAATAGTTAGAAATTCAGACTCTCCAGTCCCACCCAGACCTACTGAATCAATCTGCACTTTAGCAAGATCCTCAGGGGATTCAACTGTACATTAAAGTTTGAAAGCACTACTTCAGAGCACATTTATTCTTTCCCTCCTCCAAAACCTTGCTTCTTCAATTACTGCTTCTCTCTCGCATCTGCTATCCCTTACCACACACAGGTTTCCTCATCACTGCCGAAAAGCCCTCTCTCCTACCTGTATCCCCTCCCACTTCAGACACTATACATCACGCCAATTCTTCCCTCTTCCTTGTCCTCCACATCAGCAAGTCCTGACAGCTTCACTTCCAAGATACACCCCCAAATGTATTCACTTCTCTTAATCCTCACTCTCATCAATCTGGTCGGAACCACTAGGATATCTCATCTACACAACCACAAGAGCCTCCTAACTGGTCTCCCTACTTCCTCTCCCACTGTTTTACCATCCATTCTCAAAACAGCCAGAGTAGCATATTTTTAGAACGAAAATTAAACCACGTCACTCCTCAGTTTAAATTCCCCAGTGCCTAGCTCACTTAGAATAAAATGCAATATCCTTACCATGGCTCACAAGTGCTATATTAGCCGGTTCTCATTTCCTCTGAGATCTATTCCAGCCATTCCCACTCTCTTTCCAAGCTCGAGTCACACTGGCTTCTTTCTGTTCCTCAAAAATACCAAGCTTCCTCCCGTCTTAGGGCTTTTGCACCCACTGTCTCCTCAGCCTGCTATGCTCTATGTCCAGATCTCTGAATGGATGGATTCTTCCTGCTATTTATATCTCAGCTCATATTTGACCTCAGAAAGGCCTTTTTATTTTTTTGGCTGTGCCATGGCTTGCAGTATCTTAGTTCCCTGACCAGAGATTGAACCCCAGGGCCACAGCTGTAAAAGCCAAGCCCTGACACTGGACTGCCAGGGAACTCCCTGGAAAGGCCTTTCTTAACCACCCTATCAATCACTGCATTCTATGTTCTTCAGAGTACATATCACATCAGATTGTTTATTTACTTGTGTATCATCTGTCTCCCTCCACTAGTATGTTAAAATCCATGTGAGCAGGGACCAGGTCTGTTTCAGTCATCACTGTACCCACAGTGCTTAGAACATGCTTAATATTTAGTAGGTACTCAATAAATACTTATGGAATAAATGCGTATCAACTTCTCTCCTCTGCACTGCCCAGCTTCTTGAAACCCCCTGCCTCTCCGTGCCATGGTCTGACTCCTCTCCACCTAGCTCCTTCCCTTCTCCATTCCACACACCCTTACTCAGGAATCAGCAGCCTTTCCTCAGTCCTCAGAGTCTCTGGCCTGTCTGCAGCACCTGACACTGATGACCAGCACCTACATCACACAGTTCTGGCACTCACTTTTATAGAAATGGAAGTTTTATGGAAACAGATTATTTTCCAGAATTCTTTACTCAGACCTATTCTATCCTTCCATTCTCCCTCAGGAATTTCAATAATTCGCAAGGTTTCAGCCACCGGTACTAGCATCATTATCACTTTTCTAGATCATTCTCTTTCCTGAACTTTGGAATGATTTCCATATGCTTGAAACCCATTTCCAACTGGACAGTGCCTTGGGACTAGGCACTCTGAAGTCAATATTTCTCCTCTTCACGGTGGCCTCTGAAAAGAGCTTCTCTTACTGACGTGTGTGACCCACAGCAGCATTCTTCCAGTTGCCAGGCTTAAAACCTTAAAGTTATTTGTAATGATGAATCCTTGGCAGATAAGTTGCCAAGTGCTATGGATTTTTCCTCTGAGATCTCTCACATTTCTCTCATTTCCATTTCTATCCTCACTATTCTTGTTCAGGCCAAATTAGTACCACCTGGACTGCTGCAGCTTCTAACTGGTTTTCCTACCTCTCTTCCTTCCAGTTTCACCTATTTAACTAAATCTCCTGAAGTGCAGCTTTACTTCAAAAGGGAAATGCAATTTGTGAATATAATCTATTTCCTTTAAGAACCTCAAGGGAAAGGTTAGTCCCCTATTCAGTGTCAGAAATGTCCTCTATGACTATCAGAATAATAATTCCTTTCCTCTTCCAGAATCCAAAAGAGAAGACCATATTAGAAAATGTTACATCTTAGCAGCAGTGGCTCTTAAACCAGAATCACCTGAGAAGCTTTTAATGGTGTAGATGCCACAATTCGACAAATGCCAAAACAAAATTCACCAGGAAAACAATAAGAGAACAATGAGATGGGGCTAACTCTACAAACACTAAAACACTATAAATAGCTTCAGTAACTAAAATACAGAATTACTGGCAGATGAATAAACACACTAAACGAACAGAATTGCATGCCTGGAGACTTCAGAAATGATAGATGGCATCTCAAATTAAGGGGTAGGGAGAGGATGGACTATTTGAAAAGATGTGGGTCAACTGGGTAGCCTTGAGAGGAAAACAGATCCATATCTCATACCCTATGCCAGGATAAATTCTAAATGGATCAGAGATTCAAACACAAAAATCAAAACTCTATAAGTACTAGAAGAAAAATGGAAGAATTCTTTTACAATTTGAGAAAAGGTTTTCTAATTAAAAACCATAAAAACTTCAAATTTGACTATATATAAGTAAAAAATTCTGCATAGCAAAAAAAAGCACATCACAGATAAGCAACAAACTAAGAAAAAATTTTTGCATCTCATATCACAATGGGCTAATTTCTGTAACATTTAAGGAATACCTAGAAATTGATAAAAGACCAAGAAAAAAAACAAGTAAAGGATAAGAATATACAGTTCACAGAAAAGATGCTCAGCCCCACTCAAAGTAAGAAAATATAAATTAAAACTACAATGAGATAGTTTATCTATCAGACTGTTTACCTGTCAACTGTGTACCTTATCAGATCGGTAAGGATCCAATTGTTTGATAAATGCACTGCCTTGATAAATCTAAAGGGAAACAGGTTCTGTCAGATATTGCTGATGAGAGCGTAAATTGATAGACCCTCCAAAGAGGTTAATTTGGCATTATATATCAAAATTACAAATGTATATTCTCCCTGACTCAAAAATTCTATTTCTATTATGTTTTTTAAAAGAGAAATCTCTGGAAGGATGACTAACAGCTAAAACTAATAACAAAAACTAATGAAACTAATTTGGGGGTACATGGTAATTGGAAGGATGGAGAATAGGGTGAGAAGACTTCTCACTGTATATCTTCTTCTATTTTTGATATTTATGCTAAATGAAATGTCAGACAGGAAAATACTGTATGATATCACTTACATGTGGAATCTAAAAGATACAACGAACTAGTGAATATAACAAAAAAGAAACAGACTCACAGATACAGAGAACAAACAAGTGGTTACCAGTGTGTGGGGGGAGTGGGAGGTACAAACTAATGGGTGTAAGACAAGCTCAAGGATGCATTGTACAACATGGGGTATATAGCCAATATCTTGTAATAACTGTAAATGGAAAGTAACCTTTAAAAATTGTATTAAAAGAAACTATAGGCTTTAGAGAAAGACAAAGAAAATGAAAAAAAAACAAGTTATAAAACAGTGTATAGGATCCCTTTTTAAAGCTATTCTCATATGATCTTAAATGAAAAAAATATGGAAGAAAATGCACCAGAGTGTTAGCAGTGCTAACCTTTGGCTCACAAGGACTTTCTATGTCATCCTTCCTTGTGTTAGTATGTAATGTCTTATATTTATAAAGTTTAAAAGTACAAGCATTATTCATGCTCCTGGTGTAACACTCAAAAGCCTCTAATGTGCAACACGGTAGAATGATTAGCAAACGTAATTCAAATATGTTGTATGTTTCAAACTAAGAAGTTAATTGTTCAGTTGAAAAAATAAAATAAATGGGTATACTTCCGAAAGAAAGATAACTAGGCCCTAATCTCAAAGAAAATGACCTTGACCTTAGGTCTGAAGCAAGCCTAAGCCCATATATTATTTTTGCTTGTTTGTTTGTTTTTGTGGTACGCGGGCCTCTCACTGTTGTGGCCTCTCCCGTTGCGGAGCACAGGCTCCAGACGCTCAGGCTCAGCGGCCATGGCTCACGGGCCCAGCCGCTCCACGGGCCCAGCAGCATGTGGGATCTTCCCGGATTGGGGCACGAACCCGTGTCCCCTGCATCGGCAGGAGGACTCTCAACCACTGCACCACCAGGGAAGCCCCCATATATTGCTTTTAAAAGCTGAGAGCCACTGCTATAGAATTTCCTGAGTAAATCATAATGACTCCCTGTCTCTTCCTATGGCACTGATAAATATTGTTTCTGGTCTTTGTTCTATGTTTTGTTTTTTAACAGACAGAGTTTTGGTAGAGAATACACTTAATAATCCTAAGGGAATCTGGAGGCTAAAAGAGAGTAGACACACTAAGAAAACACTACAACAGAAGTGACTACACGGTTCCAGATCTGCCTTGTCTGTCATCACAACAAACAACCTGCCTTTCTCTTCTCTTAGAAAGAATGCCTTTAGCATAAATACATTTCATTCAAAGCTATCTGAGCTTCATGGCTGTTAAGTCATCATTTTGATGTGCCTACAAGACTAGGCAAAACATACGTACTAATTTGTGGCTTTAAAACCACAGCTAGGGCTTCCCTGGTGGCGCAGTGGTTGAGAGTCCGCCTGCCGATGCAGGGGACACGGGTTCATGCCCCGGTCCGGGAAGATCCCACATGCCGCGGAGCGGCTGGGCCCGTGAGCCATGGCCGCTGAGCCTGCGCGTCCGGAGCCTGTGCTCCGCAATGGGAGAGGCCACAACAGTGAGAGGCCCGCATACCGCAAAAAATAAAAATAAAATAAAATAAAATAAAACCACAGCTAGACTCTTCATTACATAAGAGTCAGGTTAAATAAAGAGTTATCTAGGGGATTGTAAAAATCTAAAGACCTATACCACACAGAATTCTACAGTCAACAGTTTACCTAGAATCATTAAGTAAACAACCCTATTTATAAAACATCCATACTCAGGACTTGGTAAGGTGGTGTTGTACTATTTTTCCAAGGTTAGGAACAGGAGAGAAAAGATATGTGAAATATACCTGCCCTAATTTGTTTTTGTTTTTTCTTTTGGCCGCACCACACCACACGTGGGATCCTAGTTCCCCAACAAGGGATCGAACCCGCGCCCCCTGCACTAGAAGCGCAGAGTCTTAACCACTGGACCGCCAGGGAAGTGAACCTGCCCTAATTCTTATCAGCTAATCCCAGAGTCAGAACATGGATTTTAGACATATCATTTAAAAGATCATTAAAGCAAACATCTTAAGCCAACAGAATGCTTGTGATTTGCAGTAAGTGTTATCTGAGCCCGTTTCCATAACTCTTTATAGAACCTTCATCCTTACTACATCCCACCATCTTACTATAATCATAAAGAAAGGCAAATTATGCAGGAGATATGGCCTCAACAGGAGAGATCATTCCAAGGAGAAAGAGAAAAAACTAACATTTATTGGACCACTGCTATGTACCAGGCACTACGCTTTACACTCTTATACTTAATTCCTTATTTGATCCCCACAAAAATCCAATGAGAAATATATTTTAAACCCCAAACGGAATCTCAGACAGGTTAAGTATTTTATCCAAAATCACAGAGCTGTTAAGTGATAGAGCCGGAACTGAAACCCATGTCCTACTCCAAAACCTATTTTCTTCTACTACAGTCAGATACCTCTCTTAACAAAGAACACTTAAGGAGTAAAGAAAGAGGTAAATATGAGATAATTTAAATGTATCTAGCAAAATGAAACCTCTGTATTCATCCACTGAACAATATTTAAGAAATGAATATTGTATCAAGCTAGATGTGTTACACTTGAACAAACTGAGACTTCAGAGCTTCAGGAACCTGTCTCAGGTCACATGGCTGTTAAATGAGGAGATTAGATAGCCTGACTCCAGAGACCATGCTCTCGACTACACTAAGCTGCCTCTCTAAAATTCAAAGGAAAACACGAGTGAAGCATTAATGTTGTGCGCTGCAGTGAAAAAATTTAGGCCATCTTAACTCCATACAAACAGTCTTGAAAGTACTGTTAGTTGAGTGATTCCTAGTAATGGGCCCACTAGATGAAAAAGGGAAATGTTTGTACTTTTCTCAAAGTGATTTCACAGTTTTATACATATTCATCTGGATTATGAATAGTATTTAATAATAAAGATTTTTATCTGCCTTGATAATAAATATTACTGCCTTATATTTGTTTAATGCTTTTTAAGTTTTCCAAAATGTTTTCACATACATTATTTTAACTGTTATAACCATCGATAGCTTCTCATCTTTATTCCTATAGAATAAAACCAAAAGATCTGGCATCTACCTAAGATCCCTCACAGCTCTGCCTTTCTAGCTTAATTTACTACCAAACACACTCACAAAATGTTACGTTTCAGCTACCGTGTTCTCTGAAGATTCCACCTTTGTTCATGCTACTGTACATGCAATTCCTGTTGTCTGGAATGGTTTTCCCAGTTACCCATCTGGTACATCTTTACTGCTCTTTCAAGAGCTGGTTCCAATATCTTCCCCATGAAACCTTCAGTTCACTGAATTAGTCACTCCCTCCTTTATGACCACCAAATTCTTTATAACACATCTCTAGCATAGGATTTATTTTAATTATTCACGTGTTTCTTTTACCAAGAGATTGAGCTCCTTGAAAGTAGAGACCATGTCTTTCTCATCTTTGTATTCCCAGTGGCAAACTCATAGCACGTATTCAATATTTATGAAATGAATAAAAGAGTGAATTATGGAATAATAAATTGGGAAATAGAAGATATGAGTACAAGTCCCATACTAAACTGCAAAGTTTATACTTCAGCCTTTTCAGCTTAAAATAAGTAATTTTCTTCCTTTTATTTTTTAAAGATTCTACACTTTATTTTTTATTTATTTATTTTTGGTTGCATTGGGTCTTCATTGCTGCACGCGAGCTTTCTCTAGTTGGGGCGAGCGGGGGCTACTCTCTGTTGCGGTGCATGGGCTTCTCATCGCAGTGGCTTCTCTTGTTGTGGAGCATGGGCTCTAGGCATGCAGGCTTCAGTAGTTGTGGCATGCAGGCTCAGTAGTTGTGGCTCGCAGGCTCTAGAGCACAGGCTCAGTAGTTGTGGTACACAGGCTTAGTTGCTCTGCGGCATGTGGGATCTTCCCAGACTAGGGCTCAAACCCGTGTCCCCTGCATTGGCAGGCAGATTCTTAACCAGTGTGCCACCAGGGGAGCCCTTGTTGTTTTTTGTTTTTTTTTTTAAATATTTATTTACTTATTTATTTTGGCTGCACCAGGTCTTAGTGGTGGCATGCAGGATATCTAGTTGTGGCATGTGGACTACTTAGTTGTGGCATGCATCTGGGATCTAGTTCCCTGACCAGGGCTTGAACCCAGGTCCCCCACATTGGGAGCTCAGGGTCTTACCCACTGGACCACCAGGGAAGTCCCTAAAATAAGTAATTTTCAATTCAATTCAACATTACCTACAATGACCACGCTTCCCAATCAATGTAACAGATAGGCATATTCTGAGAGTTCTTTAGAAGGGACACAAAAAATCCAAATAATTGTTATTACCTCCTCCATCATGGCATCCTGTGTGGCTGAGATTTCTCCTTTGGTTGCGCCGCTGTGTACCAGGTTCCTTAGTCGTATACAGAATTCTCTCATCTATGATAGAAACTTATTCAGTTACCCATATTCAACTATAAATGAGCCTAATAGACCAGTGCTAGCTCTATTTTGAAGTATAACTCAGCCAAGACGCCAGGCAAAGTTCATAAAAGCAAATGCATCTTTCCCCAACCAGTCCACTTAAACACAGAGCTAAAAACACTCTCCATAAGAAGAAAAGACATGAATCATTCCCCAACAATACTAGATGGAACTGCTCCTGCTCTACAACTGGTGGTACCCTCTGTGATACATGTCTGGGGATGGGGAAAACATGTAATTCCATAATGCCATCACCCTCAGAAAAAGCAAGAGACAAGCTGATTATGCCACTAAGTCACTCTAATAGATTTTAATTTACAATTTTACTGGTTGTCCATTTCTTCTCTGTAAAATCATTATGACCATGGCTATGCCAACCCCCAATATACTTTTCATTTTTGTTGTTTTCAATTTTGAGAGATGCCAAAGATAAAAGTGAGTCATAAACCTAACCACTGTGCTAAAGAGAATCTTGCTCCCACCTGAAATGGAATCCAATGCTATACTATTAATGACCTTTTAGCCTGTGGATAATATTCCCCAGTTTCCTGGGTGGAAAATAACCTACTTCTAATATTGAGGAAACACATTTACAGTTTATTTTAAAATGCAGTCTTTCTCCCAGGAATGACAAATCCAATTTTAGCCTCATAGATCAAGACAGCAGATTCTGGCAACTCCCAGTTCTTAAAAAAGATGTCTGGCTGGCAGAGCAGCATCCCTGTAGGATTCACAATCCTCCTTGGGAAAATGGGTTATGTAGAGAAGAGAGAATGATTCATTAAGACAACTGAGGCAATAAAAAGCAGTTCAGTGACTACATCAAATGTTAAGTGAATGGATAAACTACACTGATATAGTTTGGGGAAGCTGCAGAACTCTGCATACTCTCTGAGGAAGTCTTCCAAAGAGTTCTTTCTGGTTTTACTAGAACATAAAGCTGTCCCAGTCCACCTCCACTAGAACCAAGTTAGCATGCTTGTGGCTGAGAATGGGGCTTTCTTTCCTCAGTACCCATAAGAAAATATTAAAATCAATAGAAATAAAAGTGGGAGATTTTTAAAGAGAAGGAAAAAAAAACGCCCTAATCTCAATTATTTTTAAAGTTAATATGAGGCTACATTGCCTTGGATAGACACTGAGTAGCTATCTTGTACACAGACTGTGTATACTGAAATGCCCAGGAATGTCCCTGGAAAATCAGTTAAGAGTTTTAAGGTAAGTATACTACATGCAATCCCACCCTGCTCCATATGCTGTACCTTGTGATTCAGAATATCATTCATCCTTCTGGTTGCCTCTGTTGTATAAGATTCAGGGAAGCACTTCTTAGGGATAACACCGTATTTTTCTAAAAGAAAACAAATTTTAATGTTCAATAAAGTAAACGTATACTCCAGTGTCAGGAATCCTGGCAAAAATAGCTATTGCTTTTAAAAACAGGCCATATTGGGCTTCCCTGGTAGCGCAGTGGTTGAGAGTCCGCCTGCCGATGCAGGGGACACGCGTTCGTGCCCCAGTCCAGGAAGATCCCACATGCCGCGGAGCGGATGGGCCCGTGAGCCATGGCTGCTGGGCCTGCGTGTCCAGAGCCTGTGCTCCGCAACGGGAGAGGCCACAACAGTGAGAGGTCCGCATATCGCAAAAAAAAAAAAAAAAAAAAAGGCCATATTTTGCTAGTCTAACTCAGAAAACTTAATGACCTTACAATATTATTAAACAGGTCATTTAATCTGCCTATTTATCCATCTATCTTGAGTTAATTCTGTTCTTTTTAATCTAACACACTTTGTAAAGTATTCAGCATGATGAAGTTTCTCCAAAAGACAATTTTCTGAATGAGGACATTTTCAAACAGTTGCAGTTTCAACGCGTTTCTTGATTACATCAATGGATAAGAGATAAACTTTTTCATAGAAAGTTAGTTCTACTTAATACAACCTTTTCTTCTCTAACTCAACCTTCACAGTACCTATCTCCTTACCTCTAATTTAAGAAAGGTACTTAATAGGTAAGAGTGTGAGATAAAGGTTCTTAAAGCTAACTGTATACCCCTCTGGGGACCAATTCTACTCTGTACTTAACCACCAAAGAAATGACCTATGCCTAACTACAGAGCCTTGCTTGATCATGCTGGGTTTCTGTTTAATTAGAGAAAGGCTCTTACCAACAATATTGACAAGCATATCCCATTGTCCTCCATCATTTGCAGGATTCGTAAGCAAATACTGCACCAGCCTACCATCCTCAGGCTCCTTTTTCTGGGCTGTGTCCACAAAAGCATTTAAGAAGAAATAACAGCGTTCAACCTAGAGTAAGAGAAGTTAAATAAAATTAAAGGAGAAGAGAGCTAATATCTTTATTGGCATTATCAACAGAATATGAGTCCTGGAACTACTGTAGACCCAACAGAGTAGGTATTTTTAAACTAAAGTTGGTAATTACATAGCAGTATCTCTGGGGCTTCCCTGGGGGTCCAGTGGTTGACTCTGCACTTCCACTGCAGGGAGCATGGGTTCGATCCCTGGTCGGGGAACTAAGATCCCACATGTCACGTGGTGTGTGTGGTGGGGGAAAGCAGTATCTGGTTTCATGAGAATGTCTGAAGTGTTTTCCTTTATCTGTGTGTACACATTGTAATAGTTTATCCAAAACAAGGCACTGCTTTATTCTGAAACAGAAAAATCTGATATTTAGAGTCTTCAATCAATAAAGATCTAATGGATACATATAACATACACTTTAAAGATAAAAAACTGGAATAAAATTATTTACTGTTTTTCAGACAAGTATTACCTGGAGAAAGGGAATTAGGTCCTAGAAATACAAATAATCTACATAAAGATGCTAAAAGGGGAAATCACTGAAAACAAAATAAAAAATTTTAAATAAGAAAGAAACAAGGAAGTAGTAAGGTGAGTCATCAGATTTATTATTTCATTGCAAAAAGTAGCCACCTACCAACCAAAAGTAGTTCTGCCTTTGAAAAGAGTCAACTTTTGATACTTTGGAAATCAGAATAAATGCTGTCCCATCTATAATGGAAGGCAGACTACAACTAGAAAAGCAAGAAATGAAGAGATAGCCCCTACCAAGGTTGACACTGAAACAAAAAGAATATTTCAAGATCAGTCCCATACCTTGTCCCAGAAAAAGAGGTAAGACTGACTAAATTCAAATTCTTCAATATTTAATTTTCTCATGAATGGAAGTCTCATAACATTCAGACAAGAAAAGATCCAGCATCGCCCTGAAAAAAGAAAGCAAATCAAGAAAGTATGATGAATGTTCACATAGATTACATTGTTCCAACTGTATTTCCCAATACTGAATCTATGACAAGATCTTGGACAATTTAAGACCAAATCAGAAAGAGCAGAAAGATACAAACACAAAAACAAGAAAGGTAGTACTTACTATTTGCAATATATATGCAAAGGTTTATATCCTTAACATATAAAAAAAATCTCTTTACGTATCACATAAAGAATCAATTACAAATCACCTAAGAAAATTACATTAGAAAAAGAAATACTGGTAGAGAAACATGAGCAAAGATCATGAACAGCTAATTTAATAGTCAAAAAAGATACAAATAGCCAAGAAACATTTTTTTAAAGTTCATCGTAAGACACCTGTTAAATGGAGAAACATTATTTTTCAATTAATAATGCCCAATATTGGCAAGGACCTGGGGAAACAGCATTATTATATACCCTGGATAGGAATCTAAACAGGTAAAAAATATCTGAAGGCAATCTGGCAATATGTGGCAAAACCTTTAAAAAGTCTCCACCCTTTAATGTGGAATATATAGTATATGCTTCAATATAAGATGACTCTAACATAAGTCAATCCCCATGCCCCAACGAGAATTTTTCTTTAAGTTATTTAGTTAACTGGATTATATAAACACTTAAAAATATAGATGAAAGAGTAACTGTCTGCCTATAATATTTAATTTAGTAGCTTTAATATTTAGATATTTAAAATCATATTAATATAATAAATTGATGTAGAAGCATTGTTTTTTCCACTTTGACATGTCATTTTCACACTGATCCACACTTTTCACATGCATCTTGGCATCAGTGCCTTTACCATTATTAGATCACTCTTTCAAACAGAACACATCATCCTTCTTCCATCTACTATGTTTGAGTCACAGCAATGTTTTGAATCCACGCATAATGCTGTCCCTAAAAAATGTTATGCCACCACCATATAATCATATTCGTCATTTGTCCTGTAAGTGGATAATCACAAACTCCACAATGTCACCATCTTCTGTACTTCTGTACTTCATCTTAAGTGATCTTTAGAGGTCTATTTACAAGGATATCCAACATTTCCACGTGAGGTCATGTCCTAGAAAAATATTGCATTCAAATTGTCTGCTTTTTAAAAAAACTGATTCAATCAAATGATCTCCATAAGCATCCCAAACTAGCATGGATCAAGGTCATTTCAGAGTAATTAATGTCTTTCCCAAAATGTACTTTACTTCAAATTAAATTAACTGAGAATGCTCATGATCAAAGTCTTTGTAAAGCCTCACACATAGGGTAACTCTTTTCTAAGGAAGATTCAGAGGGGAAAAACCTTGACTTTTATCTGGGCATAACTTTTTTACTAATATGAAAATACGTTCACAATATATTGGTAAGTGAAAAAGGTAGGTAGGTTACCTAACAATATGTAAGGTATCACCCATATTAAACACACACACACAGAATAAAGACCTGACAGAATACTTACTCATCGGTATTTTGCAAATATTCTACATTGAACAACAGTAATCTTACAAGAAGAAAAAATAATTAAAAATAAGTAACTACACACAGTGTTTTTCAAAAGTCACTAATGGGGCTTCCCTGGTGGCACAGTGGTTAAGAATCCACCTGCCAATGCAGGGGACACGAATTCGAGCCCTGGTCCAGGAAGATTCCACATGCTGCGGACCAACTAAGCCTGTGCACCACAACTACTGAGCCTGCGCTCTAGAGCCCGCGAGCCACAACTACTGAGCCCAGGTACGACTACTGAAGCCTGCATGCATAGAGCCCGTGCTCCGCAACAAGAGAAGCCACTGCAATGAGAAGCCTGCACACCGCAATGAAGAGTAGCCCCCATTCACCGCAACTAGAGAACAGCCCGCGCACAGCAATGAAGACCCAACGCAGCCAAAAATAAATAAAATAAATAAAAAAATTTTTAAAAAGTCACTAATGACTTAGTATAGCTCATCTTTACCTTGGTTTTACCTGTATGCCACCTCTCTCATAAGCACACTATTATTTCCTAGTGAGGAAATCTGGATGAACTGTTAATGTGAAAACTGCAGGGAAATAACCTACATAGCTCATGTGCTATTTGTACCTCTTGCAAATAAAAATGACACTACAGGATATATAAGACATGATCTGTTCTAGATGAACATTTCCAGGCTTTTCCCTAAAAGGGCACTGCAATCTAAACCGTGTAGGACCACTAATAACATTACTAACTGGATCTAACTGGATAATTTGTAGCCTGACAGGCCACACCACCCCAAGCACTTTCTACTGTGGCAAAACATTAATTATTGCAAGATCATAATTTTTTTCTTAAAATTTAAAAATGAACTTTACTGAGGTATAATTTACATACAATAAAATACATCCATGTTATAAATGTACACTTTGAGTTCTGACTGGCTTTAAGCAAGCACTGATCTGCTTTCTGCCAAAATAAATAGACTGGAAGTAGTTTTAAAATGGATAGACTTTAAAAAGTCCTTTTAGTACAATTCTGCCATGAGAATGTCCTTATTTGGATTCCTGGATAACCCATCTTTCACTGTAGCTGTTTTTCTGTTTTCTAGTGGTGCTAAATAGCAGATAGCAAAGCTCTTGACCAGCAAGGCATGAGAAATGAGTATTTTTCTGTATTACAAACTAGTCTACTGGTGGTAACTTAGCCCATTAGCACATGTGTTCAAACTGCAACCAAAAGTTATACTTAAAAATAACATTTGATGACATTTTGATGCAATTACATTGTGTCTTTTCCATCCCATACATTTGTACATGGCCTTCAGGGCAACGTGGAGGTGTCCTCTAGGGCATGAACCTTTTTGCATGATCTGTTTCGTACCAAGAACATATATCTCCAAGACATGGGGCTGCAGTCACATAAGTTCAAGACAGAATGTCGTGAATTAATTCAAACAGATGACCATGGGCTAGTCAGTCACTTTAGTGCTCAAATCAAATATACTAACGAACCACAGAGCACGAAAACAAGTCACAAAGTAACCTTCTTGGCCCAGCCTGTACTTGGCGCCTGTTCTCTAAAAATTTACTACAACTTCTTTCTATCCAAACCTCTTCTCCCCTAAGGCCATTCTTAGGTAAGACACCACAATGGGACGCTGTCAAGAAAGTCAAGGGAAGTGTGCAAGAAGTTTAAAGACCTCACCTGAGCTCTTCTGGTTGGTGACAGGCTTGCCTTCAGGATGCACGGCGTGCTGGAACACATGCTGAACACCCTGGACCGTGGCCCTCTTCAGACAGATGTCCAGGAGGTCGTGGGTGGTGCCGACATTCTGGGCCAGTACGAACTGAGGATCGGAATTCAGTTTCTGAAGCAAAGCAGCTACCTTCTCCGAATTCAGTCCTGCTAAAAGACCAAACGGGATTGATTATAACATCAAAAAGAGGCTGAGAAGGGCTGACCCGGGACTCCCACACTCGGGCTCTAACTTGCTAAGAACATCCCGAGGTGACCATAGCAGCGGAGAAGCCCTTCACCGGCGTCCTCGCCCACAATGCTGCCTCCCTCCGGGCCGCTCCAGCCCACCCAGAAAGCTCTACCCTCAGCATCGCCTCGGGACCCGGACCCGGCCCCGGCCCTTCCCCGCCGCCGGGCCTCCGGGGCGCAGCTGAGTCCCCAGAGGCCACCCGCGCCCCCCGGCTTACCCTCGGCGGGGAAGAGTGGCGCCTCACCCGCGTCGTTCATGGCGCCCACGCTGCCCGGCGGGGGAACGGTAGTTTCGGGGTCCTCAGGCAAGAGCCGGGGCTGCACAGCGGTTCACTGCCTAAGCTGCCCGACCTGGCTTTCGCACCCCGACCGCCGGAAAGAGGAAACCGGCTCAGCGGCGGCGGAGGGCTGAGAGAAACGGGGTCCGCGGAGGGACAAAACTCCCCCCACGCGTTGCTGAGTCAGCGCCATCGGGGCGGGCCCCGCCCGGGGGAGGGCCGAGGGGGCGGGTCGCTGACGCACTGCAGCCGCCCGCGCCCCCGCCCCGGGCGGGTCCCCCTCGGCTCAGGCCCACGCTCTCCCTCAGCGCTGCCTGCCGTCTGCCCCACCGGCGCCGGCGTTCACAGCCAGCCGTGATTACGCTTCCTGACCACCGGGGCGCCCTCCTGGGATAAGGTCAGTCCCGAGCGTGGAACTCGAGGGTTCCATGCCAGGCCCGGAGACCGAATACCCTAGCATTGTGAAATTGGCCCCATGAAGCCCTTTCAGAGGCCAAAAGGGGGCTCAAAGGCGGTAGGGCGGGCTCAGGAGCCGCATAATTAAGCACTGGGCTTAGGATGGGTTGACTCGTTTCAGAAATGAACCCGAAAGCTCTTCCAATAGGCATCCTTCGCTGACCAGTCACTGCACTTTTAATGGCAATGTTTTTGTGTTTGAGGGGAAATTGGAATCAAGCTCTTTCCTACCCACTCAGTTGCTACCAGGGTTCTACAAACATACAATTGCTGGAACTTCCCTGGTGGCGCAGTGATTAAGAATCCGCCTGCCCACGCAGGAGACATGGGTTCCATCCCTGGTCCGGGAAGATCCCACATGCCGCGGAGCAACTTAGCCCATGCAAGCCACAAGTACTGAGCCCGCATGCTGCAACTACTGAAGTCTGCATGCCTAGAGCCCGTGGTCCACAGCAAGAGAAGCCACCACAATGAGAAGCCCACGCACTGCGTGGAAAAGTAGCCCCCGCTCGCGGCAACTAGGGAAAGCCTGCGCGCAGCCAAAAAACCCAAAGCAGCCAAAAACAAACAAACAAACAAAAAAACCCAACACCACAAAAAACATACAATTGCTCATTTCGAGGAAACTACTCATTCTGGGCTTCATGGAGACAGTGAGTGTCTCCTACCTAGCTAAGGGGAGTGACAGAAGTCAGTCTAATGCATCGATACTGTTTGTCCAGCCCTCTACAAAACCTTCAAATGAGCGGGCCCTCGTCCCCAGGCTTTCAGGATAACTGAGAGGTTTAACAAGGTTTTGAGATAGTGAAGCCTTTTTATGTTGTTTTTCGTGCTCTAAAATCTCAAACCTTAGTGAGATGTTGGGATGGGACCCAAAGGTGATGAAACAAATCCAGATAGATCTGTCTACCACTGAAAGCCTGACTCTGCTACTCAGAGCAGTGAGAGTCTTCTGTGGAACCTAGCATCTAGGTCCTAGATTGAAAATAATCTCTGATTCGAAGGAACTCTAATATCTGGGGGAAAAACCATACTCAGACACCAATCAGTCATTTGAGAAATCAGTCTCTGTGTCCCTAGAGAGACCTAGCCAAAGTTTGGGGATATGATGTAATAACTGTCTCCAACAGAGCCCATCAGCTGTCCCATTCTGAGATTCTTCTGATGTCTGAAGAAAAGGAACAGGTTGAAAATAATGCTGAAAGAAATCATTGGTCCTTTCACAAAATGATGTTCAAGCATCCTGCCCAATTTAACTCATAAAATTTTATTCAAGGGCTTCCTTTGTGGCGCAGTGGTTGAGAGTCCATCTGCTGATGCAGGAGATGCGGGTTCGTGCCCCTGTCCGGGAAGATCCCACATACCACAGAGCGGCTGGGCCCGTGAGCCATGGCCGCTGAACCTGCGCATCTGGAGCCTGTTATCCTCAACGGGAGAGGCCACAACAGTGAGAGGCCTGCGCACCGAAAAAAAAAAAAAAAAAAAAAAAATTTTATTCAATATCTACCATGTACAGTCACTGGGCAAACTGCTGATGATATGGAGACCAACAAGCTTAAACTTGCCCTTAAGAAACACACAATGTAGTGAAAAAGATGCAAAATAACTTTTGGAGAATTTGTATTAACATAACAATAGAGATGTAAAAGCAGTAAGGAAGGAGCTGTTAATTGGACCAGAGGTGCCTGAAAAAAGGGGTCACAGTGAGCATAGTCTTAAAGGGTGGATGATGGGCTTTCACAAGGCAAAACACAGAGGAAGGGCATGCAAGGCACCAGCAAAGGCACTGGAGCATTAAAGCATGTGGCAAAATTATGTTCAAGAAACTGTGCATCATAGACTGATGTGGTTAAGATCAGGGAAGGTGTTAAGATCAGGGACAAAGTGTAGGACTGGAAAGGTAGATTTGGGCCAGAATATAAAGGCTTTTGTATGCCATGCCTGAGTATCTGGACTTTATCTTATGGTTAACTAGAAGCCAACGTAGGATTTTGAACAAGGGAACAATATGCTCATTTCTATGTAAAGAAAGAAATGCAAGAGCAGTGGGGAGAGTGATTTGGAGGGGAGAGATTCTGGACCTAGGGAAACTAGTTAGAAGGCTAATCCAGCAGTGCACTTGGGGGATGATAGAAGCTTTAAACTGTGAAAAAGGAGGAAGCACAGATAATCTGGAAGTTTTCACTTGATGAGTGGATGCATGGTGGTGTCATTAACTTAGAGAAGGAATACAGAAAAATGGATATGTTTGGGAATATGCAAGTGAGTAGATAATGAAATTAGTTTGGGCCTTGGCAAGTTTGGGTTGCCCACAGGACACCCAGGAAAAGAAGTCCAGGAGGCAGATTAAAAGATGTCTAGAATTACATAGGTCTTCGAACCATGAAAGTCAACAAGGTTACACAGGGAAAGAGAATAAAGCAAAAAAAGATGAGCACCAAGAATTGTACCCTGGGCAGCTGCATGCTGTTGTGCAGGGTGTTAATGGCACAAGGGTACCAGGCTGAGTGGGGTGAGTGGGACCTGAAGCCACATGCCCTGGCCCAGGGCTGTGCCCAATCAGATTATGGTGAACCTTTTAATGCTTGTTACAAAGATGCCATAAGGGGGTACCATTAACTCTGGAAATAGTGGCATTAAAGAATGGGTGAAGACAGAGAAGCCAGCAGTAAATCACAGAAAGAGCAGTGAGAGAGGGAGAAGACCCATAGAGTTATGCCCTGGAATCCCAGGAAGGCAAGGAGAAGATGGTGAATGGGCCTGAAAGCTCCAGAAAAGTTTGGTAACTACGTCAGAGGCAACCTTAGAGAGGACAGCATTAGTGAATGATGGGGTGGGCAGAAGCCACCACACTGCAGTAGGTTGAGAGGGAAGGAAATACCAGGAAAGGTCTTTTGGGAGAAAAGGAAAACTAATGTCTACCTGGAGGGTGAAAGGCAGGAACCAGTACAGATGAGAGATTAAATATGTGGCAGAGAAGGTACAATTGCTAGAATATAAGCACTGGAAAAGAAGAGGGATGGAATCACTGGAGAAGGTGGAGGGGCCAGTTTTACAGCTATGGCTACCCTTTTCATGCCAATGACTACATTTTCCCACCCCATGCCCAGAAATTCCTATCATCATCACTTTGCCAGGTCTCCTGCTCTGCCCTCATTGCCAGGGTGTCACCCTTAGTACCAGTTTCCCACCCAGCAACTCACACCCATACACTCAGCCCCTGTGTGGGCACAGAGAAGAAGAGCAGAGGAAAGCTGGTTTTCCAATGGGTCTGCCCCAGATGACCAAGCCAGGAAGACGTTTCCCTAAGAGTAGGATTGTTCAGACCTACCCCTTTAACTCCATCCAGAAAAGATACTGTTGAGCCCTGTGACATCTCATGGAACAAAGCTACAAGAAGCAGAATTCTAGCATGAATCCACAATTTTAGAAAAGAAAATGCATATAAATTCAGTGAGTGGCATCACCTGCCTTTGCAGATATGCCTTCTGCCTATTGCTTCTATGGGGCTTCCCTAGTTAAACAAATCCAATGTCAAGGCAAATTAAAAAATAATACTAAAAATATGTAGAGAACTCCTAAGCATCAGTAGGAAAAAGGCAAAAAAAAAACAATAAAAAATGGAAAAAAGACCTTAACAGGCATTTCACACGAAAGGAAGAATGAATGGCAACAGTAATGTTGGAAATGCACAATAAAATTTTAATAAGATGCCATGTTACCTCTTGATAGGCAAAAATTTTAAAGGCAGGTATTAAAAAGTAATATTGGCAATCCTTACATACTGCTTGAGGAGATATAAATAATATTACCAAGTTGGAAAACATTTGTCAATATTTGTAAAGTTGAAGATGCAAGTACTTTATAGCCCAGAAACTTTATTCCTGGGTTTGTATTCGAAAACTACACTGTCCAGTATGGTAGCTACTAGCCACTTGTGGCTATTTAAATTTATTCATTAAGATTAAGTTAAAAATCTACTTTCTCAATAGTAGTAGTCACATTCCAAGTGCTCCGTAATGACGTGCGGCTACTATATTGGAGAGCATAGATATACAACCCTTTCATCATGAGAGTAAGTTCCACTGGACAGCCCTGCCCTAGAGAAATTATTGCATACGAGCCCTAGGCGTCACAGTCATGACTGTTTATGTGAGCATTGCCGGTGATTGCATAGAACCTGGAAAAAACCCAATAGTTCATCAACAGGAGTGTGTGTGAATTGTGACATATTCATACAATGGACTACTACAGAGAAGATGAAAATCAACGTGGGTGAATTTCAGAAACATAATGTTGAGAGCAAGTTGCAAAGCAAATGACACACAACCACTTTTTAAAAGTTCAACAACAAACAAAATTACATAATGTATTGTTTAGACATACAGACATACATGGTAAAAGAATTTGTTTTTAAAACAAGGGAATATACAAGCAGCTCATGCAGCTCAGTATCAAAAAAACAAACAACCCAATCCAAAAATGGGCAGAAGACCTAAATAGATATTTCTCCATAGAAGATATACAGATTGCCAACAAACACATGAAAGGAGGCTCAACATCACTAATCATTAGAGAAATGCAAATCAAAACTACAATGAGGTATCACCTCACACCAGTCAGAATGGCCATCATCAAAAAATCTACAAACAGTAAATGATGGAGAGGGTGTGGAGAAAAGGGAACCCTCTTGCACTGTTGGTGGGAATGTAAATTGATACAGCCACTATGGAGTACAGTATGCAGGTTAAAAAGCTAAAAATAGAACTACCATATGACCCAGCAATCCCACTACTGGGCATATACCCTGAGAAAACCGTAATTCAAAAAGAGTCATGTACCACAATGTTCATTGCAGCTCTATTTACAAAAGCCAGGACATGGAAGCAACCTAAGTGTCCATCGACAGATGAATGGATAAAGAAGATGTGGCACATATATACAATGGAATATTACTCAGCCATAAAAAGAAACGAAATTGAGTTATTTGTAGTGAGGTGGATGGACCTAGAGTCTGTCATACAGAGTGAAGTAAGTCAGAAAGAGAAAGACAAATACCGTATGCTAACACATATATATGGAATCTAAAAAAAGAAAGGTTCTGAAGAACCTAAGGGCAGTACAGGAATAAAGATGCAGATGTAGAGAGAGAATGGACTTGAGGACTCGAGGAGGGGGAAGGGTAAGCTGGGATGAAGTGAGAGAGTGGCAATGGACATATATACACTACTAAATGTAAAATACATAGCTAGTGGGAAGCAGCTGCATAGCACAGGGACATCAGCTCGGAGCTTTGTGACCACCTAGAGGGGTGGGATAGGGAGGGTGGGAGGGAGGGAGATGCAAGAGGGAAGAGATATGGGGATATATGTATATGTATAGCTGATTCACTTTGTTATACAGCAGCAACTAACACAACAATGTAAAGCAATTATAATCCAATGAAGAAGTTAAAAAAAGAAAACGGCTTCCCTGGTGGCGCAGTGGTTGAGAGTCTGCCTGCCAATACAGGGGACACGGGTTCGTGTGCCAGTTCGGGAAGATCCCACATGCCGCGGAGCGGCTGGGCCCGTGAGCCACGGCCGCTGAGCCTGCGCGTCTGGAGCCTGTGCTCCGCAGCGGGAGAGGCCACAACAGTGAGAGGCCCGAGTACCGCAAAAAAAAAAAAAAAAAAGAAAGAAAGAAAACAAGGGAATATTAAACATCAAATTTAAGGTAGTGTTTGCCTTTGGGAAAGAGACACAGCCAGCTTCAAAGGTATTGGCAATATTGTGTTTCTTAAACTGGTGGTGGGTACATGGGTTTTCATCTTATTTGTTACACCTGATTTCATACATTATCTATATTTTTGTATATATGAAATATTTCTTCTTTAAAAGGTCACTCTAGCTGCAGTGTAAATGAGAGACTGAAGGGAGATGGGAATGTAAGCCGGAGACCTGTTAGGAGACTATAATTGTCCAGGCAAAAGGCGACTGGTGACCTTGATCAAGAGGGCAGCAGTGGAGATGAAAGGAAGTGGATGAAAATGGGATATGTTTTGGAGGTGAATCACCCTAACCCCAATCCTAACCCTAACCATTATGCTCTGGTAGAGGTTTGCATGGTGTAATGTGGAGCATTAAAGAGGAGTATGTAAGTCAGACCGGGAGCTTTAGGGAGAGCTCCTTGGAAGAGAGGAGAAATTATTTGAATTTGGAACAATTAGGGGTTTGTTAAATGATAATGATTGAGGAAAGGCATTCTACTTGAAGATAATGGCTTTTAAGAAGAATTTAAGGCAGCAAGTCTCTGTCTGGGAACTGAAGACACTGAGCATAGTTGGAACTAAAGAGTGAGAAGGCAGGGGCCAAACGCGGAGAGCCAATTGTGTCCATCGGGGGTTAAGACCTTATTCTGGAAGATGCAGGGAAATTGCCCTTGTTTTCCTTTCCTTTTGCCAGATCCTTGTGAACAACAACAAAATAAGGACCGATATAACGCTGTGAAAATCTAGCCACAAGGAGGCCCTAGCTGGGCTACTCTGAAAATGCTTCTCTTTGAACTAATCGTTTTTAGAAAATGATCATCCGTGATCACCAAAACCTGAATTGTAGAATCACAGAAAGATTGAGATGAGTATGAAAAGAAAAGAAAGGCACATGGAAGAGAAAATGATAGAGATGAAAAAGGAGTAGTTGGATTTGAGAGAAAATAATAAGCATCATTGGAGACCATAGATCCCTGTTTCCTTTTAGGAATGCTGTTAGACTGGTTTTCCTTAATGGTGCAATGAACAAAACCAGAGCTTTCTTTATTTCTTCTTTTGTTCATGAACTACATTCTTTGCTATCTTAAGCAAATATTTAAGTGTAATAATTATGACATTCTTGTACTCTTTTCAGAGGTATTTCTTGAGACAAAGTATAAAAATCTGAGAAATAAAGTTAATACGAAGGAGGTGGTGACTCAAATCCACCTTTCCTAATGCACATTCTTTATAATATTTTCTCATCAGATTCCCATTTGTGCATCTCATTTTATTTTTCTTTCATTTAATTTTCTTTCTTCCTTGTTCCAAGAATAATTCATAAGCTAAAAGTAAAACAACACATTCACAGGGCAAATAAAAAACTAAAAAAAGATAATATGCATCTCACCCTGAAAGTAGATGAAAAACTTGTCCTCTCTTTTTAGGACTAAAAAAAGAAAAGAATATGTTCCTTAAAAGCTCTCTGTTAGAAAGCCTGGTTTCTTCTGTTAAATAAGAAAAGCAATGTGGAGTTAGGAGGCGAAGGTTTGAAGTTCATTAGACCTTGTTTTTAAGTCCCAACTCCTGTTTATAGGTGTAAAAAATCATTTAATCTGAGGCTCAGTTTCTTCTTCTGAAAACTGGGATAGTAGCTATAATAGCTAAAATTCAGTGAGTGCTTAGTGTGTCTTACAGTGTACACGTCTCAGCTCATTTAATCCTCATAGTAACCATAAGTCAGGAGGTAGATTCTATTTCTATCCCCATTTTATAGATGAGGGAATGCAGGAACAGAGAGGTTAGGTAACTTGCCTATCACCACACAGCTAGTAAAGTGGTAGAATTTGGATATATACCTAGGTAGTCTGATTCCAGAGACTAAGAGTTCAGGCTGTCTAAGCCTAAGGATCAAAAGATATAATGTAAGTGAAAGAATTTTGAAACAAGTACTTGAGACATGTCAGTTTAAATAATAAACTTGCAGATTTATAAATTGCTGAGCGTTGTGTGTCATTTTCAATTTGCAGTGAAGTAACCATTGTGGATATTCCATTTGTGGATGGTTTAGTTTTATGGGTGCTTTTACTCTAGGCTTTGACAAATGGAACATAATCAGGAAGTTTTTCTTGGGCCCATACATATACAGCTGTTAAGTTTTCGCATTGGCCCATTTTAATTGGTCTAATATAGGTAGAAAATCATGATGACCACTCATATGACAAACATCAATGATAGAAGCCTTAATAGCTTAACAGATGCTTAACTTTTTTTTTTTTTTTTAATTTATTTTGGCTGTGTTGGGTCTTCGTTGCTGTGCGCGGGCTTTCTCTAATTGCGGCAAGCGGGGGCTACTCTTCATGCAGTGCGCGGGCTTCTCATTGCAGTGGCTTCTCTTGCTGCAGAGCATGGGCTCTAGGCGCGTGGGCTTCAGTAGTTGTGACTCATGGGCTCTAGAGCACAGGCTCAGTAGTTGTGGCGCACGGGCTTAGTTGCTCCATGGCATGTGGGATCTTCCCGGACCAGGGATTGAATCCGTGTTCCCTGAACTGGCAGGCGGATTCTCAACCACTGCGCCACCAGGGAAGCCCCGAGATGCTTAACTTAATAGCATTGTGGAATCATAAAACACATTATGCGTACATTTAGAGTGATTGAAAGAGGTTGTGCAGAAATCTTAAGCAGAAATATGAAATTGTGACTAAATCGTTAAATATTTTCTTAAAAACAAATATGATCCACATGTCAAATTGGGGCAAAGTCCTTTAGACTGGTGATTTCCAAGTGAGCCAAGTTTGTTATTAAACACTTTTATGAGTACCATAACTATAAAATTCAGGAATTCAAGGCTATGATCCTTTATCGCCAGCAAAGTCTATATCCTCTTTAGTGCAATGTTTTAAATGATGCCCTTGAGCTGCCTATAAACTGCTGGAGTGAAAAATGACCAGTTTTGGGATGAGAATCTGTTGCAAGAGGAACATACATTTTGCAGAATGACGCACAAGGAGGTAGTAAGACTTCCTAAGTTTTGTTACCATTAAATTTTTTTTTTAATGTCAGTCATATAATATGAGGGCTTGCAGGATCTTAGAGATTGTCTTTTGGTATAGTCCCTTAGTTCAGAGTCTCTGAAAGATTATGTGACACCCTTGAGCTGAGCAGCTCATTAGTGGCTGAGCCAGGAGGAGAGGCCTGTTTTTCTGTTCGTACATGTGGTAGCTTCATGTACATCTGGTAGCTGAAACTTTTCCATGAGCAATGTTGAATATATGCAGCAGAGTTGTGTTACAGCTATAGGAATCCAGCTACTCCCTTTGACCCGGCTCATGTTCAGTGATACAAGTAGGTTGCAGCTTACTCAGAGATAAAGTTCCAAAGTCAGGCAAAAATAGACTATAGTCTACACTATCCTTGGAAATTCTTTGGGAAAGTATCACTTCAGAGACCCAAACACCTCCTCTTAATAAGCACTGCAGGGCAGGTTTCTATTCCAGTATGGGAAGAGATTGCTGTTTCTTCAGTTGAGAACCAGTGAAGTAGTTGGCAAATCTGTGAGCACTAGATTCATCCCCAGCACATGAGATGCTCACACTTTGAGAGCCATGAGGGAATTAACTGGGACTGGCCCGGGGAGCTGATTCTCCTCTTCATCTCATGCTCACTTCAGGGCACATGTTCTTTCAGTTGAATGGCAGGTCTCATTGCAGGCACTTTTAAGTTGTTCTTCCTGTCTGTCTGTCTCTCTCTCTCTCCGCGCCCTTCCTTTTTTACCCATCCTCTTTTTCCTCCCTATCTTCTAAATCTAATTTCGATTTGAATTCAAATGTTAAATGTGTCTCTTATAGGGATTAAATGAGTTTATATATGTTGTTTCCTGCCATGTAGGAAGTACTATATAAGTTAGTTATTAATGTAAGGGGCAATTTTGTCTAATGGTTAAAGACCCAGGAGCCATACAACCTTGGTCTAAATTCTTATTCAGCCACTAACAAACTGTGTGACCCAGGACGTGTGACTTAAATTCTCCTTGCCTCAGTTTTCCTCCCCTGTAAATTGGGTGTGATAAAAATAGGACCCTTCTTATGTGATTGTTATAAAGATTAAGTAAGTTATATATAAGGTGCTTAGCATAGTACAATATAAGGTAAGTGCTTATTGGAGTATAACTATTGCTATGTGATGTCACTATACTTCAGGTAACTCAGAGAACTCAATTTTAAGAAGTTCTAAAAATTACGTGTGTTAGTTTAATTTCTCATCTCCTGCCTCAATTCTTACTGGCATACAGTGATTACCCATAAGGCAAAAGGGCTGAATGATTGTCCTGTACAAAACTGAGAGCAATAGTAGTTCATTGCAGCTCTATTTACAATAGCCAGGACATGGAAGCAACCTAAGTGAGCAATAGTAGTACTCACCTAGAGCCAAAAGTCAGGGTGATGGGAGGAGTGACTCTTCATACAAGCTGTGTGACCTTGGACAGATCACTTAACCTTTCTGAACTTTGGTATCTCCAGTTGTACATCATAAATAATGACATCACTACCTGTCTCACAGAGTGGCTGTGAGGATCAAACAAGACATGTGTAAAATGTTTTATAAACTATAAGGTAACATGAAAACGTAAGAGATTGCTGACACTATTGTGACACTATTGTTACTACCAAGATTGCCCAGAGAAATAAAGACAAATAATTAATGAGTTTCCACAGCAACACTTTAGGAATCCGTTGGCAGGAACACCAGATCTCCAATTTTTTCTTAATATGTACACAATCCTCTGAGAGCGCAAGTTTTTGAGAATTCACAGTAGTGTCCTTCACGTTTTCCAGTATTACATACACAAAAACTACCCATGATGTTTGCTGTACAACAACCTTGATGTTGCAGAGATAGGCTCTTGAAAAAAGATTATATGAGTGTTAAGGAATTTGTCATTAACTTATAGATTTTATGTTCTATAGTTGCTGGCATGAGATTAAGTATAATTTGTCTTTTTTAATAAAATGAAACAAATGAATTAATTTTTTCTAGCTGCACTACTGCTGCCCTATTTCCTTAAAGATGTGTTGTCAATAGATGTAAATCTATTCAAAGGGAAAATTATGATTTTACTGCAGGTTATTCAGCATTTTATATGACTCAGGGTCCCTGGTGGGAGGGGTGGGGATTATTATGAACTTGCCCTTGAAATTAAGCATTATTTCATTAAACTAGATTAAACGTTCCCCTGAATTCTTATTATAATGAAAGTTTTGTGAGTATTTGAATTATGCCAATGAAAATACCTGTGTTAGTCAGGATAGGCTAAGTTATGCTGCAGTAACATATTAACCCTAAAGAATAGTGGTTTCACACAAGGATCTATTTCTCACATACATGTGAGCAGGTAGCTCTGTTCCACATCATTATTCAGAATCCCAGACTAACAGATGTTCTCCCCAGTTGCCATGTCAGAGGAAGGAAGAAGTGAAAGAATATGCATCCATTCTGCTTTGCTTTGTCTGAAAGTGACACGGTTAATTCTATCCATAGCTCCTTGACTAGAACTAGTCACATGGGCTAGTTAATGGCAAGTGAGCAGGGAAATGTGAAGAGCACAAGGATATTCAGTGAATGATGAATATCTCTGCTACAACCCCCAAACTCCTAAAGCAGTAAGATGTTCTCAATTGCTTTCTGGTAGCTTTATCCTAATTCTTAGTCTCCAAGATAGTGCAATGTAGAGGAAGGAGCATGGACTGTGGGGTCAAACTGCCTTGGGTTCAAATCCCAACTACACCTCCTGCTAGTTGTGTGAGTTTGAGCATGTTGTTTTGTTTCTCTAATCCTCAGTTTCCTCATCTGTAAAATGGGGATTCAAACACCTACCTGTTAGGGTTGTTGCAACAACAGGAAATTATGAGAGAAGTGGTTTGTCTTTATTATTCAACTTTTGCCCCTTCTGTGATAGCTTCTCTCCTACTCCAGGTCCCAGGCTTTGGATCAGCTTGGTATGAATTCCAGCTTAGTCACTCTCTATAACTTAGTTAAGCATTCTGAGCCCAAGTGTCCTCATCATCAAAATTGAGACAATCATGACTACTTTATAGGGTTGTTCACAGGATCAAGTAATGCAGGTAAAGTCCTCAGCACAGCGCAGGCATACTTTGTTTTATTGCCCTTCGCTTTATTGAGCATCACAGATATTACGATTTTTACAAATTGAAGGTTTGTGGCAACGCTGCATCGAGCAAGTCTATTGGTGCCATTTTTCCAACAGCATATGCACACTTCGTGTCTCTGTGTCACACTTTGGTAATTCTCACAATATTTCAAACTTTTTCATTATTATTATATTTGTTATGGTGATCTGTTATCAGTGATCTTTGATGTTACTTTTGTAATTGTTTTGGGTGCCACAAACTGTGCCCCTATGAGACAGCAAACAATTGATAAGTGTTGAGTGTGTTCTGACTGCTCCATCGACCAGCTGTTCCCCTGTTTCTCTCTCTCCTCAGGCCTCCCTATTCCCAGAGACACAACAGTATTGAAATTAGGCCAATTAATAACCCTACAGTGCCTTCAAAGTATTCGAATGAAGGGAGAGGCGCGTGTCTCTTACTTTAAGCTTAATGAGGAAGGCATGTCAAAAACCAAGATAGGCTGGAAGCTAGCCCTCTTGTGCCAAACAACCAAGCTGTGAGTGCAAAGGAAAAGCTCTTGAAGGAAGTGAAAAGTGCTACTCCAGTGAACACACATATGATAAGAAAGCAAAACAGCCTTATTACTGATATGGAGAAAGTTTGAGTGGTCTGGATATAAGATCAAACCAGCCACGACATTCCCTTAAGCCCAAGCCTAATCCAGAGCAAGGCCCTAACTCTCTTCAATTCTATGAAGGCTGAGAGAGGTGAGGAAGCTGCAGAAGAAAAGTTTGAAGCTAGCCAAGGTTGGTTCATGAGGTTTAAGGAAAGATGCCGTCTCCATAACATCAAAGTGCAAGGGGAAGCAACAAGTGTCGATATAGAAGTTGCAGCAAGTCATCCAGGAGATCCAGCTAAGATAATTAATGAAGGTGGCTACACTAAACAATAGATTTTCAATGTAGACAAAACAGTCTTATATTGGAAGGAGATGCCATAGCCAGAGAACAGAAGTCAATGCCTGGCTTCAAAGCTTCAAAGGACAGGCTGACTCTCTTGTTAGGGGCCAATGCAGCTGATGACTTTAAGCTGAAGCCATATGCTCTCTTACCATTCCAAAAATCCTAGGGCCCTTAAGAATTATGCTAAATCATAATCTAAACACAAACTTTAGTTAAAATATATATATACATATAAATCAGTAGAATACCATATTACAAGTGCCCAGAAATACAGTATAAAGATCAGAAACTGCTTGGAAATATTTCTAACTCTTTTGGGGATTATACTCATAATCTAATAAAGATTATGAACTAGCACAATCATTACTGGGGCCAACATTTCAAAATTCGCCTGTCAAAGCTGGCACCAAGAGAGTATTATACACATAAAATTGAGAAACAGATAAACTTTACTTCAGAAAATAACAGTCCTACAGAGTATTGCTCTCATTATTTAGTTAGTATAAGGGTCAATCTGTCTCACTGAGGCATGTATCTATCTTTGCGCTATTAACATCTTATCTGAAATGCTTTCCAGTTTTTTGGTACCTGTTGAAAACCTGTGCTCTATAAATGGAACAACAAAGCCTGGATGACAGCACATCTGTTTACAACATAGTTTACTGAATATTCGAAGCCCACTGTTGAGATCTATGGCTCAGAAAAAAAGATTCCTTTCAAAATATTGACAATGCTCATTGACAATGCACCTGGTCACCAAGAGCTGTAATGGAGATATACAATGAGATTAATGCTGTTTTCATGCCTGCTAACACAACATCCACTCTGCAGCCCATGGATCAAGGAGTAATTTCAACTTTCAAATCTTATTATTTAAGGAAAACATTTCATAAGGCTATAGCTGCCATCGATAGTAATTCCTCTGATGGATCTGGGCAAAGTCAATTGAAAACCTTCTGGAAAGCAGTCACCATTCTAGATGCCACTAAGAACATTCATGATTCATGGGAAGAGGTCAAAATATCAACATTAACGGGAATTTGGAAGAAGTTGATTCCAACCCTCATGGATGACTGAGGGGATCAAGACTTCAGTGGACAAAGTAACTGCAGATGTGGTGGAAATAGCAAGAGAACTAGAATTAGAAGTGGAGCCTGAAGATGTGATGAATTGTTGCAATCTCATGATAAAACTTTCATGGGTGAGGAGTTGCTTCTTATGGATGAGCAAAGAAAGTGGTTTCTTGAGATGGAATCTACTCCTGGTGAAGATGCTATGAAGATTGTTGAAATGACAAGAAAGGATTTAGAACATTACATAAACTTAGTTGATAAAGCAGTGGCAGAGTTTGAGAGGATTGACTACAATTTTGAAAGAAGTTCTACTGCAGGAAAAATGCTATCAAAAAGCATCTTTGCTACAGAGAAGTCACTCATGAAAGAAAGAATCAATTGATGTGGCACACTTCATTGTTCATTACTGCCTTATTTTAAGAAATGGCTACAGCCGCCCCAACCTTTCAGCAGCAACCATCCTGATCAGTCAACAGCCAAGAACATTGAGGCAGGACCCTTCACCAGCAAAAAGATTACATACAACTCACTGAAGCCTCAGATGATGGTTAGCATTTTTCAGCAATAAAGTTTTGGGTTTTTTTCTCCACTGCACCCCGCAGCATGTGGGAATCTTATTTCCCCCGACCAGGGATCGAACGCGCACCCCCTGCATTGGCAGCCTGGAGTCGTAACCACTGGACTGCAGGGGGAAGTCCCGGCAATAAACTATATTTAAATTAAGGTATTTACATCGTTTTTAGACATAATGCTGTTGCACATTTAATAGACTACAGTGAAGTGTAAACCTAACTTTTATATGCACCGGGAAACCAAAAAAATTTGTTACCCACTTTTTTGAGATGTTTGCTTTATTGCAATGTATCCGCAATCTCTCTGAGGTATTTCTGCAGAACCTCTGATTTGGTTCTGCAGAACCTCTGATTTGGTTCATCGTGATCATGCTTGAGCTTTGGGGAATAGTAGACTATGAGTGAAAATTACAAGAGCTGTTTCACAAAAATCTCCATGAAACAATGAAAGCCCAAGTCAACACCAGGTTTCAACTTACCTAACAGAGAATGACACATATTGGGGTGAGAAGATTCTTCTACTCCTAGATATACAAGATTTTTTAAAAGTTTTTTTAAATTAGGAGAACTACACATAAAAATCCAGATTTCTGACTTCTCTTACAGAATCAGAAGACCTGTCCCCAGTGGTAAATATTAGCCCCCTTTTAGACATAGATGTGCTATTTGCTACAGTCCCCACCACTCCCTATTGTTGTACATCTAGCCTGCTTCACTCATTGATCTGCTTGACCCCTGTAAGAATATGACTTTATGACCCCTGGCTAATAGGTTCAGGAAAGTAGTCATGATCATGGTGATGACAGGCGTAAAGTTGGTGAACTATTTGGTAATAGTTGTAAGCTATTTTCAATGATTCAAAAAGCCTAATTGGGGCCTCCCTGGTGGCGCAGTGGTTGAGAGTCCGCCTGCCGATGCAGGGGATACGGGTTCGTGCCCCGGTCTGGGAGGATCCCATATGCCGCGGAGCGGCTGGGCCCGTGAGCCATGGCCGCTGGGCCTGCGCATCCAGAGCCTGTGCTCCGCAACGGGAGAGGCCACAACAGTGAGAGGCCCGCATACCGCAAAAAAAAAAAAAAAAAGCCTAATTGCAATGATTATATTGTTAACCTCTAAAAAACTGCACAGGTTAACTATAGTACGAGATTTATTTTCTTTTAAATGGAATTACATCAAGTGGGTAATTGTCTTGTCATAAAAGAAGCTTAGGCTGACAAGTAGGGATCATTGATAAATGTTTTTTAAATTGGGAAAACAGATGACTCTTATTTAATAAATAAAATTTGTTTGATAGACCAGTTCTTTCAAAATACGGGGCCCAAGAAGGAGAAAAATAATAATTATGAAAGTTGTCCTTATTGATAAAAAGGTTGAGAAGGGAGCAACTGGATTTTTCTGTCACTTCTCCACTGGTATTTGTAGTCCAAAGGGTCAAAACCAGATGAGGGAATGTTGGAATTCCACGTACCTCACAGTAGGTAGAGAAAACACTGGGGAAAGGTTATGGGGTTGCTTTATTTTTTTAATTTTTTTTTTTTTTGCGGTACGTGGGCCTCTCACTGTTGTGGCCTCTCCCGTTGCGGAGCACAGGCTCCAGACGCGCAGGCCCTGCAGCCACGGCTCATGGGCCCAGCCGCTCCGCAGCATGTGGGATCTTCCTGGACTGGGGCACGAACCTGCGTCCCCTGCATCGGCAGGCGGACTCTCAACCACTGTGCCACCAGGGAACACCCCTATTTTTTAAATTTTATTATTTTTTTAATTGAAGTATAGTTGATTTACATATGGAGTTTCTTTTGAATCCTGGAATTTAACATCTTTCTAAGACAGGCTCTAGGCTAACTTCTAATTTTAAATAATAGACATAGTTTTAGTACAGACTCTGTTTCAAAACTGTAAGGCAAAATGAGAGGCAATGACTATTTATAATATTACTGTGCTCTGTTAAAACTAGTGCTAATGTCCAAGGTCATTGTATTTAACAAGGGTGAAGAAACTCTTTCCTGATGACCTGTAATTCTCAAGGATATTTATATGTTCTAGAACAAAGGTGATTCATAAGTGCTAGGCGGGGCAAAGGTATTACATTTTCAGTCTTTCTTGCCAACTCCTTTAGACATTTAACTAAACTATGTGGGAATCTTTTTAGGATCACAGAATTTTCAAGCTAAAATGAAAAATGAATCTTAATTCTTCTCTTAATCCAACCTCCTTATTTTCCAAAGGCCCAAGAGAGGGAAAAGCGCTTGCCCAAGGTACCACAGCCAAGATTGGAACTCAGATCTCCTGATTCCAAGTCCAATTAAATAGGTTAAGTTTTTCTGTTTCCTCTTCCACTTTAAACTATCCCAACCCACCGTTTTTTAATTTCTCATTTCCAGGGTTCTACTTAATTGTCTAACCTTTCAGATTTTCACAATCCTCCTACCTTATCTTTACAGCATTTTCACAGGGCTTCCAAATTCTAATCTGAGAAATCCTGAATGAGGGACATGATCTGAAGGCTTCCCCACAAAACCTACTAGGGCCTCCAAGAAGACAGAGAAATCTGTGAACCACAGTTTTTTAATGGTCTCTGTCTCCATTTCATGCGGACGTTTCCAAGGAAGCAAAGAGGAGCCTAACAGGAGGATGTGTCTGTTTTTCTTAGAAAGAAAGACTGTTAAGGTTTAATACATTCTGCTCATTTCTTCTCTTTGCTTCTAAGGCAATAAAGGGATTTTAACCACCTGTCTGACAGCAGCTCTCTCTCCTTCTCTTTCACTGTGGCACATTTAGCTCCTGCAACATTAGACAAAAAAATTTTTTTCTAAGATAGAGTGAGAGCACAGCAGAGACAATCAAGGGTGCTTCTGGCCAAGGCTGCCTCTCCCTATAACCCACCCCAGCTGTGTGGGAAACTGAAGCAGAGACTCTTACAGGGAAAAAAATGAAGAAAGAATGGAAGTGGGGAAAGTCAGCAATAAATAATAAGAGAGCTGCAATTTTAAATTAAGGTATATGAGAAGAGTACAGGCTGATTCATAATATCGCTGGATCTATGCAAATGGTTATGCAAAAAGAACAAAGGATACTAGGAAACAAACATGCTATCCCCTGTCCCCTGCCGTTTTCATCTTCATCACCACACAAAACTCACAAAGTTTGTGACTGTCAACCACGATAAGATGAGAAAAATAAGGACATATGTTGTTTTTTATAATACTGAATTTTTTCCATTTAAAGGAATACTTTATATTCTGAGATTATATCCTTCCTTTTTTAGTCCTAGAACATTTCTTTTTTGAAATGACAGTGAAGGTAGATATAATTGATATTACTTATGTGTTTCCTTGGCAACTTTAGAAATTGATCCCTCTATGTTGCCCCCATCCCCCAGTTTTTTTTTTGGTAGTGTACTGATTAGTGAAACCCAAATGTCTGTTAATCTCCTACCTAGAAGAATACACACTAAATGTAAATGGTTATCAATCTTTTCAGGACAAATTTCAATTAATTAACATATCCTTCAAGGAGAAGACTTTAAAAATCTTATCTTTCAATCTTTACAGCTTTCTTCCTGAAAGTGTTCTTGCAAGTATATTAAATTAGTCATAATAACTACTGCTAAGTGCTTAATGAAACACTTCTTCATAACCTCTGACAATTTGACAGGAATGAACTTAGTAATAGCAATAAATACAGATGGGACTACATAAATCAAGGAGGTCCTGATGCAAAACTCTTGCTGTATTAGATGTCATCTTGGCTTTTTCATCTGAAATGAATCAAGAAATTAATTATAATGGTGATCATAACACTAAGAAAAAAAATCAAAACAAAATTCATACTCTTGGAAAGAATGCCTCTGTTCTTTTTAGCCACTGCCCACTTCAGGTATGCTGGAGCCAACGGTCTAAAGGAAGCTCCAAAGAGAAGGCGGTATTTAGGATGAGGAATGTGGCTTCTGACCTGGCTGTGAAGGAGAATGCAGTAGTGGCTTCCCCCAGGGTAAGCTCTCTCAGGCATTTACATTGTGTGGCAATAAAAGGCAGTTGCACAAGAATTAGCCTGAAATTGCTTAAAGAAAGAGTAGGCTCAAGACCAAAGGTGTTGTCATTTCTAAGCAACGTTCCAACCTAGCCTCACCTGTCTTCCTCTAAAGTGGAGGCAGATTCTCCTCCACCCTCCATTCTCCTCTGAACCACTTCACCTTCTAGCACCTTACATCTCAGGAGGAGTTTGCCCAGGATGGGCTTTATTATGCACACCATTGACTGCTACCCATCTGCTTATGGAAAATCGTTGACCCCAGCCCAGAGTACTTACAGAGCTGTTCTGCTTTGAAGATCTTTATCCTTTATGCAGAGCTAAAAGCAAACATGACAAGGGCAATGAATTTGCCTGTTTTGCTAAGGCCCACGAATAAACTTTTTTTTTTTTTTTTTTTTTTTTTTTTTTTTTTGCGGTACGCGGGCCTCTCACTGTTGTGGCCTCTCCAGTTGCGGAGCACAGGCTCCGGACGCGCAGGCTCAGCGGCCATGGCTCACGGGCTCAGTCGCTCCGCGGCATGTGGGATCTTCCCGGACCGGGGCACGAACCCGTGTCCCCTGCATGGGCAGGCGGACTCTCAACCACTGCGCCACCAGGGAAGCCCTAAACATTTTGAATGCATCAAGGTGGCTCAAGGGACAGGAAACCCAAATATCTGTTAACCGTCTATGTAGAAAAATACATACCAATACAGAGGTGGCTGGGAATACAGCCACCTCTGCACTGGTCGAGGTCTTATTTCTTTGACCACATTAATCATTTTTATTTAACCTAAGAAAATGTAATTCCACACTGGCCTTTCCTTAGAGGCTTTCTGCCACATTTGCCTGCCTTTGGCACTGGATTAACTGGTGGAGTCAAATGCATAGCATTAACCTATGCATGCAGGTCCTCTGCATCATGGTAACCAACAAGGTTAACCATTCAGCAATTCAAACTCCAGCCCACCACAGCCAGGGCATGTGGCTGTACTCAAGAGGTGAGCAGTAAGTGCCATCTTTTTCACACAGATCTCTGAATCCAGAGCAGATGTGCCTCTATATTTATTTATTTATTTATTTATTTATTTATTTATTGTACCAAAGGAACCATAGCAACAATAAAGAGAAATTTAAAAGGAAGAAAAATCAGCACCTACTTCTAACACCACAGCTATTTTCATTCAGGTCTTGTCCATATGCGCGTCTATTCTTCTACTCTATTCTTCGTAAAGCTGTACTCATAATAGATGTACAATCTTATTCCCCTTGAGCAACTTCCATTTTAGATCTCATGGTAGAGAGACCAGATCGTTCAAGTATGGTTCCTAATTCTATAGTCACGTATATAGCCAGTTCTCTGCCTTTATTTAGATGACTTTTTAGCTTAGAATACTTAGATACCTTCATTATTCTTTTTCTTCTGGCAATCAGTCCAAATAACAAGGTCAGAAAGACCACAATACATGCAGCAATAATGGGTTCTATTGGTACAGATGAAGCTTTATCTGTTGGAAGTGCAAACACAGGAAACAAGAAAGTTCACATTTATATGCTTCTAATTTATGTACTTCTAGTATGTCCCAGCCACAGTGCCTTGAACTTAACACTTTTCCTCTTAATTAATTTCTCCAAACAACCTCGAAGAATATTATTATCATTTTTTTTATAGGCGAGGAACCAGGGGCTTTGAGTTTACTTGTCAAAGTCACAGAACTAGTAACTAGCAGAGACAGGCTTTGAATCTATTCCTTTTTGGAAGGATGATTTATTGTAATATGAATAACTCCCCAAAGTCAGATCATTTTGTGCTTGATCCATAATTTTTGCCATGCAGAAAGCAGAAGTAAGCTGAAATCAATGCTTTTTCCTACCATTTGAAAAGCCCGAAAGATGTTGGGAGGTATCCTGGAGGGAGAAAGAGAGGGAGGAAGGTTTTAAGAGGAAGAAGAGAAAAGGTGAGGAAGCTGCTGGACTAAGGAGAGAGGAACAGTGGGACCCTTGTAGCTGTGCTGTGACTGTGCTCCAAGTAGGTGACAAGACATTATACAGGGTGGTTGCATAGTGCCCCCTAGGAAAGTAGAACTCTAAGCATCAGCCTTCCCAATCTTGGCAAAGATTTTCATCTTTCTCTAAATGATATGGAAGAACAGAGAGTCTACTTCTACCTTGGGCTGGGAAGACACCAGCCACCTAGAAGTGAAAGCCCATTCCCTTGTTTTGTGAACACCAGGTAAGCTCAGAGCCATTTGGTACTACAGGTGCAGTCCCTGTGCTTGTAAGCTTTCCAGGAGCCTATGAAAATATTTGAGACCGGAAAGAAAAGTATTGGCTCCAAAATATGAAAATAAAGTAGCAAAGTCAATCAAAATTCATAAATGTTTAAGCATCGATAAAATGTAACTTTGTGTCAACTATCACCCAACTGTTAAATAATAATAATATTTAAAACTTAAGAACCAAATTAATAACTTATTTATAGAAAAATTCAAAATGTATGCAAGTTTTAAATACCCTTTCAAATTTTTACAGCAAAAAAGTATACTTAATACTTCATGTTAATATATTTGATATGGGGTGAAACTTACAAAAGTAAGAGTGCTAAGGTCAACAAAGGTATTTAAATGACTCTAAGCTCCTGGATTCTGATGCCACCCTAGGAGGGAAAGGGGCTCCAATCATAGCTAAGATAAAATTTTTGGAATTTATAGGAAATAAAGAGTGTGCTATTTATTGTATAATTGAGTTTGTAGAGTGAATGAAATCAATAGATTTTTGCTAAATGACTACTGTGTGTTGGGTGCTGTTCTTAGCCCTGAAAAAATAGGACAGGCATGAAAGGCTCCTGTCTCTGAGGAGCTCATATTCTAGTGGGAGAGACTGACATGAAAAAAAAAAACTACTGCAGATTGAGATAGTATTATAAAGGACAAAGTGTTATGAGATAGTATATGAAGGGTAAAAGGAAGAGAGAAGGGGAAGAGAAGACTTTTGATTAATTTCAAAGCCCAAGCCCTATATGCCTCAAGATTATGAAATGGGGTTTATCCCTCCACAATTGTATGAGACACTATTTACCTTTTAACTGTTGTCTTCTCCATTATGTGTCCGGCTCAGGATAATTTTAGGGAGTAGATTAAGCATCCTTTACTTTTGCTCTCTCGTGGCTGTTGCTAAAAATTATTCTCATGAGGATGTGGGTGACACCAAACCTCTGGAGAAGCTCTGCTCAGTGGGATTTCTTTTTTTTTTTTTTAATATTTATTTATTTGGCTGCACTGGGTCTTAGTTGCGGCATGTGGGATCTTTAGTTGCAGCATGTGGGATCTAGTTCCCTAACCAGGGTTTGAACCCGGGCCCCCTGCATTGAACCCGAGCACCAGCATCGGAGTGCTTATGCTCCTAAGGCAGCCAATAGCCAGGCAAGTAATAACGCAGGAAGAAATAAGAAAAACCAGTTGGTTTAGAAGAGCTCAACCCAAAACATGATTCTGCCCACCTGAAAGCTAATTTGCCAAGCTGGCATCCTGCTTGCCACACAAGCTGTATGTTTAATGTGACACAGAGAAATTATGATTCCTTCTTAACCAAGAGTTTGTGGGTTTGGTTTTTTTTTTTTTTTTTTTTTTTTTTTGCAGTACGCGGGCCTCTCACTGTTGTGGCCTCTCCCACTGCGGAGCACAGGCTCCGGACGTGCAGGCTCAGCGGCCATGGCTCACGGGCCCAGTCGCTCCGCGGCATGTGGGATCTTCCCAGACCGGGGCACGAACCCGTGTCCCCTGCATCGGTAGGCGGACTCTCAACCACTGCGCCACCAGGGAAGCCCCTGTGGGTTTGGTTTTTAAAGCAAGTAGCCCCTGGGCATACTGTCACTGTTCTGCAGGAGAAATTACTGAACGCACCAGTAATCACAGTGATGGGCATTCAACTGGCAGCCCCTCCTACCCACCAGCCACTCTATTGGTACAGTAATAAGAAGCCCTATGGTCACATGTCCAACGCTTCTGGCTGGGGTTCAATTGGCTTCCTGAGGACTGGCAAGAAAGGCAATGAGTGGCACAGAGAGGCAAATGACAAAGTGACTGATGTTCTAACAAGATATAGGAGCCTCAGCTTGTTTGGCTGCTTCTAGCATCCTGGCCCCAGACCAGGAAATGTGTGCGTGAGCATTATCTGCATCTGCCACTCCAGGTATCTCGCCTTCCTCTTTCTATATGAGTGAAAAATAAGAGGAGGGAAAGACACTTGGAGCTTCTTTTGTTCCTTGTTACTGCAGAGATCATAAACCTGGGTAGAAGAAGCATGAAGCCAAGAGAAAGAAGCTGTTTCCCCCATTCTCCCCCACTCCCTTTTCTGATTAGCCTATAGGTTACAATTTCAGAGTTAGGAGTGATTTTATAGATCTATTTTCTTATCTAGTCAGTATATTTTTCCTCTATGTGTTTATGACTTCTCTTCCGTTTGTCACTAAGCTGTTAACTCAAAAGTCCAGTTTCGGATTTCCCTGGTGGCGCAGTGGTTAAGAATCCGCCTGCCCATGCAGGGAACATGGGTTCCAGCCCTAGTCTGGGAAGATCCCACACGCTGCGGAACAACTAAGCCTGTGCACCACAACTACCGAGTTTGCGCTCTAGAGCCTGCAAGCCACAACTACTGAGTCCGCATGCCACAACTACTGAAGCCTGCGTTCCTAGGGCCTGTGCTCCGCAACAAGAGAAGCCACCGCAATGAGAAGCCCACGCACCGCAACGAAGAGTAGCCCCCACTCGCCGCAACTAGAGAAAGCCCGCGCACAGCCATGAAGACCCAACACAGCCAAATTTAAAAAAAAAAAGTCCAGTTCCTACAAACCTTGTGGCCTAAGAAAATTCATGGAAATACTCCTCCATAAAAGCCAACCAGAACTGTCTTCTACTACTTGATTCTAGAAAAGGACCTTTGCTCAAAAAGCAGTATCCTATATGGAATGGGAATAATTCCCCTAAAAGAAACAACTAGAATTCCTTGGATCGAGATAATTCTCCAAAGAAAATCCTAGCTACTAATCATAATTGTCATCATCATTAGTTGTCACAAAAAATATTTACTGAGCATCTCTCTGAGTTTTGTACTATGCTAGATAGTACAAACTTTTAAAAAAAGTTACCTTTGTGGATGGACCTCAAAAGTATTACGCTCTCTGTCGATTTGACAGAGAAAGACAAATACTGTATGTTATCACTTATATGTGGAAAAAAAATAAATGAATGTATAAAACAAAACAGAAACAGACTCACAGATATAGAAAACAAACTAGTGGATACCAGTGAGGAGAGGGAAGGAGGGAGGGGCAAGATAGGGGTATAAGATTATGAGATACAAACTCTGTGTATAAGCAACAAGGATATATTGTACAACACAGGGAAATATAGCCATTGTTTTGTAATAATGTGAAAGGGAGTATAATCTATAAAAATATTAAATCACTATGCTGTACACCTGAAACTAACATAATATAGTAAATCAACTATATTTCAGTAAATAAACAAGAGAGTTACCTTTGACAATAAGGTGAAAGTCCTTGGTCTTCGTTTCCATAAGTGAATTTGCAATACAGCTGTAGGTTCCGTTGTCAGATTTCTTGACTTTGGTGATTGACAGTTGAAGATACTCACTTGTCTGTTGGATTTGGTGATGGTTTTTCTCTAAATTCAAGAAGCCACTGTTTTTGTACCACATCATTTGAGCCTGGGGGTTGGATTTCACATTGCAAACCAACTTCACATCACTGCCTTCCTCAGCTGTTTGGAAGTCCTTTCCACTTAGGAGAGGAGGAACTGCAAGACGCAAGCATTTAAGTTTAATTAGCAGATAAGCAGTAGTTTATTGCCCGTGTTCAAGATGTCCCTTCAGTCTATCTCATGTAGTCATTCATTTATTTGACAAAAATTTATTGAGGGGGCTTCCCTGGTGGCGCAGTGGTTGAGAATCTGCCTGCTAATGCAGGGGACATGGGTTCGAGCCCTGGTCTGGGAGGATCCCACATGCCGCAGAGCAACTGGGCCCGTGAGGCCATGGCCGCTGAGCCTGCGCATCTGGAGCCTGTGCTCCGCAACAGGAGAGGCCGCGATAGTGAGAGGCCCGCGCACCGCAATGAAGAGTGACCCCCGCTTGCCACAACTAGAGAAAGCCCTCGCACAGAAACGAAGACCCAACACAGCAAAAATAAATAAATAAATTAATAAACTCCTACCCCCAACATCTTCTTTAAAAAAAAAAAAAAATTTATTGAGTACCTATTGTTTGGCAAGCACTGGGTTAGGAACCAGGGGTACAATGGTAAATAACATACATCCATTTTCAAACTTAATAGCACTTTTTTTTTTTTTTTTTTTTTGCAGTACGCGGGCCTCTCACTGTTGTGGCCTCTCCCGTTGCGGAACACAGGCTCTGGACGCTCAGGCTCAGCGACCGTGGCTCATGGGCCTAGCCGCTTCGCGGCACATGGGATCTTTCCGGACTGGGGCACGAGCCCGCGTCCCCTGCATTGGCAGGCGGACTCTCAACCACTGCGCCACCGAGGAAGCCCTTAATAGCACTTTTAATGTGGTGGGGAAGACAAACCATGAAACAAATGTATATAATAATGAATCTGTATTAAATAGACAATTTGTAACACATGGAACAATAACCATACTTGCCCTGGCCAGAGATTTACCAATGCATATTTGCATTTCCTCAATGATCTTCTAGAAATAATGTCCTTCTATCAGAAGGCACTCCAATTGTGGCAACTCTGGCATCCATGGAAGATGAGCATAACCTTGAGTCCCTCTCAACCTTCTGTGTGAGCAACTTCTTATTCCCTTCATGATAAGGACATCTGTAGACCCATAGATTGTCAAACACATTTATCTTCACCAAATGATTCCAACCCTTACTACCACCAGGGCTTTCCAACATCTAGGGGGAGAAATGGCTGAACTGACTCTCCCCTCTTCTCCATGCTCCTTGCATTTTTTTGGCCAAGGTACAGAAGAGTAATAAAATGCACGAAAAGTGGGCAGTAGGAAAGAGGTAGATGCAGAGAAGGAGGGAAAAAAGGAGCTTGTATAATCTGCACACTGAATAATTAGACCCTGAGTAGGCTGTGCTATTAATAGCTCTCTCAGAAGAATGACATTTTATTGCTCTTTGGAATGTGTTTGAATTCTGTATCCATGTCCAACAAGAATGTTATACGGTATTCAGATAGTTGTTCCTTTTTATTTAACTATTTAAAATTAATTTTTAAGCATATCGGCTCTACATGAGCACTCCCTTTTAAAAGTATTAGTACAGGGCTTCCCTGGTGACGCAGTGGTTGAGAGTCAGCCTGCCGATGCAGGGGACACGGGTTCGAGCCCCGGTTCAGGAAGATCCCACATGCCGTGGAGCGGCTGGGCTCGTGAGCCATGGCCGCTGAGCCTGTGCGTCCGGAGCCTGTGCTCTGCAGCGGGAGAGGCCACAACAGTGAGAGGCCCGCGTACCGCAATAAATAAATAAATAAATAAATAAATAAATAAAATAAAGTATTAGTACATTTCAGATAAAGTTAAGGTCCTCCTTGACTCCATCCTGGTCACTTCCTGACTCCCCAGAGACACCCCGTGCTATGAGTTTGATGTAAATACTTGCAGATCTTTTTTTTTTTAATAGTATTTTTAAAATACATATGATATTCCCATAGGAAACATATTGTATTGTTCTAGGAGGGTGAGAAGTGTTTACAGAAAAGACTTCACTCTCTCAACAATTGCACGCTTTGAGATATATTCATGTTGAACCACAGAATTCCAGCTCATTGCTTTTAGAGTGCTATAGTATAATATCTGACTCTTTAATTATTTTATTTTGATGGGCATCAGGTTATTTTCATTTTAAAATGCTAAACAGTGCTTCAATAAACATCCTTGTAAACAAAAAAGAATGGGCTCAGGACAGAACCCTGTGTAGTGGCTATAATCTAAAGACTAAAAGCAAAAGCAAGGAGAAAAATGTGACCAGATGTTCAGCAAATATTTAAATAAAATCTAAAAGGAAAAGTCAAAAAAATCCTTGTATATGTCTCTTTATGCATATGTGCATGTATTTCTCTAAGGTTAACATCTCAAAGCAGAAACGCTGGGTCATAGGGTAGGTGCGCTTTAAATTTTGATAGATATTGCAAAAGAGGTGGTCTCAATTTATACTTTCAGCAACAACGTATAAAAGAAGTTTCTGCACACCCTCCTCAAATAGTGTATTATCAAGTTTCCATTGAGTTCTTGGTCTGCCATTTATAACAATAATCCATAATACTTACTCAAGACTGTACATGATATTCTTGTCACTTTTATGACCTTATCTTGATTTATTGATTGATGAGTTTGTGTCAGTTATTGTCACTATGAATCACTGGCCAATTGGTTTTTTTTCTATATATGTGCAACGATGATAATATTAAATGTGGAATCAGGCTGGGAAACTGAAAATCATTTTTTTAAGCCACTGAATCATATTATCGGCATTTCTACTGTGTCTCTCTTAAGGTTACAATGGAAAGAGCACTAGATTAGGAGCCTGGGGATTTGTGTTCGGTTCTCAGCTCCAGATGTGATAATTAGGGCCTTCATTCTGGGCCTCAGTTTCCTTGTCTGTCATTTTATAAGGATTACAAAAGCTCCAAGGTATGCTGCTAGTCTTGGATTCTAACAAAGTTGCCAAGAGATAGCTTGTTAAAAATCACATTTTATCAATTCACAGGAAATAAAAAGCAAAGCTCCTTTGTCCAGAAACATGTAAATGATTCACTCTGGAAGCTCAAGCTGCAAGATGCCAGCAGATTCCAGCACTGGATTCCTTGGCATTTTTCCCACCCTTTTATCTCCGGAACAATGGCATCAATTTTTCACAGAAAAGTTTGCTGAGCTCATGGGATCAAATGGCTTTGACATTTTATTACTAGGTTCCAAGTCCAGAGCTCTTTAAACCAGACCACACCATATTATCACCCTTACTCACATCACCCCTCACCACACTATCCACACCCCCCTCACGTAGAACCAGTTTTCCACCCAAACCACCTACATGATCACCTCCATAGACTCATTCAAAGGACAACTAACCTCAGATAGTTCCACCAATGGGTTACCAGTACCTGGAACCCAAATATCAAAGAGCTTCACCTTTGAGGGTTTAAGGTGATGTTAAAAGATTCCCAATGAATATCTTTCTAAGTAGAACACAAAAGCTAGAAACACTTTTAAGAAAGAAAAGATTGGTAATTTTAAATACAGAAACATTTAAAATTTCAATATGGCAAAGAAAAGAACTATTTTAAAATGTCAAAAATAAGTAGACAAAATACTTATCATTCAAAATGACAAAAGGCTAATTTCCTTAATGTACAAAGCGCTTCTACAAATCAATAAGAAAAAGGCAAATAACCCAATAGAAACATGGGTAAAGGACATGAGCAAGCATTTTGCAGGCAAGAACCATGAAAAGGTAATGCACTTACGAAAAGGTGAACACCCTCATTCCTGATTTAGAAAATGAAAATAAAATTTCAAGTCAGGCTGGCAGATTCTTAGAGCTTGAGGATACTCAGGCTCATGAGGGTGAGGGAAACAGGCACCCTCATGCGTTGTTGTGGGATCATAAATAGGGCAATTGGGCAGTATCAAGCAAATGTTAAAATACACATACTCTTCAGACCCAGATTTCATCTACCATTGTGTACAGGCAACACAAACTAACTAGCAGTTTCTTTCCCCTCACTCACAAGTGACATTCAGCACCACTGAGATGGACGTCGACTGATTCCTCCTCAGCTTGCAGGTAAAGGTGATGCCGTTGTCATTTTCACTGATGGAAGTGACACAGACAGAGCTTGAGTTGATTTTGTTTCCAGATTTCAAATCCACTCTCCCATCTTCACGGTACCAGAGAAGTTCTTCTTCTCTGGTATGGTTTTGAACAGCACAGTTCAGAGATGCTTCGAGGCCAGGCTCAGTGTCCAGAATATAGTTTTCAGTTTTACCATTCACAGTTAAAACAGAACCTGGGAGTGCAGGAAGAAACTATTAAGATAGAGTGAACAATCTAAATGACCATAATTAGAGAATTGGCTAAATATATTACATCGGTACAATGAAATGCTCTGCAGTGATTAAAAATAGTCATATTGAGCTATGTGATTTTACAAGGAAAAGATCGAAAAGGATTATTAATTTAAAAAAGGAAAAGGTTAAAAAAGGGTGGTTACCAAATTTTGCTGCACATTGGAATCATCTGGGGATCTTCAAAAACGTACTGATGCCTGGCTCCCATCCCCAGACTTTCTGACTAATTAATATTAGTGTAACCTGGGCACTGGGGTTTTCAAAAAGCTCCCAGGTGATTCTAGTATGCAGAGAAGTTTGAGAACCACTGGGTTAGAAAACAATATGTATGGAATTACCCCATTTATACACACACACACACACACACATATACATATATATATATGTATACATATATATGTATGGACAAGTCTTGGGAAAATCCTATCTATATATTGACTAGGATTGATAAAAATAGAGAAAATGGCAGAGAAATAGTTACCAGATCTAAATTGTTTACTTCAAGTGCTTGGAAATAGCATAGTAAGGGGATGGGAGTGGGGAAATACAAAGGAGAAAGAAAGAGCAAAATGGAAAAATATTTAAGACATAATATTAGGTGAATAGGCAGAATGTAAAGTACATCTCTAACAATTCCTATAAATATATCAAAATTGAATATGCATGTGGGCAAAAGCTAATTTGAAAACATTTTTGATTAGATGATGGGATTATAGACAAATTTGGTTTTGTATATCTGATGTTTCACTATTCTACTGACAGTGTAGTAAAATAAGATGTTTAAACATCTGTGGTTTGTGTGGTAAAGTTGTTGTTGTGGGGTGGATGATCAGGATATATAGCAGTTAATCTTAACCTCTGATTTTTAGAAATCCATCGTAACATCCCTAAATTTCAGTTTGTACTTTCCCCATTTAGAAGCAAGTAACCAAGCTAAAAAAATGACTTTAGCTGCCACAAACTTGCCCCCTATATATCATTAGTTAATATATTCTGTAAATGCATTAACTTTTCCTTTAAAAAGCATGAACTACTGGTGATTGCTGCCTAGCATTTTTTTAAAACCTGGAAGAATATACATCAAAACGTAGAGTGGTTATCTCTTTTTTTTTTTTTTTTGCGGTACGCGGGCCTCTCACTGCTGTGGCCTCTCCCGTTGCAGAGCACAGGCTCTGGACGCTCAGGCCCAGCGCTCCGCGGCATGTGGGATCCTCCCGGACCGGGGCACAAACCCGCGTCCCCTGCATCGGCAGGTGGACTCTCAACCACTGCGCCACCAGGGAAGCCCGAGTGGTTATCTCTTGATGATGGGATTTGGGGGAATTTTTACTTTTCTTTATTCTTTTATATATTTCCTAACTTATATTACAATGACTGCTTATCACTTTTTGAATCAAGAAGGAAAAAGGTATTTCCAGGCTGGGGTGGGGAGCAAACGTAGAAAAGATTGTCATGTATGTTGTATGCTCAAATAAAGAGCAGAGGTTTATTTTAGATATGATTAGTAATGAAATGCATTAAAATGTAGGAAAATTCTGGCTGTGGCTCTGGAGAGAATAAAATACTTCACCCTGTCTTATAATATTAGAACCATAAAAATATTTTTCCACTTAATTTTTCACTATTTTATCTGACTTCTGTACTCTGAGCCATATCAACTGTGTAATCATTCCATTTTGGATTTTGTATTTTCCCAAAGCCCCCAATCATTTTATAATCTGAAATTTTCTTTATTTAAAAAGAAGCCCAAAAGTATTAACTTACTTGTCATCTCATGTGGCAGAAATAAAATCACTAAGAGAAGAAATCTGTACATTTGCATTAGGCTGCTGGTCTTCCATGCCATGTTTAATGAATTTAAGTCTGATCTGCTGGGGGAAAAAGAGTGCATTTGGTTCTGCACTTTGGTCTACACTGAGCTTATGAACCTTCCTCTTGTCTATTATATATTTAAAATAAAGTCCCAGATGAGTCATCCCAGTTATAATGGTACTATTTCTAGTTTTTAATTAAACAATCTTGTTCTGACTACTAAGTTCAAAGTACTTCTAGTATTAGGTTTTCTTTTTTTTGCGGTACGCGAGCCTCTCACTGTTGTGGCCTCTCCCGTTGAGGAGCACAGGCTCCAGACACGCAGGCTCAGCGGCCATGACTCACGGGCCCAGCCGCTCCGCGGCATGTGGGATCTTCCCGGACTGGGGCACGAACCTGTGTCCCCTGCATCGGCAGGCGGACTCTCAACCACTGCGCCACCAGGAAAGCCCATATTAGGGTTTTTTTAAAAGACAGCAAAACACGAAACCACAAGGAAATAGGCCATAAAATAGAGGGCAGCTACAGAGCGGCCCGGAGGAAGGTGAAACCAGTCTTCCCTAGAGACATTGATAGAATGTCATTTTAACAGTAAGAAAAGTGAAATTTCCTTTCTGCTCAGATAGCCTCTGCTGAACAAAGTAATTCTTGTCTTGAAAGCCTCTCTTGGGACATTTTTCATAAAGTTGCTCTCTGCTAATAGAGGGTTTTTGAAACTGTTCCAAATCACATAGATTCAAATGGTTTGTACCTTAGAAAAGACTCAATTTGAACATGGCCTCTAGTCTTTTTTTTTTTTTTAACATTTATTTATTATTTATTTATTTAATTTATTTTTGGCTGTGTCAGGTCTATAGTTGCAGCGCACGGGATCTTTGCTGTGGTACGTGGGCTTCTCTCTAGTTGTGGCGCACAAGCTTAGTCGCCCCGTGGCATGTGGGATTTTAGTTCCCTGACCAAGGACTGAACCCGCGTCCCCGGCATTGTAAGGCAGATGCTTTACCACTGGACCACCAGTGAAGTCCCAGCCTCAGGCTTTAAACCACATTAATCTCTGCTTTCCCCCTTCCCTCCACCCCTCATAACACTCTTCCCGCTTGACCCAGCATGGGCTAAAAAGAATAAATAACAAAGGCCTCTTTTCTCCCTTCTTCTGCGCTTTTCCTGCTGCCGTCTCTCTCCCAAAGATATTCCCTGCTTCCATCTGGGAGAAACATGTATTTATTACTTCCTTTCAGGAGTATCACTATAAATACAGTAGAAACACATGTGGACTGTTTTCTAAGCAACAGGCAGTGTGCTAAACACTTTATATACATTATTTCAATCTCAGTTAAGCCCCTAACAAGCTTCTTGAGGTCATTTCTAAAGGTTTTGAGAGATTATATAATTTGACCAAATGTCAAATTACATGATCTGTAAATGTCAGGGTGACGATTCTAACCCAGGACTCCTAAAGCAAGGTTCTTCACCATGCTGCTGCCTAGGTAAACATTATCTTCCTTAAAGAAACTGCTGTTCATCCCTTCCTGTCCCTGTCCATTCCAAAGACCTCAGCAACTTGGAGTTTTGTCCTCTTCACACAAATATAAATCTTCAAGAGCTGGAACATACCTATGACTTTTGGGGGCTGGCTCCGCTCCTCCCCATGCCAGGCCTGTCCTGCCAGGAGCAAGTTTCATTCCTGCCAGGCTCACTCTTTCTGGCTGGCAAGTCTTCATCAGTCTTTCAGTAAGATGCTATTAGAAATAATATTGATTCTTTTATAATTTAAAAATTTTGTCAGTAAGATTTCCAGTACAGCACTGTTAACAGTGATGATTTCAGAATTTGGTCATTAATAGAGTTTTCTCAAGCACTCTCCACTGTAGGTGCTTAGTAAACAGTGAGAGTGTGGGCTTCTTAGCAGACCTCACCCACCCTATTAAGGAGGATGATTGCTGTCTCCCTTTATCTTCCACCCCATTAAGAAAACAAGTTTTCAAAATGAATTTCTCTCACCTGACTTGTTTTTAATTTTCATGACTCTCTACTTTCTATGCAAGACAAAGTCTTACCACTTACCCACTGAGCTCTGAAAGCTGACTTCCTTGGCCAATTGCTCCTCCGTCTGGGAACCTGAATCCTTTTCCTGTTACCATCTTTATAATACTTGAATCTGAACACTTTATGACAGTAGGGTCAAGTAAATAAGATACATTGGGTTCAAAGTCTGTTTCTCTTTGTGGATTCTTAGAGAAGACAGTAATTGGGAAAGGCATCTTCTTAAGATCCAAGTTTTTCTGTGTACTTAAGTTACTGGGTGGGGCCAGGTATTACTAACAAGGATGTAATTGTTCCAAGAAAGCCTGACCTTGTGCAAAAATTGTAGCACATCTCACTGAGAGTTGTCATGCTCAAGTTAGATGGCTGTGCTTGATAATCTGACAGCCTGAGAATTGTGATAGGGCAAGTCTGAGGGGAGTCTGATTTTCACAGCAGCTGAAACACTGGAAGATTCCACACAACTTAAATAATGCTGGAAAAATAATACTTACCACTGGCAACCCAAGTGTAGTATATAAGCTGTGCTAAGACAGGCATGGCAGGGGAAAGTTTTATCCCTTTGAGGCTCTCAACTGACTGGGAATCCTTGCTTTACACTTTTAAGAATTAGCAATTTGAAGATAACATTTTTATTTATTTGTTTGTTTGTTTATTTTTTATTCAGAAGGTTCTTATTAGTCATCAATATTATACACATCAGTGTATACATGCCAATCCCAATCTCCCAATTCAGCACACCACCATCCCCACCCTCCCACAGCTTTCCCCCCTTGTTGTCCATACATTTGTTCTCTACATCTGTCTCAATTTCTGCCCTGCAAACCGGTTCGTCTGTACCATTTTTCTAGGTTCCACATATATGCATTAATATACGATATTTGTTTTTCTCTTTCTGACTTACTTCACTCTGTATGACAGTCTCTAGATCCATCCACATCTCAACAAATGACCCAATTTCGCTCCTTTTTATGGCTGAGTAATATTCCATCGTATGTATATATGTACCACATCTTTATCCATTCATCTGTCAATGGGCATTTAGGTTGCTTCCATGACCTGGCTATTGTAAATAATGCTGCAATGAACATTGGGGTGCATGTGTCTTTTTGAATTGTGGTTTTCTCTGCATATATGCCCAGTAGTGGGATTGCTGGGTCATATGGTAATTCTATTTTAGGTTTTTTAAGGAACCTCCATACTGTTCTCCATAGTGGCTGTATCAGTTTACATTCCCACCAACAGTTCAAGAGGGTTCCCTTTTCTCCACACCCTCTCCAGCATTTGTTGTTTGTAGATTTTCTAATGAAGCCCATTTTAACCGGAGTGAGGTGATACCTCATTGTAGTTTTGATTTGCATTTCTCTAATAATTAGTGATGTTGAGCAGCTTTTCATGTGCTTCTTGGCCATCTGTATGTCTTCTTTGGAGAAAAGTCTATTTAGGTCTTCTGCCCATTTTTGTATTGGGTTGTTTGTTTTTTTAATATTGAGCTGCATGAGCTGTTTATATATTTTGGAGATTAATCCTTTGTCGGTTGATTCATTTGCAAATATTTTCTCCCATTCTGAGGGTTGTCTTTTCATCTTGTTTATGGTTTCCTTTGCTGTGCAAAAGCTTTTAAGTTTCATTAGGTCCCATTTGTTTATTTTTGTTTTTATTTCCATTACTCTAGGAGGTGGATCAGAAAAGATCTTGCTGTGATTTATGTCAAAGAGTGTTCTTCCTATGTTTTCCTCTAAGAGTTTTATAGTGTCCGGTCTTACATTTAGGTCTCTAATCCTCTTTGAGTTTATGGTGTTAGGGAGTGTCCTAATTTCATTCTTTTACATGTAGCTATCCAGTTTTCCCAGCACCACTTATTGAAGAGACTGTCTTTTCTCCATTGTATATCCTTGCCTCCTTTGTCATAGATTAGTTGATCATAGGTGCGTGGGTTTACCTCTGGGCTTTCTATCTTGTTCCATTGATCTATGTTTCTGTTTTTGTGCCAATGCCATATTGTCTTGATTACTGTAGCTTTGTAGTATAGTCTGAAGTCAGGGAGCCTGATTCCTCCAGCTCTGTTTTTTTTCCCTCAAGACTGCTTTGGCTATTTGTGGTCTTTTGTGTCTTCATACAAATTTTAAGATTTTTTGTTCTAGTTCTGTAAAAAATGTCATTGGTAATTTGATAGGGATTGCATTGAATCTGTAGATTTCTTTGAGTAGTATAGTCATTTTCACAGTATTGATTATTCCAATCCAAGAACATGGTATATCTCTCCATCTGTTGGTATCATCTTTAATTTCTTTCATCAGTGTCTTATAGTTTTCTGCATACAGGTCTTTTGTCTCCCTAGGTAGGTTAATCCTAGGTATTTTATTTTTTTGTTGTTGCAAAGGTAAGTGGGAGTGTTTCCTTAATTTCTTTTTCAGATTTTTCATCATTAATGTATAGGAATGCAAGAGATTTCTGTGCATTAATTTTGTATCCTGCAACTTTACCAAATGCATTGATTAGCTCTAGTAGTTTTCTGGTGGCGTCTTTAGGATTCTCTATTTATAGTATCATGTCATCTGCAAACAGTGACAGTTTTACTTCTTCTTTTCCAATTTATATTCCTTTTATTTCTTTTTCTTCTCTGGTTGCCGTAGCTAGGACTTCCAAAACTATGTTGAATAATGAAGATAACATTTTTAATTGGTTAAAAATACATATGTTTATGATATCACTTATATATGGAATCTAAAATATGACACAAATGAACTTATCTACAAAACAGAAACAAACTCACAGACACAGAGAAGAGACTGTGGTTGCCAAGCAGGAGGAGAGAGGCAGAGGGATGGACTGGGAGTTTGGGGTTAGTAGATGTAATTATATATAGAATGGATAAAAAACACAGTCCTACTTTATAGCACAGGGAACTATGTACGATATCCTGTGATAAACCATAATGGAAAAGAATATGAAAAAGAATGTATATATATGTATAACTGAATCACTGCTGTAGAGCAGAAATTAACACAACATTGTAAGTCAACTACACTTCGATAAAAGAAATTTTTAAAAATACATGTTAATGGTGTTGTTGCAACATGAATTTTATCTGGCAAGTACTGTTGTTCCCATTCATACAAGAATAGAATAAAAAAATATTTATGGTCATCTGTACATTTTAATACATTGGTTAAGAACACCAGAGATCTGCTGCTTGCTAGCTGTATGACTTCATAAAGTTATTTTACTTCTAGGGTCCTCAGGTTCTTCATCAATACAATGGGAATAATAATAGTGTCCTCTCTACAAGGTCACTTGAGGATTAAATGAAATAAAACATGTGAAGCAGCCACACAGTAAGCTCTTATTAAGCAGTAGCTATTATTATTATTAATAGAGGTTGGGCAGGGCATAATAAATAAACACAGCCTCACTATAGCATTGTTCCAGTAAGAATCATAACTAAGAGCATTTCCTGTTGACTGGGTTGCAAGCACCATCTAAGCAGGTTTTGAGTTTGCTTCTGTATGGATCTAAGGGCACTGTGTTTTGCTATCATTTTAAAGATTTTTACATTTATTTATTTATTTTATTTATTTATTTTTGGCTGTGTTGGGTCTTCGTTGCTGCGCGCGGGCTTTCTCTAGTTGCAATGAGCGGGGGCTACTCTTCGTTGCGGTGCGCGGGCTTCTCATTGCAGTGGCTTCTCTGGTTGTGCAGCGTGGGCTCTAGGCGCATGGGCTTCAGTAGTTGTGGCACATGGGCTCAGTAGTTGTGGCTCACAGGCTTAGTTGCTCCGTGGCATGTGGTATCTTCCCAGACCAGGGCTTGAACCCGTGTCCCCTGCATTGGCAGGTGGATTCTTAACCACTGTGCCACCAGGGAAGCCCTTGCTCTCATTTTAAAATGAACTTAGCAGAGGATTGATGTCTTGGTTCTGGGTCCCTCCAGAGCAGACCTGAAGATAAAACTTTGCATGCAAGTAGTTTATTTAAAGGTGATCTCAGGAAGCACAGTAAGGGAGTGAGATAGGGAAGGAAGGAAAACTAATAAAGGATGTGTTAATGAACAGGTTACTATGGGTGACTGTTGCTGTGGACCCTTTGACAAACTCTGTGGAGCACACCTCAGAATCAACTCATGCGGGGGAAGGAAGCTTGAGTATCTGTCTACCAGCTTTCCTCCATCATTGGTTAAGGGGCACTCTTGGGGTGTTGACTCCCCAGCACTTCCAGCCCGCCCTGTGAAGGCAGCGTGCACTCTCTTGATCTGGCTGTGAATGTCCAGGCAGACCCTCAGGAAGTCATTGGCTATATGGGAATTGTTTGCGGGTGACCTCTAGGCAGGCCAAGGGATGTGAGTAGGGCACCAACATCAACTTCTACAAGTGGGTATTAGGTGGTTAGGAAATAATGGTTAATTACTCTTAGGTGTGATAATGGTATTGTTGTTATATAGGAGAATGTCCTCATTCTTAAGAGATGCCTGCTGAAATATTTATGTGTCACAGTGATTGCAACTAACTTTCAAATGATTCAGCAAAAATAAATAAACACACTCACAAAGCAAATACAGCAAAATGTTAACATTTACTGAATCTAGAGTCTAGGTAGTGGTCTATAGATATTCATTGTACTATTCCTTCAACTCTTCTGTATGTTTGACATTTTCATAAATAAAATGTTGAGGAAAAGTATTTAATATTTATTGAGTGTCTGCTATGTGATGAATACTCTAAGCAATGGGGTTGCCAGTCCCATCCAAACCAAGGTGGTAGCTTTGTCATGAATTAGTAAGACTTGGCTTTTCAAGTCACTCTCCTGCCATCTGTGGAGAACTGTTTTAATAACTATACAATGGATAATGTCTATAAAACGAATGGTGCTCCCTTAACTCCACAACATTAGGTTGGTACCCTGGGAGATACAAAGATGAGCACAACAAAGCTCCTGGTCTTCAAGCGTCTTACATTCTAGTGGGGTAACAATGATTAGGAGCCAGTTAGAGTGCATTTTCAGGTTAAAAAACGTTATCATGGCGCCCCTTCTGGAGAGTCAAAGAAGTGACGTGCTTTGTCCAAGACCATACAAATTGTCCCTGGAACATTCCTCTTTCCTAGGACCGACAGAGCGAGGAAACCATTTTGCCATAAGTAGTTAAGCCCAGTAGTTAACCATTAAGCCTAAGTAGTTTGGCTGGTTGGAGTATTAACAGAGTCCAATACTCCACGTCCTCCACAAGTGGCTCAGGCCCAGAGGGAGAGAAGACAGGCAGCCTCAAATGTGGAAATTCCTGGGAGTAGATACAGTCTGCTCCACATCAGGCCCATGTACTTCTGGGCAGAGGAGGGGGTCCAAGAACTGGCAGCCATGGCCATCTGATTTAAGTGAGCCCAAGAAGCACCTGTGGAGTCTCTGGGCACCTTTCCTTCATCAGGAATCTCATTTTTAACAAACTCCCAGGTGACCGACATGGTGGTTCAGGGGTCTCATTTTGAGAACCATGGACTATGGGACTAAGTATTGATGAGGGTGATGAAGGTAGAAGCCCCTCAGCTCAGGGTAAGTGCCTAGCACAGTGCCTAGTGCATGGTGGGTACTCAGGAAACAGTAGTGAAAGGAAGGAAGGAGGGAAGGAAGGAAGGAAAAAAGGAAGGGAGGGAGTGGGGGAAAGATGGGGAGGATGCCTGCTCAGAGGTAAATGGGGTGCCCTTCCCCGGAAGAGAATGTGTACACAGGGCTGCCCCGTGGGAAAATGACTCTGCTGGTGCACAGACCTCACAGTACTTCCTGCTGTGTGGGAATGAAGAACAGGGAGGGAAACAGACAACCAGGGGGAAAGACCCGATGGGCAGCACAGCTGACTGCTGACAAGTGCCATCCCCAAAGGCCTTTGAGCTGCAGCCTTCACATCTGCTATCACCAAGCTTGATGTGACAGAGGCCGCAGCTCAGCAAATGGGTGGAGGGTCACAGGCCATCAGGGTCATCTGGCCAGGTCACTGGAAATACAACTGAGGGTCTTAATGTAAAAGAAAAATTAGAAATCTGGCAGTCACAGCCTTGCAATGACAGAGTGGCTCTTTGAGCAATGCAGGGACCCAGTGTGGTGCCTTTCCATCTAGAATCCGACACAGTATCAACTAAACTGCTGAAAACTGGTCACAGAACTTCAGAATTTCCAGCTTGTAAACAGTAATTAATGATCCTCTAACTTCCCATCCTCCATTAGGATTCCTTCATCCCCCAAAATCCTAGACCTTAAATCAAGACCTGAAAGGCCACCTGTCTAGGGTTGCCAGATTTAGCAAATAAAAATACAAGACACCCATTAAATGTGGATTTCAGATAAGTAACAAATAATTTTTTAGTATAACTATGTCCTGTGCACCTACTATCTGTTAATTTATGACAAAGCCAATATTTGGAATATATTTATACTAAAAAACCCTTTATTTATGTGAAATTCAGATTTAACCAGGTGTTCTGTCTTTTATGTGGCAACTCTACTTCTGTCTAATCCTCCTGTTTTTTAATAGGTGAGGAAGTGAAGTTCAGAGAGGTAAAGCGACTTGTTCAAAGTGACACAGGGTTAGAATCCATTCAGGATTCCTCGCTGCCACACTGTATCCTTTTCCAAATGCCTTACTTCAGAGTTTCTTAACTTGGCTTCTTGAACCACTAGGGATGAATTTTAGAGTGTCAGTAAAATCCCTGAATTTTAGGCAAAAACGTGTGCGTGTGCGTGTGTGAGTGCGTGTGGGTATTTCTCTGGGGAGGTCGTCTCTGCTTTTTCAATTAGCTTCTCAAGAGTCAAGATTTTAATAAAATATTAAAATATACTATTTCAGGGACTTCCCTGCTGGCGCAGTGGTTAAGAATCCACCTGCCATTGCAGGGGATATGGGTTTGATCCCTGGTCGGGGAAGCCCACATGCCACGGAGCAACTAAGCCCGCGAGCCACAACAGCTGAGCCTGCGTGCTGCAACTTCTGAAGTCCACGCGCCTAGAGCCCATGCTCTGCAGCAAGAGAAGCCACTGCAGTGAGAAGCCCGCGCACTGCAACGAAGAGCAGCCCCCGCTCGGCGCAGCTAGAGGAAGCCCGCACGCAGCAACAGAGACCCAACGCAGCCAAAAAATTTTAAAAATATAAATAAATAAAATAAAACATACTCTTTCACAGTACTACGTTCTGCTTTCAAAATGCAGAACATCTACTACTTTGGGCTGAAGTCACATTTCTGCTTCCCCTATATCCCTTCATTCCCTGGCACAGCACTGGGTCCAATCATGCTAGGAGATGAATAGATTTTGAGTGCAAGTATACGGAAAAACATCCACTACATCTTCTACATGCCATGCAGTGGAAGCCATCTTACCATCCACAACCTACCTATATCAAAATGCAAAATTCCTCTCAACTATCCTATATTTTCCTTCCTCCACTTCTTAGACTGGCAACCCAGAGTTGACAGGTCAGAACACCTTTCAGAGGATAGGTAGAAGGTCGCAGTGATGTGACCTTTGAGATTGACCACTAGAGGTCCCTTCTTATCCACAGTGATTCTGAACTTAGACTTTGCTAGGGGTTAGAGAAGATATTTCCTTGGACCAATGGGGCAGATCTCTGCCTGTTACAGGCATAACTGGCGTATTCTGTATCAAGCAGTGGGGAAGTAGCCATGTGATACAGCAGGAATGATGCAGAATAAAATGGCTTCCTAAGAAGAAATTGGATAGGGCTTCCCTGGTGGCGCAGTGGTTGAGAATCTGCCTGCTAATGCAGGGGATACGGGTTCGAGCCCTGGTCTGGGAGGATCCCACATGCCACAGAGCGGCTGGGTCCGTGAGCCATGGCTGCTGAGCCTGTGCGTCCGGAGCCTGTGCTCCACAACAAGAGAGGCCGCGACAGTGAGAGGCCCGCGCACTGCGATGAAGAGTGACCCCCACTTGCCACAACTAGAGAAAGCCCTCGCACAGAAATGAAGACCCAACACAGTCAAAAATAAATAAATTAATTAATTTTAAAAAAAAGAAGAAGAAATTGGATAATGTCTTCCAGTGTCAGGCTCGAAGGCAGAGTTTTTAAACAGAAACAGGGGTCTGGAGTTTCCTCATCAACCAAAAGGAAAAAAAAATGCAGGACATTCCACCACTCACCAACACCAGGCAAACATCCAATTTCCTTCTGAGTGTAGTCTGGCTCCAGGGGCATATTTACTGGAATCTAATGATGCTTCTGCTGGAGACCCTCATTTGCACAGGCTCATTCTAAAGACCCTGACCTCAGTAGCTTTATATTTGTAATTATATTTGTAATTCTTTTCCTTAAAGAAGACCCCTGAGTATATAAATGTTAGGCCCCATAGGGCTTGGATCTAGCCCTGTTTGGCTCCAGGATACAGGATGTCAGGGAGGAAGGAGGTGGGGGAGAGTTTCAAAGTCCCTGGAGACTAACCAGAGTTTTCTGTGGGATGAGGAAGAGATTCATACATGTGCCAAAGAACCAGACAGCAACTTAATTTCCAAAGAATTGTAACTGTGAGGGCACCAGAAGTGAGGGGGCTCCCTCTTGCCTGCTCAGAGCTTTCCTTGGTCAGTAGAAGTTTGCCAAATCTTTAGGTGAACTAACAAGCCTGTAGCATCCTGTTGACTGCTTTCTGAATAAACAAATGGTCTTGCCAACCATTGTGTAGATTTCGGAGGAAAAAATCAACCAAACAAAACTCTGGTTCCAGAATTCCTGTGAGCCGGGATAAGCCATGAAGTTTACAAAGGACTAAATAATCAACCAGGGTTGAATGAACAATTCTGTTTGGGACTTATGGATTGGATTTTGGAATAAAAGTTAAAGCCATATCCACAAATTTAGAAGCAGGTGAGTGTAAGGAGTTGCTTCTGTTCCTGAAGGAGAATGTGGGGCTGGAAACCTGCAGCCAGCAACGTGGTGGAACTGCTAGTACCGACTAGTAAGAGCTGCCTCTGCGCTTTTCTTCTCAACTCTGCATTCAGTGACTTCAACTTGGTACGTTGAAATTGGCCTGGTTGGGAGCATTTACACCACTGAAATTGACAACCGTTACAAATCAGGGCTCTCCTCTCCAGGACGGGCTGTTAGACCTTTACCAGCACATTGTTGCCTGCACCCCACCCCTAACCTACTCTCCCCCTCCTGCCCCACCCCACCCACTGACACATCACAGAACTTGCAGGCACATCCCCCTGAGTATTTGTATATGTGTAGACACACAGAGGATCATATATGCACACTTTCACCTTTACGGCCAGCTTGGATGTCAGCAATCATCCTTGCTCTGTCGCGCGGACATCTTTGGTGTTTTTCTACTAATTACATTGTGATCTCACACAGTGATCTCTCTCTCTCTCTCTCTCATTCACAATTGTTCTCTCCCTTGAATCATGAGGCCCTCTGTGCCTCAGGGATTAAAGTAGCCAATTGTGAAAGTTCTGAGGCAATAATACTAGTCAGGAGAGCGGATTTACCTTAGCTATCCATAAGTGAGCAGTAAACATGACACGAATAACTGCACAGTATCATCCAAATGGAAACCATGTTAATACTTGGTCAGTGTTCTTTCACAATGCTCAGTTTTCACCAGTGTACATCCCGTTCTTGTAGCACTCAGAGAAATCTGAGATGAGCAGCTTTGTGTCAGATGGACAGAAGCAGGCAAAGAAAAGTCATGTGACTTGCTCAGGCCAGTCAAACCCAGGAACGGATGTCACTTCTCAGCCTGAAGACCTTGAGCTACAAAATATTACATGGGAGACAGAGGGGAGGGACTGACATTTTCATGCCTACTTTATGCCAGGTACTCCTGTAATAAATAGTCATTATTCCCAATTTCCAGACAGAAGAACAGAGGCCCAGGGGATTTAATCTATTCAAGGATATATAGCTAGTAGGTAGTAGAATATTTTGTTGAGAATTTAAAATTTTTTATATCTAAGAAAGTGTGTGTATATACATATCCTAAATCCACTCCCCAAAGGAACTCTTTTCAGACTTTTACTGTTTCTTCTGGTAGTCATCTTAATGTCTCCACCTTTAACCAATAGGCTTATTAGTAGAATGATGAGTACAGTGGCTTTTTTTAGTTTAGTATTTTATGTTTGTATCCTTGATACCTAGAACAGTGCTTGGCACATCATAAACATGTGTTGAAAAAATATCATTATTTCTTTTTTAAAATTCTTTTCCATTGCAGTTTATTATAAGATATTGAATATAGTACCCTGTGCTATATGGTAGGATCTTATTGTTTGTCTATTTTATACATAGTAGCTTGCATCTGCCAATCCCAAACTCCTAAGTTATCCCACCCCCCTTTCCCCTTTGGTAACCATAAGTTAGTTTTCTATGTCTGTGAGTCTGTTTCTGTTTTGTAAATAAGTTCATTTGTATCATATGTTAGATTCCACATATAAGTGATATTATATGATATTTGTCTTTCTCTGTTTGACTTACTTCACCTAGTATGATAATCTCTAGGTCCATCCATGTTGCTGCAAATGGCACTATTTCATTCTTTTTTATGGCTGAGTAATATTCCACTATACATATATATATATATATATATATATATATACACACCATATATATATATATATATATATACACCATATATATATATATAATATATATATACACACCATATACACACACACACACACACACATATATATACCACATCTTCTTTATCCATTCATCTGTCAGTGGACATCTATGTAGCTTCCATGTCTTGGCTATTGTAAACAGTGCTGCTGTAAACACTAGGGTGCATGTATCTTTCTAAATTAGAGTTTTCTCTGGATATAAGCCCAGGAGTGGGATTCCAGGATCATATGATAACTCGATTTTTAGTTTTTTAAGGAACTTTCGTACTGCTTTCCATAGTGGCCACACCAATTTTCATTTCCACCAGCAGTGCAGGAATATCATTTCTTGATTTATCAGTCGACCTCCTGCTGTGAGAGAACAGGCTCTGGTGCATTAACAGCATTTCCCTTTCATCTCCCAAGCTGCTTCCCGGTAAGGTTTTATCAATATCTTTAGTTCTTCAGCTGGTCATCTTGTAACTCTAGGTAATGGATGTACTCCTTCATTTCTAGTTCCACACCTACAGATAGTATCTTTGGACTCCAGTGTGAGAGTCTTGATCTCAGTGCAGGTCTGCCTGACTTGAGGACCCAAACACTTTGTATTCCACACTGAGCCTCCCACACTGACCCCTTCTGGACCAGTGAAGGTCCCTTTGCCTGATTTTGGGAAATGTATTTTAAAATAATTGGCACTGGTAATGGATTTTGAACAAGAGGCATTCTCGGGCCAGTGCATACCAAGATAGAACAGTCTGAAGATAATGGAGTAAGTTTATCAAACTAAAGTTAAATTTAGTTCAGAAGCATTCAGAAAAGTGTGCATGGTCCAGAATCTTGACAGTAGGTAATAAATTTGCTGAAACTCTCCTGTTCCTTAAGGTGAATTCCTGCTCTTTCCATAAGGCTGGACTTGCATTTTACAATAGGAATACTTTGAGCCTAAGAAACTGGTGGATACCTTGGATCCTCCACTGCTCTCATAGGCACAAAATGCCCCAGAAACATCCCTTGTGTGTGCCCTGAGGCAAGTTATTTCTTGGTATGCCGTGAAAAGGAGAGTGAGAGCTGAGCATAGCCCTGGCATAAGCCTGGGTGTGGGTTTCACTAGGGAAGGTCATTGATACCGTAGAGCAGAGGCTGTGAAAGGAAAACAGACATGGGCTTTGTTTCCCAGGGCCCTCTGGCTGGCATTGCACACACAACGCAAACACTGTGCACGTTGGTGCTTGATATGGGTTTTTGTTTGTGTCTATTCCCTGCCTACTTTCAGAAGACAGCTTTGCCTATCTTTTATCTGTACTTCCTCGTCCCTGGCAATTCCCACCCCTTGTTCTTAAAGGTACCTGCTGGCTCTGCATATCTGAGTTAGACAGGGACTTGACCTACAGATCATAAACCTGTCAGGCCTTTGGACTTAGGCAGCACCCATGGCAGATGGCAGGAGAGCTCAGGGTCCCACAGCCTCCTGCTAGTCCTGCTACCCGAAGAGAACCCCAAGGACTAGCCCCTGCCCTGATGTAGCCCCACCCCTGTGGTTCAACAGGTACATCCAGCTCACTGCAGATTGCCCCATAATCTGGATACAGCCAGTCAGCCCATCCTAGGTCCTCACCCATTACCAGTGGGAACCTGGCAACGTTTGCTATAGCTTTTTGCCCTATACTTGGAAACAATACCTGCCCACTAGAAGAGAAGTAGGAAGTAGTGGGGCAGCTCAGGTCATAGCAAGACTAGATGTGAATTGCATACATTTAGGATCTGCACTTGGACAAAGCCACATCTGTAGTTAGGATTAGCTTCAGTTAGGAGTAACAGAAAAATCAAGACATGGCTCAAACAAAAATGCAAATTTATTTCTCTTTCACATATAAGAAATCCAAAGATAGTCATCCCAGGATTGATGTGGTCTGCCAGAGAGTCCTTCTTTCATGTTGTTTCACCCTGCATAGCTTCTACTCCCAAGGTGAACTCAATATGACTGCTAGAATTTCAGTCACTACATGCATATTCTAGCTAACATAAAGGAAAAAGCCTATAGAAGGGTATACTGCTTTCCTGTAGGCCCACTTCCTCAAAATTGCTCACACCATCTACTTATATTGCTTATACCAACTATGCTTATATTTCATTGGCCAGAGCACAGTCACATGACCACATCTGACTGCAAGAAAACTGACCATTGTTGTCCTTTCTCCTGGCAGCCATGTGCCCAGCTAATAATTGAGATTTTCTTACTAAGGATAAAGAGGAAAATGGAGATTGGAGGATGACCAACAGTCACTCATCCCTGGTAAAGTAGATCAGTAAAAGACTCACTGCCCTAATTCAAGCCACTCTTATTTGGGTTGACTGGCCAAAACAAAAAATGCCCAAAGTTTGAAAGCCTGCTCCCAAGCCATAATGATGGAGAATCCTCTCAGGTCAAACCCACTCTATTGCTGTTTCAGTCAGGTCAGACCAACTCTATCTGAGGAACTAGGATGAATCCATTTCTCAATACATCCCAGCTGAAATGGCATGCTGACTGAAGACAACCTGTATTCCTGCCATGGGAAGGAAGAACAATAGGTTTAGACCTCTCCCACCAAACAGCCATGCCCGCTGAAGGGGGCGGGGGAATACCCACCAGCTCTATCATACACGTGTACGCACAGACACTGGACTTCTAAATGAGGTTTTGATTTAGACCTTACACCCATCTTCAGCAACTGACATGGCTGGTCAAGTTTGGCCTCCTGGATCACAGAACACTGAGAATTCAGCCCATGCCAAATGGAGAAGTAGAGAGCTTCACTGATCAAGACCTGGTAAATTGTGTGACACCTGGTCCAAGTAAAACCACACCCACGAAGTATATGGATACAGGCAGCCTCTGAGAGGGCCCTAACGATCCCTACCTCCTGGTCTCCATACCTGTGTGTAATCTCCTCTCCTTGTGCCTGGGCAGGACCTACTGACTCATTTCTAACAAATAGATTAGGGCAGAAGGGATGGATGTCACTTCTGAGGTTAGGCTTACAAAAAGACTGTGGCTTCTGTCTTGCTGGCCTTCTCTTACTCTCTTACTCACTCTGAGGGAAGCCAGCTGCCATGTTGTGAGATGGCCTCGGGGTGGGTGGAGGGGCACGTGGCAGTGGATGAACTGCCATCTCCAGCCAACAGCCAGGGATGACTGAGTCCTGCCAACAGCCGCCCAAGTGAGCTTGGAAGTGGATCCTTCTCCAGTTGAGCCTTGAGACAACTGCAGCTCCAGCCAATAGCTTGACCACTGCCTTGTGAGGAACCCTGAGCCAGAGGCACCCAGCTAACCTGCACCCAGATTCTTGCCCCACAGAAACTGTGAGATCATAAATGTTTGTTGTTTTATACTGCTGAGTTTGGGGATAAGTTGTTATGTAGCGACAAATAATTAATTCAGCTTGTTTATATCTTCTTAAGAAATTCTGCTGGTTTATTTTCAACTTTTAAAACTTGTTGCTATATCCATCTTTTTTTTTTTTTTTAAAAGGGCCGCCCCTCCCCCCAGCCACACAGTTCTGCAGGCTTGTTTCAGGACTACAATTAGAAGGGGCTCTTAGGATTTTTTTTTTTAATTATTTATTTATTTATTTATGGCTGTGTTGGGTCTTCGTTTCTGTGCGAGGGCTTTCTCCAGTTGTGGCAAGTGGGGGCCACTCTTCATCGCGGTGCGCAGGCCTCTCACTATCGTGGCCTCTCTTGTTGCGGAGCACAGGCTCCAGACGCGCAGGCTCAGTAATTGTGGCTCACGGGGCTAATTGCTCCGCGGCATGTGGACTCTTCCCAGACCAGGGCTCGAACCCGTGTCCTCTGCATTGGCAGGCAGATTCTCAACCACTGCGCCACCAGGGAAGCCCTGCTATATCCATCTTGAAGTGACAGGTTCAGGCCATACGAGACTGTGAACACAGAGCTGAGATAATCCACTTGAAAATAGAGAAATGTCTCTGCAGGCATTATGAGTGTCATGAAGAAATACCAAAAATCCCCTCCTTTATTTAAAAAAATGTGTGGGAGTGACTTTCTTCAGCAGACAACACGTCTCCACTTAGAAAAGCAGAATCTTGTTTCTTCTCTCTAAAAAGACATTCACTCAGTGGTTGTGACCTGAGCATATTTGCGACCTTCACTCTTTCCTTCATCCTTGATTCAAGGTCAGGGTGCATGTTGTCTGCTAATCGTTCTCTAGGAATGAAGCAGAAGATTGGCATTCAAGTGCAACCTTTCTTTGCTAAACATATGGCCAGGTTTCCATCAGTACCGACTCCAACATATATTTTCTCAGAAAATAATTTTTGTAGATGAAAAATTTCTTCTCCCATATCATGCATCTGTAGTGATAAATAGAATTAAATGTCATGGAGCGTTTTCCCCTCATATATGTAGCACACATATGTCAAGGGCTGATTTGTACATAGCATATCAGCCGTTTCCTTCCTATGCAATGGGCAATAGCTTCCAGGATGTATACATGATAGTAATTGCTCTTTCACATTGTATGCCATTGAATTTTTGAAGTTGCCTAGACTTTATAAAGGACTTTTGTTCACTTTCTCTTCAAGCACAAAATGTGTCATTAGCTTCGTAATTGGATTTATACCTATTTGGCAATAGAATGATTTACAGCCTTATTTTGCTGAAGAAAGGTAGATTTCATTACTATAGCAATGATGTTGCTATAGTTTTGATATTTTCTGCCTGCCTTTAGAAACAAAATTCTTCAATTTGGAAAGTATGGTTTTGTTCTTATTCTAGAAAAATATTATTTCCTTACTAGGCAGGTCACTTTTGTTTGAAAATGACAATAAAAAGTCAAGGGTGGCTTTATGCTCATATATGAACAAGTTCATAATAAATAATACACTGAGGAATACAGATGAATAACTTGCTAGCCCAGTAATATCCAATTTTCAGATACTCATCATCCCTTTTACTATTTGCACTGTTATCTTTTGTTTACTGGTGCAATTTAATCGTATTTTCAGACGCTTATTCTATAACACACAGAATCATACTCTATATTTTCACTAGAGTCCTGTTCACTATTTGACTTTATAATGCTATTCTGATTTATGGTATCACATTACCATATTAATGATTTGTTAAAAAAACTTTAATAATAGGTTTATTGATATATAATTCACGTAAAATTTGCCCTTTTAAAGTGTGCAATTCAGTGGTTTTCAGAATATTCACAGTGTTGTGCAACCATCACTATCTAATTTTAGGATATTTTCATCACTCCAAAAAAAACCCTGTGCCTCTTAGTAGTCACTGCCTATTTCCCCCTTCCCTCCAGTCCCTGAAAAACCACTAATCTATATCCTGTCTCTATGGATTTGCTTATTCTGGACATTTCTTACAAATGTAATCACACAATATGTGGTCTTTTATGTCTGACCTCTTTTACTTAGCATGATGGTTTCAAAATTCATCTGTGGTGTAGCATGGATCAGGACTTCATTTCTTTTGATGGTCAAATATTATTCCATTGTATGGATATACCACGTTTTGCTTATTCATTCATCAGTTCATGCACAATTAGATTGTTTCCACTTTTTAGCTATTGTGAATAATGCTTCTATGAATATTCATGTACAGGTTTTTGTGTGGACTATGTTTTCATTTCTCTTGGGTATATACCAAGGAGGGGAATTGCTGAGTCTTATGGTAACTCTATGTTTAACATTTTGAGGAACTTTCAAAGTGACTGCATCATTTTATGAACCCACCAGCCACATATGAGGGTTGCAATGTTTTGACATACTTGTCATCGTTTGTTATTGTCGGTCTTTTCTATTTTAGTCATCCTAGTAGGTGTAAAGTGGCATCTCATTGTGGGTTTTCGGTGATGGCTTTATTAAGATATAATTCATCTGCATACAATTCACCCATTTAAAGTGTACAATTCCATGGGTTTTAGTACATTCACAGTTGTGCAACCATCACTACAGTCAGTTTTGGCACCATCATCTCCAAAAGAAACTCGGCACCTTTTAGCAATTTCATTGTGGTTTTCATTTGCATTGCCCTAATGAGTAATAATGCTGAGCATATTTTCATGTTCTTATTGGCCATTTGCACTTGTTCTTTGAAAAAATGTCTATTCAAGTCTTTTGCCAAATTTTCACTGAGTTATTTTTCTTCTTATTTTTGAGTTGTTAGATTCTTTATATATCCTAAATACAAATCCCTTATCAGATATATGATTTGCAAATATTTTGTGGATTGTCTTTTCACTTCTTATTTATTCATTTATTTTTATTTAGTTATTTATATTTTTTCTGTTTCTTTTTTCCCCTGTGTCCTGGCTCTTGAGGATAGAACCGGCAGACTAGAAGCCGCCGGTACCGAAGACATGATGTCAAGGGGGCCAGAGCCATACCTCTTTCCCTCTACTCCTTGCATTACGGGGACCAGGACCGCAAGCCCCATCCCTGCCAAGAAATGGAGGGTGCCTTTTTACTTTCTTGATACTGTCGTTTGAAGCACAAATTTTAAAAATTTTGAGTAAGTCTAATTTAACTATTTTTTTCTTATGTCACTTATGCTTCTGGTGTCATATCTAAGGTACCATTGTGTAATCCAAGGTCATGAAGATACACTTCTATATGTTTTCTTCTAAGAGTTTTACAGTTTTAGCTCTTATGTTTAGGCCTGTTAGCCACTGTGAGTTAATTTTTTGCATACGGTATGAGAGCAGAGTCCAAAATCGTTTATTTGTATGTGGATATCCAGTTGTCTGAGAACATTTTGTTGAAAAGACTATTTTTTCCCCATCGAATGGTTTTGCACCCTTGCTAAAAATCAGTTAACCAAAAAATGAGAAGGTTTATTTCTGGACACTCAATTCTATTCCATTGATCTATGTGTCTATCCTTATGCTATTACCACACTATTTTGATTACTGTAGCTTTTTACTAGGTTTTGAAATTAGGAAGTATGATTCCTCCAACTTTGTTCTTCTTTTTCAAGATCGTTTTGGCTATCCTAAGTCCCTTGCATTTCCATATGAATGTTAGGATCAACTCACCAATTTCTGCGAAAAAGGATGCTGATAGAAATTTCACTGGATCTGTGTAGCAATTTGGAGTAATGCCATCTTAACAACATCAGATCTTTTGATTCATGAACATGGGATGTTTTTCCAGTCATTTAGATCTTCTTTAATTTTTTTCAATATTTTGTAGTTTTGGTGTACAAGTCTTGAACTTCTTTTGTTAAATTGGTTCCTGAGTATTTTAACTTTTTTGATGCCATTGGAAATGGAACTATTTTCTTAATTTCATTTTCAGATTGTTCATTGCAGGTATACAGAAATACAGTTGATTTCTGCATGTTGATCTTGTATCCTGCAACCCTGCTGAACTCATTTATTAATTCTAGTAGTTTTTAGTGGATTCCTTAGGATTGTCTGTATATAAGTCATATCATCTGCAAACAGAGGTAGTTTTACTTCTTTCTTTTCTACCTGGTTGCCTTTTATTTCTTTTTTTCTTTTCTAACATCCTAAATGGGACATCCAGTACAATATTGAAAAGAATTAGTGAAAGTGAACATCTTTGGCTTGTTCCTGATTTTAAGGGAACGTGTCAGCCTTTCATCATCAAGTATAATATTAGATGTGGTTTATATTAATATTTTAATGAATCACTTTGAGCTACTAATCCTTTTTTTTCATTTTAATCTCTTTCTTTCTTTTTTTTTTTTTTTTGCGGTACGCAGGCCTCTCACTGTTGTGGCCTCTCCCGTTGCGGAGCACAGGCTCCGGACACGCAGGCTCAGCGGCCATGGCTCACGGGCCTAGCCACTCCAAGGCATGTGGGATATTCCCAGACCGGGGCACGAACCCGTGTCCCCTGCATCGGCAGGCAGACTCTCAATCACTGCGCCACCAGGGAAGCCCAATCTCTTTATTTCTTATTGAATTTTTAACATTTCCCTTTTTCCATTTTCAACTAAGTGATTGTCAAATGTTTATCCACTCCTGCATTCTTTAAAATTTAGTCTTCTAATGTTCTTTTTTTTAAAAAAACAGCAGGTTCTTATTAGTCATCAGTTTTATACACATCAGTGTGTACATGTCAATCCCAATCTCCCAATTCTCACACCCCCACCCCCATTCCCCACCACTTTCCCCCCTTGGTGTCCATACGTTTGTTCTCTACATCTGTGTCTCAATTTCTGCCCTGCAAACCGGTTCATCTGTACCATTTTTCTAAGTTCCACATATATGCGTTAACATACGATATTTGTTTTTCTCTTTCTGACTTACTTCACTCTGTATGACAGTTTCTAGATCCATCCACGTCTCTAGAAATGACCCAATTTCATTCCTTTTTATGGCTGAGTAATATTCCATTGTATATATTTACCTCATCTTCTTTATCCATTCATCTGTCGATGGGCATTTAGTTTGCTACCATGACCTGGCTATTGTAAATAGTGCTGCAATGAACATTGGGGTACATGTGTCTTTTTGAATTATGGTTTTCTATGGGTATATGTCCAGTAGTGGGATTGCTGGGTCATATGGTAATTCTATTTTTAGTTTTTTAAGGAACCTCCATACTGTTCTCCATAGTGGCTGTATCAATTTACATTCCCACCAACAGTTCAAGAGGGTTCCTTTTCTCCACACCCTCTCCAGCATTTGTTGTTTGTAGATTTTCTGATGATGCCCATTCTAACTGGTGTGAGGTGATACCTCATTGTAGTTTTCATTTGCATTTCTCTAATAATTAGTGATGTTGAGCAGCTTTTCATGTGCTTCTTGGCCATCTGTATGTCTTCTTTGGAGAAAAAGTCTATTTAGGTCTTCTGCCCATTTTTGTATTGGGTGGTTTGTTTTTTTAATATTGAGCTGCATGAGCTGTTTATATATTTTGGAGACTAATCCTTTGTCGGTTGATTCATTTGCAAATATTTTCTCCCATTCTGAGGGTTGTCTTTTCATCTTGTTTATGGTTTCCTTTGCTGTGCAAAAGCTTTTAAGTTTCATTAGGTCCCATTTGTTTATTTTTGTTTTTATTTCCATTACTCTAGGAGGTGGATCAAAAAGGATCTTGCTGTGATTTATGTCAGAGAGTGTTCTTCCTACCTTTTCCTCTAAGAGTTTTATAGTGTCTGGTCTTACATTTAGGTCTTTAATCCACTTTGAGTTTATTTTTGTGTATGGTGTTAGGGAGTGTTCTAATTTTATTCTTTTACATGTAGCTATCCAGTTTCCCCAGCACCACTTATTGAAGAGACTGTCTTTTGTCCATTGTATATCCTTGCCTCCTTTGTCATAGATTAGTTGATCATAGGTGCATAGGTTTATCGCTGAGCTTTCTGTCTTGTTCCATTGATCTATATTTCTGTTTTTGTGCCAGTACCATATTGTCTTGATTACTTGATTACTGAAGTCAGGGAGTCTGATTCCTCCAGCTCTGTGTTTTTCCCTCCAGACTGCTTTGGCTATTTGGGGTCTTTTGTATCTCCATACAAATTTTAAGATTTTTTGTTCTAATTCTGTAAAAAATGCCATTGGTAATTTGATAGGGATTGCATTGAATCTGTAGATTGCTTTGGGTAGTATAGTCATTTTCACAATATTGATTCTTCTAATCCAAGAACATGGTATATCTCTCCATCTGTTGATATCATCTTTAATTTCTTTCATCAGTGTCTTATAGTTTTCTGCATACAGGTTTTTTGTCTCCCTAGGTAAGTTTATTCCTAGGTATTTTATTCTTTTTGTTGTGATGGTAAGTGGGAGTGTTTCCTTAATTTCTTTTTCAGATTTTTCATCATTAGTGTATAAGAATGCAAGAGATTTCTGTGCATTAATTTTGTATCCTGCTACTTTACCAAATTCATTGATTAGCTCTAGTAGTTTTCGGGTAGTATCTTTAGGATTCTCTATGTATAGTATCATGTCATCTGCAAACAGTGACAGTTTTACTTCCTCTTTTCCAAGTTGTATCCCTTTTATTTCTTTTTCTTCTCTGATTGCCATGGCTAGGACTTCCAAAATATGTTGAATAATAGTGGTGAGAGTGGACATCCTTGTCTTGTTCCTGATCTTAGAGGAAATGCTTTCAGTTTTTCACCATTGAGAATGATGTTTGCTGTGGGTTTTTCATATACGTCCTTTATTATGTTGAAGTAGGCTCCCTCTATGCCTAATTTCTGGAGAGTTTTTATCATAAATGGGTGTTGAATTTTGTCAAAAGCTTTTTCTGCATCTATTGAGATGATCATATGGTTTTTATTCTTCAATTTGTTAATATGGTGTATCACATTGATTGATTTGCATATATTGAAGAATCCTTGCATCCCTGGGATAAATCCCACTTGATCATGGTGTATGATCCTTTTAATGTGTTGTTGGATTCTGTTTGCTAGTATTTTGTGGAGGATTTTTGCATCTATATTCTTCAGTGATATTGGTCTGTAATTTTCTTTTTTTGTAGTATCTTTGGTTTTGGTATCAGGGTGATGGTGGCCTCATAGAATGAGTTTGGTAGTGCTCCTTCCTCTGCAATTGTTTGGAAGAGTTTGAGAAGGATGGGTGTTAGCTCTTCTCTAAATTTTTGATAGAATTCACCTGTGAAGCCATCTGGTCCTGGACTTTTGTTTGTTGGAAGATTTTTAATCACAGTTTCAATTTCATTACTTGTGATTGGTCTGCTCACATTTTCTATTTCTTCCTGGTTCAGTCTTGGAAGGTTATACCTCTCTAAGAATTTGTCCATTTCTTCCAGGCTGTCCATTTCATTGGCATAGAGTTTCTTGTAGTAGTCTCTTAGGATGCTTTGTATTTCTGCGGTGTCTGTTGTAACTTCTCCTTTTTCATTTCTAATTTTATTGATTTGAGTCCTCTCCCTCTTTTTCTTGATGAGTCTGGCTAATGGTCTATCAATTTTGTTTATCTTCTCAAAGAACCAGCTTTTAGTTTTATTGATCTTTGCTATTGTTTTCTTTGTTTCTATTTCATTTATTTCTGCTCTGATCTTTATGATTTCTTTCCTTCTGCTAACGTTGGGTTTTGTTTGTTCTTCTTTGTCTAGTTCCTTTAGGTGTAAGTTTAGATTGTTTATTTGAGATTTTTCTTGTTTCTTGAGGTAGGCTTGTATAGCTATAAACTTCCTTCTTAGAGCTGCTTTTGCTGCATGCCATAGGTTTTGGATCGTCGTGTTTTCATTGTCATTTGTCTCTAGGTATTTTTTTATTTCCTCTTTGATTTCTTCAGTGATCTCTTGGTTATTTAGTAACCTATTGTTTAGCCTCCTTGTGTTTGTGTTTTTTATGTTTTTTTTTCCCTGTAATTCATTTCTAATCTCATAACGTTGTGGTCAGAGAAGATGCTTGATATGGTTTCAATTTTCTTAAATTTATTGTGGCTTGATTTGTGACCCAAGATGTGATCTATCCTGGAGAATGTTCCATGTGCACTTGAGAAGAAAGTGAGGTGTTAAAATCCCCCACTATTATTGTATTACTGTCGATTTCTTCTTTTATAGCTGTTAGCAGTTGCCTTATGTATTGAGGTGCTTCTATGTTGGGTGCATATATATTTATAATAATTATATCTTCTTCTTGGATTGATCCCTTGATCATTATGTAGTGTCCTTCCTTGTCTCTTGTAACAGTCTTTATTTTAAAGTCTAGTTTATCTGATATGAGTATTACTACTCCAGCTTTCTTTTGATTTCCATTTGCATGGAATATCTTTTTCCATCCCCTCACTTTCAGTCTGTGTGTGTCCCTAGGTCTGAAGTGTGTCTATTGAAGACAGCATATAATGGGTCTTGTTTTTGTATCCATTCAGCGAGCCTGTGTCTTTTGGTTGGATCCTTTAATCCATTCATGTTTAAGGTAATTATCGATATGTATATTCTTATTACCATTTTCTTAATTATTTTGAGTTTGGTTTTGTAGGTCCTTTTCTTCTCTTGTGTTTACCACTTAGAGAAGTTCCTTTAGCATTTGTTGTAGAGCTGGTTTGGTGGTGCTGAATTCTCTTAGCTTTTGCTTGTCTGTGAAGCTTTTGATTTCTCCATCGAATCTGAATGAGATCTTTTCCGGTAGAGTCATCTTGGTTGTAGGTTCTTCCCTTTCATCACTTTAAGTATATCATGCCACTGTCTCTGGCTTGTAGAGTTTCTGCTGAGAAATCAGCTGTTAACCTTATGGGAGTTCCTTTGCATGTTCTTTGTCATTTTTCCCTTGCTGCTTTCAATAATTTTTCTTTGTCTTTAACTTTTGCCAATTTGATTACTATGTGTCTCGGCATGTTTCTCCTTAGATTTATCCTGTATGGGACTCTCTGTGCTTCCTGGATTTGGGTGGCTATTTCCTTTCCCATGTTAGGGAAGTTTTCGACTATAATCTCTCCACATATTTTCTTGGGTCCTTTCTCTCCCTCTTCTCCTTCTGGGACCCCTATAATGTGAATGTTCTTACATTTAATGTTGTCTCAGAGGTCTCTTAGGCTGTCTTCATTTCTTTTCATTCTTTTTTCTTTATTCTCTTCTGCAGCAGGGAATTCCACCATTCTGTCTTCCAGGTCACTTATCGGTTCTTCTGCCTCAGTTATTCTGCTATTGATTCTTTCTAGTGTATTTTTCATTTCAGTTATTGTATTGTTCATCTCTGTTTGTTTGTTCTTTAATTCTTCTAGATCTTTATTGAACATTTCTTGCATCCTCTCGATCTTTGCCTCCATTCTTTTTCGGAGGTCCTGGATTATCTTCACTGTCATTATTCTGAATTCTTTTTCTGGAAGGTTACCTATCTCCACTTCATTTAGTTGTTTTTCTGGGTTTTATCTTGTTCCTTCATCTGGTACATAGCCCTCTGCCTTTTCATCTTTTCTATCTTTCTGTGAATGTGGTTTTTGTTCCACAGGCTGCAGGATTGTCGTTCTTCTTGCTTCTGCTGTCTGCCCTCTGGTGGATGAGGCTATCTAAGAAGCTTGTGCAAGTTTCCTGATGGGAGGGACTGGTGGTGGGTAGAGCTGGCTGTTGCTCTGGTGGGCAGATTTCAGTAGGGCTGGGTTCCGTCCCTGTTGGTTGTTTGGCCTGAGGGGACCGGACACTGGTGCCTACCCGGGCTCTTTGGTTAGGCTAATGGCGGACTCTGGGAGTGCTCACGCCAAGGAGTACTTCCCAGTTCTTCTGCTGCCAGTGTCCTTGTCCTCATCGTGAGACAGAGACACACTCTGCCTCTGCAAGAGACCCTCCAACATTAACAGGTAGGTCTGGCTCAGTCTCCTGTGGGATCACTGCTCCTTCCCCTGGGTCCCGATGCGCACACTACTTTGTGTGTGCCCTCCAAGAGTAGAGTCTCTGTTTCCCCCAGTCCTGTTGAAGTCCTGCAATCACATCCCGCTAGCCTTCAAAGTCTGATTCTCTAGGAATTCCTCCTCCTGTTGCCGGACCCCCAGGTTCAGAAGCCTGACGTGGGGCTCAGAACCTTCACTCCAGTGGGTGGACTTCTGTGGTGTAAGTGTTCTCCAGTCTGTGAGTCACCCACCCAGCAGTTATGGGATGTGATTTTATTGTGACTGTGCCCCTCCTACCATCTCACTGTGGCTTCTCCTTTGTCTTTGGATGTCTTTGTATCTTTTTTGGTGAGTTCCTGTCGATGACTGTTCAGCAGTTAGTTGTGATTCTGGTGTTCTCGCAAGAGGGAGTGAGAGCACGTCCTTCTACTCCGCCATCTTGAACCAATCTGCTACTAATCCTTTTTTAAATTTTGGAAATATGGTGCACTGTGATAGAAACAATGAAAATGCAAATTTAATCATTGTTCAGTCAGAATTCTTAGTTGCAAGCAACAGAAACTAGGTGGTTTAAGCACAAAAGAAAATTTGCCAAAGGGCTATTGCTAGGAAGGATGGAGAAATAGGCTCTGAAAATGGTCAAAACAAGAAGTTGGGGTGGTGGGGGGTGGCGGCAGTCCCAGCAGCAGTCAGGACCACAGCCTAAATGTTGCCATAAGTCAGTCCAGGAAGATTCTGTGATGACAAGTGCTGAAACATTGAATGCCACAGGTTGGACCATGGTCCTCAGAGGCACTGGACACTGCCCCACTGCTGAAACTGTAGCCCCTGCAAATGGATGTTTCTCCCACCAAAGCTGCCACTGGGCACCATATCCAATTCTGGATTCATTGTGTCACTTGCTCTAAGCTCAAAGTTGAGGGGAGAGGTGTGCAAGTGCACTCTTACTCTTCTCTTTCTTATCTGTTGACACTTGCAGTGGTGAGGAGGTATAGCACTCCAGGGTTAAGAGCACACCTTTGGAATAAGACTGGACCAGATCAAAGATACAGCAATCTGGAGGAGGTCTTGTGTTGAAATTGCATTCACAGAGTTGTTTTTCCTTAGATTGTATATTTATTTGAGGTATTTGAGGTGGCTTTGGGCAAACTAATAGAAATTATGGAGAGACAGTGGTTGGAGCATTCCTCCACACCAAACCATCCTTTATCATACGTAATTCAGACATACCTAGGTTCAAATCCTGGCTGAGCCACTTAGTTTAGCCATGGGGCTTAGGAAAATGGCTTCATTTTTCTAAGCCTCAGTTTCTTTGTCTAGAAATTGAAAGCATAACAGTACCTTCTTTACAGGGCCACTGTAAGAGTTAAAGGGACAATGAACATAAGGTGAATAAGACAGTGTTTGGGACATAGTAAGCATTAACAACTGGTGGCTATTGTTCATATTCCTCTGTCACCCTATTCCTTGGCAACCAGATCCTCTTCCTTGGACTCAACCATAGTCTCTGTTTTTCACTCTAGCTTTTGAACCATTTCTGGCTCCCAGTCTTTTTTCATATTTCAACCCCCAACCAGTGCCAGTGTTTCTGAACTTGAGTATCTGATCCACTCAGAAGCAGCACTGCCTCATATTGAACTTGGGATCGGCCATGTTATTGGCTGAAAGCTGTCTGACTTAGCAATGCCTCTCCACCCCTGTTACAATTAGCCATGACAAGTTGGCATGAGACAGGGCAGAACAATGAGATGCTATAAGCACAGGCTCTGGAGTTAAACTGCCTAGACTCCAACCCACCCACCTCTACCATTTACTAGTCGGTGACTTTGGGGCAGTTGTATAATCTCTGTGTCTCAGTGTTATCTTCTGTAAAATGGGGATAATAATATTATTTTAGAGAGTTACGAGGATTAAATAAATGTATGTAAAGCACGCAGAACAATACTAGGCAAGGAGTAAGCTCTGTGGTACTCGCTATTATTGCTGTTGTTATTGCTTTATCTATTTACCTGTCTATCTGTCTATGTATCTATCATCTATTTATTTTAAATCCAGGACTCAAACCCAAGCATTGACGAATGAGGACACAAGGCGAGAAAACCATAACTGGCAACTAAGTTGCTAAGGTCAGACTGTGCCCAGTAGAAAGACTGGCTCAGGCCAAACAGTGCGTTGCTGACGTTGGCCTCCTGGCAGGAGAGGGACAGGGTCAGAGCAATGTTTTACTACAGTGGCCTCCAAAGGGGGTACTTGTGCTCCTTCCTGAGTGTACATTAGATGCTGCCTTAGGATACAGAAAAAATATTACAATTTCTATTTATTTTTCTTAAAAAAAATTAAACTTTACTGATATCTATCGATTCATGCTGGTAGCCACACTTGTCTGTACAGAAGTTGTGTCATAATGGTAAGAGAAATCTCCTAAGAGGAATGTTTGTGCTCTAGGGTGTCATTGTTAAGAGCATTTTCATGAAAACAAAAACAAACCCCCCAAATTTTTAAGTGGTAGAACATTTATAATATTGTAACGAGATGGGGAGCAACAGTAAAAATCAATTGTATCAAACAGGTTCACGGGTCACTTGAGGGTAAAGGAGTTAAAAGAATTGTCAATTTAAAGATGAATGACTTATTCTCTTACAAAAAGACTGGTGTTCCAAAATTCCTGACCTTTTCTGTTATGACAAGTGACTTTCAGTACTGTGCTACCTAACAGATATTAAAATAATAAATACATTTATTTAACCAGTACCTTTAAGGAAAAGATAGTGTTAACAATAAATGAAAAAGTAACTGCTTTTGCAAATAAACACTTTTTATTGAGAGAGCATTTTATTTGAAATGCCTGGAAATGTTTCCATTATTATTTTATTCCTGAAATGAATACAACTGTATCATTGCCTATGAAAAATTTATATTTGCATGCTTAAAAAAATTTGGAAACAATCTTCTAACCTATTAATATTCCAGATGTAGACTTATATTATCTTTCAATTAGCTTGCAAGAATAACTCTTTGATGGGACTTCCCTGGTGGTGCAGTGGTTAAGAATCCACCTGCCAATGCAGGGGACACCGGTTGGAGTCCTGGTCCAGGGAGATACCACATGCTGCAGAGCAACAAAGCCCATGCACCACAATTACTGAGTCTGCGCTCTAGAACCGCAAGCCACAACTACTGAAGCCCACGTGCCTAGAGCCCATGCTCTGCAACAGGGGAAGCTACCATGAGAAGCCCATGCACCACAACAAAGAGTAGCCCCTGCTCGCTGCAACTAGAGAAAGCTTGCACGCAGCAACGAAGACCCAGTGCAGCCATAAATAAATAAATAAAAGATTAATTGTAAAAAAACCACTTTGCATAATTGGTGGACGAAAATGAATAATAGGATTCAGTAATGCATTTTTGGTGCATTTGGTACTATGTAACTCTGTGAATATCTTCTTTGGCTATGATGACAATTAAAACCTATTTTCAAAAGACAGTGAAGTTAGAAACATACTTGTGAATCTCTGCATCACAAATTATTAACCAATAATTTAAAAAAACAGTGACATTTATTCAATTATAGGGAGAACAAAAATGATTTTGTACCTTTAAGAAAGCAAATAAAAATTTAAAGTATTCATTTCCTCTCTATTTCCTTTTACTTTCTATTTTTCTGTACGTTTTACAAAGTACATGTATGTTTAGTCATATGTGTACATTAGTTAGAAATAAATAAATATAGTAGGAATTCATGCTCAAGCATTTTTAGTGGTAGAGTGTGCTTTCAAAAGGGTTTGAAGACCACTGCTTAGAAAGACAGGTCTGAACCTGTGTATGAGATAAAAGTAGAGAGAGGGCACAAGGATGACAAGACAGGAGATTAATCAAGCCCTCGAACAAAGCAACATTCCAGGTCAGGGCAGAGGCTAGATTAGAGTGGTGACATTTTGAATGGAAAGGAACAGATTCAAGGAAATGAGGGAATGAGGAGAGTTCCCTGGTGGTCCAGTGGGTTAGACTCTGCGCTCCCAATGCAGGGGGCCTGGGTTTAATCCCTGGTCGGGGAATTAGATCCCACGTGCATGCTGCAACTAAAAGAGTTCGCATGCCACAACTAAAGATCCCTCATGCCTCAACTAAACATGCTGCAACAAAGATCCCACGTGCCTCAGCTGAGACCCAGCACAGCCAAAATAAATAAATATTTTTAAAAAAAGAAAAAGAAAATGAGGGAATGAAAAGACAGGAGCAATAAATTTTGATGACTAATGGTACGTAGAAAGCAAGGGAGAGGGAGGTGTCAGTGAATAAGCTGGGAGGAAGAAAAAGTTCTTGGGGGCAAAACAATGGATTTCCCTTTAAATATGTTGAACTTGAGTGCCCTTTGGAACGTTAACTGAGAGGATCTAAGGAACAGTTGAAAAAAGACCAGGTGACAGTGACTAAAAATGACTTTGTAGAGAAGTTTTACATTCCATATGTTTTACAATTCTGACATATATTGCTGTAAAGATAATATGCATTCGTGGGAACCAACAGATTTGACTTCTTAAAATATGAATACCCTTTAGAGGCACACACATCTCTTTTTTTCCTTCAGGACTTCCCACTATAGCAGAAGATGGGAGAGAGAGAGGATTAATGTGGAAACACTGCTTTGGGAAACTCTGGTTCCAAACCCACTCTACCATTTAGCAGTGAGGCAACTCTGGAGATTTATTTAACTCTTCTGAGGCTTGATCTCTTTATTGAATCATGGTCTAATAATATTTGTTTTTTATAGTTATTTTTGAGCATTGAATGAGTTAACACATGTAATGTGCTTATGTCTTTGCCTTGTACAGTTTTGAAGCATTATTTAATGTTAACTAAAAATTAGTTCTAAATATTGCTTGGTCACTGTAGTTCTTGGAAAACAAACTGACTACTGTGTTATCTTTTATCTCAGCCTACTACATCATTATCACACATTCGCATGCTTATAAAACCTGGACTTTGTGGTATGTCTGTTCCTAAATAAACATTATTTTCTCCCCTTCAATATTGCTGTAAACAGTGGCACACATGTAGCGTATGTTTGATTTTTTTTTACTGTTTCATAAGAAAAGTACATACATGCTCAAATGTGTACACACACACTCAAACACACACTAAAGGTCATTCACAAAGTTTTTAGTATCTGAGACCTGAACTGAGAAAGAACAGTAAAATTCCCATATTTGGATCACACTTGTAACAATAATTATGATCCTTATGTTCTGGACTAAATGTTTGTGTCCTCCCAAAATTCATATGTTGAAATCCTAACCCTCAATATGATGGTATTAGGAGGTGGAGTCTTTCGAGGTGATTAGTTCATGAGAGTGGAGCCCTCATGAATGGGATTAGTGCCCATACAAAAGAGACTCCAGAGAGTTCTCTTGCCCCTTTGGCCATGTGAGGATACAGTGAGAAGATGGGCATCTATGAACAAGGAAGTGAGCCCTCACCAAACACTAAATCTGTTGGTGCCTTGATCTTGGACGTCCCAGCCTCCAGAACTGTGAGAAACAAATTTCTGTTGTTTATGAGCTACTCAGTCTATGTTATTTTGTTGTGGAAACCTGAGCTAAGACACCTTACAACTACATAGAATTTTGCTGTTATACGAATGATATACATTGATAAGTGACAAGAGAAATCCACTATATAAATATATTTGGTGTCCCTGAGGTAGAGAGTACAGCAAATGGAGAATAAAAGTATTCAAAGAGAAAAGTATACTTTCCTGAAATGAAGAACAGAATCCACAAATTTAAAGGATACACTGTGTTGTAGGAAAAATTAACACAGAAGCATAGAAATATGACATGGCCACATGAAATGACTAAACTCATGAATTAAGTAAATAAGCCTATGTATATCTAGGCAAAAAACCACAAGTCACTTGTAATAGGAAGAGGTAAATCTGGGTTCAAACTTACAGCAATGATCCTCACTAGAAGATGATAGAGCAATGTTTACAAAGTTCTAAGGAGAAATGAGGTGACCCAAGAATTTTATACCCAGCCAAATTTCTGTGTATGAAGGAAACCAACAAATAGTCTCAAATATGCCACGGCTTGGGTCAGGTAAGGCACATACAAATACTTTTTGAAAAAGTTGGGGACTTCCCTGGTGGTGCAGTGGTTAAGAATCTGCCTGCCAATGCAGGGGACACAGGTTCGAACCCTGGTCTGGGAAGATCCCACATGCCGCGGAGCAACAAAGCCCCTGCGCCACAACTACTGAGCCTGTGCTCTAGAGCCCGCGAGCCACAACTACTGAAGCCCACGGGCCTAGAACCTGTGCTCCACAACAAGAGAAGCCACCGTAATGAGAAGCCCGTGCACCGCAACGAAGTGTAGCCCCTGCTTATTGCAACTAGAGAAAGCCCGTGTGCAGCAACAAAAACCCAATGCAGCCAAAAACAAATTAAAAAAAAAAAAAGCTACCTGATGATAAAATCCAGGCAATTAAGACATTTCAGAGGGGAAAACTAGGGAATGGGGAAAATAGGATATAACAAGGCTTGTCGTGAAGTCGAATCTATGTAAATCTAGAAATAAGGCAAAACAATTACAGATATTGCAAAATATGACCTACATGTTTGAACAAGGAGGATAAGCTGGCAAGCAAAGTGAGGAGAACATCCATGCAATGGTGCAACCCAGTATGGGGTGTCAGAGCCTGAGTGCAGCAAGGAGAGCATCCCCTCAGGGGAGCAACTCAGCACAGGGTGGGTGTCCGAATCTGAGCAGGGTGCCTCTGGTGGAATGCAAGGAGCTGCAGCCTGTGCAAGGTGAGAATGGTGTCCTCATGGAGCGGTGGTGATGGTGGTGGCTCAGAGCAGGGTTTAGAGTCTGAGCCAGTTGAGGAAAATGTCCGTGCATATGGGTGACCTGGTGAGGGTATCAGAGCCCAAGGAGGGTGGAGGAGAGCCACCCTATGGGTGCACAAACTGGCATAGGGTTTGAGAGCTTGAGCAGGATGAAAGGGAATCCCCGCTGGAGGGACATAAAAAAGTTTTTGTTCTTATTTATGATTTTTCTGGAAGTATGTTATTTTTTAAAATGTGTCTTAACACATCAGATTTTTTTTTCTGATATTGCAGCTACTTACCTGGGAGGAAACAACATACAAAATATATTTAAATTCTTATTTGATGTACTATATGTCTACAAGCGCTGGGATTATCATATAAAATCACACGACACCGATTCCTTTCAACTGTATCTTGCTTTCATAATATATAAATCATTCTGGATGTATCAATAAGAATTTTGTTGTGCTAATTTAATAGAATATTTTAATGCTACTTAAAGAATGTGAAGTCAGTAGAATGCATATAGACCCAGAAAATTCCTGGACTTTGCAATGCCTGTTCACCTCTTTCCTAAACGGGCACATGAAACTTAGCGTTCAGGCACCCAGAATTTTCTGGGACGCCACTCACTGCAAAGGTTGAACCTTGGAACCAGCTCTGAATTTCCTTGTGGTTTCACACTTACTGCATTTTCTTCTCACCTTGCCACTTCCCACGCAGACTCAGCCTTCCTGGCTGTGTCAACTTTGGGTTGCTTCACTTCCTGGCTTCTGTGAAGTTGCAGCTGCAAGAGCTTTTGCACGCTAAGCAGGCGCCCTATATAAGGCCCCCAAATTAGAACACAGATGCAGGAAAGTCACAAGTGTGCTTTCTGGGGGTGTCAGGGTGAGAAGAACATTGTGTCCCCAGCCCTCACTGTCATCCTCTGGTGAAGAGGTCTCTCTGATCTTCAGTCTTTCAGAAGCTGTCTCTGGGATATTTTTGTGTGATAGTCTCTACACGTGAATGAAAACACGGTTTCAGGACACCGGAAATGTCATATTGGGTCAAATAATGGTTCGGTGGGCTCGGGCTTTTTATCACTGCTTTTGGTGCCATCCACCCCCACTCTGTAGTAACTAGTGGTAGCAGTTCCAAACTCTGGTCTCCAAACAGCTGCTGATATGGGAATTTTTAAAAATTAATCTGTAATGAAATAAGAAGAGTAAGAATAACATGGGAGAACATGTTCAAATGTCATTTTGGGGTAAAGAACTGTTCTTTATCGTGAGACTATGTCCTTCTTCCATTTTTTTGACCTTCAAAAATATCCCTCCTTTTGTGAAATGCAGGTAATAGTAGATGGCGGGTTATTTGTTGGGTTTTTTTGTGTCTTACCTGGCAAAATAAAAAGGAGACAATCATAGTCCCTGTGCAACTTTTTTCAATAATCTTTTTTAAAAAAATGTGCTGACAGAGAGATCAGCTCCGTGCTTTGTGACCACCTAGAGGGGTGGGATAGGGAGGGTGGGAGGGAAGGAGATGCAAGAGGGAAGGGATATGGGGATATATGTATATGTGTAGCTGATCCACTTTGTTATAAAGCAGAAACTAACGCACCATTGTAAAGCAATTATACTCCAATAAAGATGTTAAAAAAATTGCGCTGAGGTACACATAACTTAAAATTTACCATAATTTGACTGAAACTTTTTCAAGTATACAGTGCAGTGGTATCAAGTACGTTCACAGTGTTGTGCAACCTTCACCAACATCCATCTCCAGAACTCTTTCCATCTTGCAAAAAGGAAACTCTGTACCCATTAAACAATAACTCCCATTCCCTCCTCCCCTTCCCAGCCCCTGGCTACCATCATTTACTTTCTGCCTCTATGAATCTGACTGTTCTAGGTACTTTATATAAGTGGAATCATACAGTATTTTTCTTTTTGTGACTGGCTTCTCTCACTTAGCATAATGTCCTCAACGTTCATCCATGGTGTAGAGTGTGTCAGAATTTCCTTCCTTTTTTTTCTTTTTTAAAATAAATTTATTTATTTATTTGTGGCCGCGTTGGGTCGTCATTGATGCGCACGGGCTTTTTCTACTTGCGGAGAGTGGGGGCTACTCTTCGTTGCGGTGCGCGGGCTTCTCACTGCGGTGGCTTCTCTTGCTGTGGAGCACGGGCTCTAGAGCGCAGGCTCAGTAGTTGTGGCGCACGGGCTTAGTTGCTCCGTGGCATGTGGCATCTTCCCAGACCAGGGATCGAACCCATGTCCCCTGCATTGGCAGGTGGAGTCTTAACCACTGCGCCACCAGGGCAGCCCATAATTTCCTTCCTTTTGATAGCTGAATAATGTTCCATTGTATGTATACACCACTTTTGTTTATCCATTCTTCTGTCAATGGGCACTTGTTTGCTTCCACCTTTTGGCTATCGTAAATAATGCGGCTATGAACATGGGTGTACAAATATTCTTTTTTATTGAGGTATAATTTACATAAAATGCACAGACTTTAATGAACTGTTTGATGAGCTTTGACAAATATATAGATCAATGTAACTGCCACCCTATAGAACATTTCTATGACCTCAGAAATTTCCCTTGTGCCTATTTCAGTCAATGTCTCCTCCCAAACAAACTCCTCCTCCCACTCTCCTGATTTTTATCACCATAATTGATTAGTTTTGCCTGTTACTAGAACTTAATAAAAATGTAATCATACACTATGTACTCTTGTGTCTGGCATTTTTAGCTCAATATAAGTTTTTTGAGATTCAGCCATATTATTGTGATTCATTACCCTTAATTGCTAAGTGTTATACCATTTTATAAATATATACAATTTGTTTATCCATTCTCATTTAAGTTGCTTCCAGTTTGGAGCTATCATGAATAAAGCTGCTAAGAACATTCTTGTACATCTTTTTGTGGACATATATTTTCATTTCTTTTGGGTAAAGACCTAGAAGTGGAATCTCTCTCATAGGAAAGGGGTATGTGTAACTTTACTGGAAAATGACAAAAAGTTGTTTTATTTTATGTTTATCATCTTACCCCTTGTCCTCAGCAATATCTGAGAGTCCCAGTTTTTCCACATTTTCGCCGTTTGGTATTGTCAATTTAAAAAATTTTTAACCATTCTAGTTGATGTATGGTAGTACCTGTGCAACTTTTAATAAATTCCTCAGGCAATTAATTTCCTTCAGTAATATTGCCAGATGGCTTTGCTAGGATAGGATTCTTTGGATAAAAGTTAAAGAAACACAACTTAAACTAGTCTAAGTGGAAACAGAATGTATTGCCTCTTGCAACCAAACCATGGAGGTCAGAGGTGGAACTGCCCTTCCCATCACTCTCCCGTGTGTCCTCTCCTCTCTACCTTTCTTTGCATGTTGGCTTCAGTCTCCAAATTCCATTGTCCCCATGAAATTGGAGCTTTGTCTTCAAGCAAGTCTAAGCTTTCATCCACATAGCCTTCCAACTGAACAGAGAAGAAATCACCTTTCCATCTCTTGCAGTTAGAGAACTCTGATTATCCTGGCTTGGGATTCATGCCATCCCTGAAACCAATCATTCTTCAAATCACTGACAACCACAGTCAGAGATACAGCCCAGACACTTCTTCATTTTTTTCTTGGCCATGCTGCACAGCTTGTGGGATCTTATTTCTCCGACCAGGGATTGATCTTATTTTCCCAACCCAGGCCCTGGACAGTGTGAGCACAGAGTCCCAACCACAGGACCAGCAGGGAATTCCCCCAGACACTTCTTTTCAAAAAAAAATTTTTTTATGGAGTATAGGTGATTTACAATGTTGTATTAGTTTCTGGAGTACAGCAAAGTGATTCAGTTATATATATATACACATATATACATATTCTTTTTCATATTCTTTTCCGTTATGGTTTCTTACAGGATATTGAGTATAGTTCCCTGTGCTATACAGTAGGACCTTGTTGTTTATGTATCTTATATACAGTAGTTTGTATCTGGTAATCCCAGACTCCCAGCTTATCCCTCCCCCACCCCTTTTCCCCTTTGGTAACCATAAATTTGTTTTCTATGTCTGTGAGTCTGTTTCTGTTTTGTAAATAAGTTCCTTTGTGTCATATTTTAGATTCCACATATAAGTGATGTTATATGATATTTCTCTTTCTCTTTCTAACTTACTTCACTTAGTATGATAATCTCTAGGTCCATCATGTTGCTGCAAATGGCATTATTTCATTCTTTTTTATGGCTGAGTAGTATTCCGTTGTATATATGTACCACATCTTCTTTATCCATTTGTCTGTCAACGGACATTTATGTTGCTTCCATGTTTTGGCTATTGTAAGTAATGCTGCTATGAACAGTGGGGTGCGTGTACCTTTTCTTTTTTTTTTTGCATGTGTATTTTTTGAATTAGAGTTTTCTCTGGATATATGCTCAGGAGTGTAATCTAGACTCTTCTAATCTCACTTAATTTGTTGCACATCTCTCAGCTATGGGCATACTAACCATCAATGAACCAATTCCATTTAGGTTCTGGCTTGTATGGCCTCTCAGGTGAACTTAGGAACTGGAAGAGAAGTGCCAAGGAAGCAACATTCTGTTGGGCCCAGTAGCCAAAATCCCATCAAGGCTTCCTAGCAGGCCTGCCACACCTTGCTAACATGTTGACATTCTTTCATATTCTCCTTTGATTATTTAATCTTGCCTTTAGAACCCAACTCTACACAGTAAATCATTGGCTTTTAACTCCTCTTCCACTGTCCAGCTTTTTAAAAAAAATTAATTTATTTATTTATTTATTTATGGCTGCGTTGGGTCTTTGTTGCTGTACATGGGCTTTCTCTAGTTGCAGTGAGTGGGGGTTACTCTTCATTGTGGTGCGTGGGTTTCTCATTGTGGTGGCTTTTCTTGTTGAGGAGCAAGGGCTCCAGGCACGTGGGCTTCAGTAGTTGTGGCACTTGGGCTCAGTAGTTGTGGCTCGCGGGCTGTAGAGTGCAGTCTCAGTAATTGTGGTGCATGGGCTTAGTTGCTCCGCCGCATGTGGGATCTTCCCAGACCAGGGATTGAACTCGTGTCCCCTGCATTGGCAGGCAGATTCCACTGCACCACCAGGGGAGTCCCCAGCTCATAACTTTGGAAACTTTCTTTCTTTACAGTTCTCAGGTTCCAAGCCTAATTATTTTAGCTATTGGAATCCATCTCAGGAACTCTCTTTTCCTCCCTGGTCTTGACCCGTACCTATACTGCTTTTCTGTGGACCTGCCATTCTTCAAGTCCTGCCTGGTTTAACATTATTCTCAGACTTTAGCCACTGGATTCCAATGGTCCCTGAGGTCAGTTATAAGAAGTGATCTCTAATTCTAGTGTTCAAGGATATGATGGACAAGGCCACTTTTGCTGAAGCCATAACTTTATGGTTTGGGTCATATAATCTCCCAATTTTTATATGTTTAGATAGTGTTAAAAGTATGAAATGATTTAGTTTATCATTAAGATGGAAGTCATTTCATCCCTCTGATATCTTCGTGTTCCTCCTCTCAAAACCTTCGGCACATCTTGAAGCACAACTACTGAAAGTTCATTCAGTGTCCTGATGTGAGAGCCCAAATGATTTTGTGGGATTTTTGTCATCAAGAAATCTGGTCCCTTTTCCAGCATATTAATTCCTCCCCTTGTTGCCATCCTATTCTCCTTCCACTCATTAACAACCATGGTGGTTACCAGAAATTGGGAAAGAGAAGAGCAGCCATTGTAGCCAGAAAGGCAAGCATCATCCTCCCTCTTGAGAGCTTTTTAAGGGTTGGGAAAAGGCTCAGAGCTAGGTTACCCCTTAAAGCACTGGCAAAGCAGGAACATCAAAATGAGAGAAACATTCATCTTTAATGTAATCTGAACTTTCTAATCCTCAAACCTAGAAGGAAGCTATTTTGATTCTAGAATATATATAAAGTTTGTGTCATTTTGAAAAATAAAAATTTAATTTGAATTTTATTTTGGGAATGGGATACCATAATTCTTCAGTTCTTAAGGTGCGGAGGCTCTTCTTAATCTGCCCTTAATTGTGTTTTCCTTACTTCTATGTTCAGAGCCTTGTACTGGATCTGGAACAGAGACTGTGCTTAGTCAAGTTCTATTGCATGAACTAATAAATGGATGGAAGACTTGTAGAGTAGAATGAAGTGCTGGGTAAGGAGCAAAGATGGGAGTTGGGGGTAGGGTGGCATTGGGAAGCAGCATTAGAGAACCTGACAGGAACATCTGCTCTGGTGTCCCTAGAGATTTGCTATAATTGCCATCTATGCTGTCTTGTCTTTGGTTGCATCAGTTCCACCTGTTTTATCTGATTTCATTGTCATTCTTTCCTTTCTGCATAAAGTGTTTCCCTTCTCTATTGAGCATATGAGCTAGTAATTCCTTCTTATAAGGGTCATTTTGCAAACCCACTGCTTTGTTCTGTGTCCCTCGCACTCAGGGTCTCCTGGGGAGCCTTGGCTTCTCTGTGGGCTTGCAGCATTTCAGTAACTGCTTTGTCCTTGTAACTGCTATCATTCCCTTACACCGTTTTCACCCAGACCTGTAACAGAGAGATGACTGCAGATTGTTCCCATAAATAGTATCAATCTCTTCACCTTCTGGAACTTCTTCATCTTGTACCCTTGAGATAGAGTCCAGCTGGCTGGGTGTGAATGTGCTTTGTTTGTGCCAGTCCAGTCTCGGCAAGTATTTTCATCAAAATTAGAGGCTGCAATTGCTGACTGCCAGAGCATCCCTGGTAACAATATTTTTCTGGTTGGGAGGTGTGAGTTGTGCTCTGGGGCCTTTATGCAAGAGCGCACAGTCCTAGTTTATTGCTGTTTTTATTGGAAGATGTCTTTGGATCGGGGCATACCTGACTATGTCTGGGTAAGAGAGCACTTGGTCCCATTTGAATTTGTTGCTAGAATCTAGGACCAGCCTTGGGCAGACTTACACAATAGGTATAAGTTATAACCCAAGTAAGACTAAGATCTACTCAGCCCTGTCTCAGCATGGTCACATCCAAAGGAAATCCAAATCCGATTCCTGAAAATTATGGTAAGTCTTCACTGACGTTATCTTAAAGGTATGTCTCTCCTAAAGTCTCACACTTCTCAGGAATTTCCTCCAGTCTTCCTTTTCTCTCTGAAACTCCTCCACCCTCATACATGCTCTTTATTACCTCCCCACTCTCAGGAAATTCAGGGTGCTAGTTTTTTTTTTTTTTAATTTTAGCTCACATAACATAAAATTAACCATTTTAAAGTGTACATTTCAATGGCATTTAGTACATTCACAATATTGTAGAACCATCAGCTTTATCTAGTTCCACAATTTTTTCATTGCCCAAAAGGAAACCCTGTATCCATCAAGCAGCCACTCCCATTCCCCCCTACACTTGTATTTTCAAAAAGCTTCCAAGGTGGGCTTCCCTGGTGGTGCAGTGGTTGAGAGTCCACCTGCCGATGCAGGGGACACGGGTTTGGTGCCCCGGTCCGGGAAGATCCCACATGCCACGGAGCGGCTAGGCCCGTGAGCCATGGCCGCTGAGCCTGCGCGTCCGGAGCCTGTGCTCTGCAACGGGAGCGGCCACAACAGTGAGAGGCCCGCGTATCGCAAAAAAAAAAAACAAAACAAAAAAACCTCCCAAGGTGATCCTAAGCAGGGTTGAGAACCATCAGTATGAAGCAATCTAGTCTTTCCTGGGGCTTCCCCTACTGACATCTCCACTCTTTACCCCAGTGGGCTAAGTAGAGAAGCCAAAGATCCTCCTTAGAAATGTGAGGGCAATCTGTTTTTAGTCCCAGTCTCATGGAAACCCTATTCCTCCTCTTTTAGTGTTTTTCTCCCTCTCCTGTCCCACCCACCTGTATCCCACTCTCATGGGCCCTTACTCTTAAGCAGCTGTTAAACAAGTCCATCCAGGTGTCAGCTGACAAGACCTCAGGATCCCTGGAGTGTTTGCCTTTTAATTGAGGGAAAAGCCTTTCAGACTCAGAAGAACCTCTCTCTAGTGGTACCCTCGGGTACCAGACAGATGGGGAGAGAAAGGGACTATTTTGCGAATGAAGGAGTCTTTCTGTTTCTCCTTTACCTGTGAATGAGGCATATGGTGAAAAAAGTATGCGTTTGAAGTTGGAAGATAGTGTGGTCCTAGGTACAAGTTACTTAATCTCTCAGAGCCTGTATTCTCACCTGAAAATGAGGATGATAATGATAATACTGACCTCAAAGGGTTGTATTTCACTAACTTGCAGCCTCAGAAACGGATTCTGATTAAAAACAGGTTTATTGAAAGGATATTGGTTGACTCGCAGAATTGCTGGGAGCGTTGGAAAATCAGAGGTTACACACGGATAGAACAAAATGCTCCAAAACGAGCAGCAGAATTGGCTGCTACTGTTACCAGGTACCAACTGCTGCAGCTTGTCCCCCTACCACCGGCACTGGGAGCTGGATGTCCTTTCTGTTTCCTCTGTCACCCCAGAAATTGTATGTTGCTGCCACCCTCACCCACCACAGCCAAAAAGAGTTATCCACAGTCTCTGCTTCTTTGTGTCACTGGCTCCCAGTTCAAAGTCCGTCACAGGTTCATCTGCTTGACCAAACCGAGACTATGAGCCCATGTTCCAGGAGACATTTTCAGCCTGAATAGTAGGAGACCCTGCTCTCCACCAAGACCCCTAAGGTGGAGGGTCCCCCAAATGAGGGGAAGGGGTTCAGATACTGGACAGCCAAAAATAAGGACAAATATTCCCTTTCCAAATTGTGACGATTAGTGAGACAAACTGCAGATTGTAAACTCTAAAGCCCTGTGCAGGGCTTAGTTATCAGCACTTTGTACATACTGTTACTTATTTCACTGTGTTACAGCACTTCCTCTTCCTTCTCCCTTTTTTCTTCTTTCACATGCCCCCACCCACATCCCCGGACAGGGCACACAGATACGCCTCATAAATGTTGAGTGAATAAAACATTCTGCTGCTTTCACTTGGTTGGTGAAGCAGGTTGGTAATTGACTGGCTGTCTCCCCAGCTCCCATCCCCCCTTCTGCCTTGCCATAGGCCCTAATTTCCATTTGGGGAACCATGTAATTTTTGGGAATCAGATTCCACCCCCAGCCCCAGCAATGGAGTTCATATCCTAAGCCAAGCCAGTCAGCATACTCCATCTCCCTGGCCATAGTGATTGGTTCGGGGTTAGGCATATGACCTAAGCTGATCCAATATGAGTGTAAATCAGCAAAATCAATAGTACAAGGGCATCCTCTGTTTGTTGCTGAGTATGAAAAGAAAGCATGTGGCTTTAGGACCTTCTGGCATGTGGCTTTAGGACCTTCTGGCAGCCCTCTTGGGACCACAAAGGGAGTCAGACTTAGAATAAAGTGAACATTGTAGAAGGCAACATCAAGGGACAAGAAGAAAGCAGGTGCCTGGTAACCATTTAGCCACAGGATAAAGCTATGCCTGAATCCAGACTTCTCCTTTGGACTTCTCAGTGATATGAGCCAATACGTTCCATTTATTATTCAAACTAGAATGAGTCAGGTTTTCTGACAGGTACAACCAAAAGTAACTGATACCTGCTTCCCTCCTTCTTTGCCACATAAGAATAGAACTGCTGTCCATTTGGTGCTGGCACATAGTGAGTTTTTTTGAAATACTGATCAAAATCGTTGTCATGGCCTCAGGTTTGGGTGGCAGCATGTCTATGCCCTAGAATTGGGCCTGACTAAAATTAAAATAGAATGGGCCTACCTAACCAAGGGCATTTTTTGAAAGTGATTTCAATAAACATCTTTCATTTCTCTTTGGTCTGGAAAGATAAGGACTCTGAGGAAGTAAGACCAAACTCTGTAAAAACCAAAACAAACCCCTCTGTTCCATGTCCCATTAGCAGGTCCAGATGACATGTTAAAAAACTGCTGGTCCTTATTAAGTGTCAATGGCTGAAAACTATTACTCTCCATTTCTCTCTCCCACTCTTTGAGATAATTATTTCACATCTTTCTCTCTTTCCTCAAACCTCCAATACCACCACCACATCCTTACTCTCAACTGACAGCTACAACATCCCGTTTCATTAAGAAAACAAAAGCAATCAGCAGAGAATAACCACCAGCTCTCAACATGTCACATACCCACTTAATTGTACTTATGCCCATACATTCTGCCTTTCCACTTGTGACTACAGGTGAAGTGTCTGTGCTCCTACTTAAGACCAAGCCTCCAGTGGTGTATTAGATCCTATGCCCTCTCAAAGGCTTGGCTCCAGCAATTCTCCCTCCTCTCTAATGAATCATTAAAATTTCCCTCTTTATTAGATCATTCCCATCAGTATATAAACAATCTGTAGTTTCTCCCATCTTAAGAAAAAAACCTAAAGCCCCCAAAACTCTCTTGGCCTTCCATCCCCATTCAGCATTGTCTCATTTTTCTACTCTCCTTTATAGACTCCTCAGAAGAATTATTTCACCAACTCCACTTCATTACCTTCTAGTCTCTCTTGAACCCCCTCCATTCAGGTTTTCCCTGCACCATTCCACGGTAAAGGTCATCAGTAAAGGGACTTCCCTGGTGGTCCAGTGGTTAAGACTCCGTGCTTCCACTGCAGGGGTGCAGTTTCCATCCAAAAAGTAAAAAAAAAAAAGAGTCATCAGTAACCTCTGCATTGCTAAATCCAATGCTCAATTCAATTTAGTCCTCAGCTCAGAGAGATTTTTCTCCTGCCTTCCTTGTCTTGGATGCTGGCAAGGCCATCTCATCTGGTCATCTTCACTAGTTGTGAAGTCATCTTTTACTTCCTCTTCCCTCTTATCCAAGCAGTTGCTTAATCTTGTCAACCCAATAACCCAAATATCATTCTAATTTATCTTCTCCTTTCTGTCCTCACTAATCTTGTCAGAATCAGCTCCTGTCTGGATGGCAACTGCATTTTGTTTTGTTTTTTTGCAATGCCACGCGGCTGGCAGAATCTTAGTTCCCCGAACAGGGATCGAACCTGCACCCTGAGCAGTGAAAGTGTGGAGTCCTAACTACTGGACCACTAGGGAATTCCCGGCAACTGCTTTTAAGTCTGCCCCACACAGCTCCTGGAATTCTCTTGCTAAAGCACGGATATGATCCACACCACTCTCTTCATAAACAGCTCTGTAAGTTTTTCATATGCTGTGGAATAAAGCAAAAACCCCTTAGCATAATAGTTAAGGCTTTTCATCATCTGGCACCATCCTTCCTTCATAGCTATGGATTCTGCTGCTCCTCCCAACACATCTTATATTCCAGCCACCATTACTGCATGCTTCTGCCCCTCTATCCTCACTGGTCCCACTGCCTGGAGTGTTCTTTTCTCCTTTTTTTTTTTTTCCTGTTTGAGAATTCTTCTTATTAAGCACAATAAAAATCATGATGATTTCTGAAAATCTCTTATATGCCAAGTATCAAGTATTACATTAAATATTATACATGTATTATCTCATTTAATTCTCAGAAAAATGAAATAACTTCCCCAAGTTGAAACAGCTAGAAAATGGTTGATCTAGGATTTGAACTCAGTTCATGATCTAACAGTATTGATGAAGTTTTCTCTGACTCCTCATCACAATTAGTTGCTTTTTCCTCTGTGTTCCAATAGAAGGTTTTTTTTTTGGTTTTTGTCTTTGTTTCATTTTGTTTTGTTTTAGTTCACTACATAGAAGCAGTTTTATCACAGTGTAAACACACAGACTCTGAAGCCAGACTCCCTGAGTTTGAGTCCTGGATCTGTGGCTTGCCAGCTGTGAGATCTGGTGCCTCAGTATATTTATTTATCTTTGAAACGGGAAAGATAATAGTACCTATCTCAGGATTGTTGTGAAGATTAAATGCATCAACCAATGTAAAGGGTTTAGCACAGTGCCTGTTACATAGCACTGGCCTCATGGGAATATTCTGTCCTGTCTATGTTATATCTCCCTCACTAGACTCTGACCTCCTAGAAGAGGACAATCTTTCATTCATCCTCCAATCCTCCTGCACCCAGCACAGCAGACCTTTCACTAGATGCATGCTCCATAAACATTTGCCAACTTGAATGTGTCAGTCTGTGGGTGTTTCTGCCAGACAGTGTGACATTTACAGGTTCATGATCTATGGTGTGCTTCAATTACCTAAGAAGCCTTTTTAGAAAAAGTGGTTGCTGAAGTTGGGCAGGCCATTCAAAAGCTCTGCCCTGTTTTCAAAAATCCAGGTCATTACCACTCTGCTTCTGTGAACCGGAAGCCTTTCCCCAAGTTCCCTCACTTGTGAGGCCAAGACTTTCCTTGTGGGAAGGAGAAAAGGGACACCTGTCACAAGGTTAAGATTTCTCAGGGGCAGCTGGAGTTATTTAGTTGGAGTTTTCCCCTCCAGTGAGCAGTGACCGGGTTGGGAGCTTTGGGTTTCACTTCTAACCACCAGCACCGGGTACCTGCTTAGGATGGAGACTCCAGACCCAAAAGAGGCAACAATCACAAGGCAGGAGGCCTGGGGATTCCTGGGAGGGCGGTGGCTCAAGTTACATCACATTATTTCACTGCCTTCACACGTTTATTTATCGCCTCACTAGGCGAGGCTGCAGGAGTGAGTTGGCAGGAAGAGGCTTCAAAGGAGAGTGAAAATGGTAGAAAAGGAAATATTTGATTAGAGGTTAACATGTCCCCTGGGGCTTCTTTGATTTGGATTATTCTAAAAGTGCACAGTGTAATGATTAAGTTCCGGGGTGGGCGGGGGGGCGGGAAGGGGGGAGTGGTCTCTGTACAGAGTTGGGGCTTTGTTTCTGATGAGTTGCAGCTGCTGTGTAAAAGGCGCACTAAACCAAGCAGGCAGGGAGGAGAAAAGGAGCTCACAGGACCAGTGACTGTGCTAAAGTCATCATCTTCACCTAAGCCCGCACTTTCTCCTGTCCTACACCTCAGTGAACACCTGCAAGTTGCTTTGGCTATAACTTGAAGTCAGCCTACAACCCTCTGTCTCTCTCTGTCACCAGATCCTGTCCACTTTCTCTCCTAAAGTTCTTTCAAATCCATTTCCTTCTTTCTACCTCCACTGGCACTGTCCTTGAGGGTTCAGAGCCTCATGTCTTCTCGGATTATATCTTCCTTACAGGGTTCTTGGTCTCGAGTCTTAGTCCTTCCACTCCATTCTCCATGTTACTGTCAGAAGGATTTTTCTAAACTAGCTTAAAATCCATCAGTGGCTCTCCGTGGTCTTACAGATCAAGTGCTCCCCAGAGCCTGGCTTGTGAGGTTCTTTGGGTTCTGGTCCTGCTTCTCTGACTTGTGTCCTCCATACCTGTGAGCTCCTTCACAATCCTGCTCTGCATGCAGTTCCCAGAATGTGCAGTATTTGCTCTCAAGCCTTCGGCGCTTGCTCTTCCTTCTGTCCAGAATACCTCCCTTCCTCCCCTAGTTTCTCTCTTTCTCCCTTAATCCTCCTTGAGTTGAATGAGGTTTCCCTCATCTGGGCCCCCATATCCATATTGTACCACTTATCACAAACTGTATCCAACCTCTAACTGAGCAGAGTGAATTGCTTACCAGCACGTAGCTCTAGCACACAATAGTTGCTCAGTGAAAATGTGATAAATGAATGAACTCTTTACTATTTATATTAGGGTTCAATCATAGTTCAAGGAAAGAGCCTTGAATCGCCTGGCTCTGAAAGAAGGAACCAGAACAGTTATTGCAATTATATTCTTTGTTGGGTAGAATTTCACACTTGATAAAAGGATTGTGAGGTTTTGTGTTTCTTCAAGCTAAAGTGATTTAAGCCTACTTTGAAGACCAGTTTAAAAAGCCTCTTCTCCAGACGATAAGACAGGGTACTTGTCAGCTTTGAGGCGTTCCGGAATTATTCTCACCAAGCGTCTCCAGAAATGTCATACCTGCTGCTTTTAAAATGTTATTTTAAGGCCACAGTTAAACAAGTATCTCGCTCAGGAGAGGTGTGAGAGGTGGGCAAGTGAATCATGAAATGAAATCTGCCTACAGGGCTGAGAAAAGCACACACAGGAACCAATGGCAGTGAAATAAACTGGGGTAACACCAAGGAAATATATTCATTAACCCAAAGGGAGCCTACTGCATAGCAGATTTCCACTGTACATAAAGGAGACACCTTCTTTCAACATAGAGACTAAAAACTGAAATGAGGTAGTGAGCCCTCTGCCACTCCAAGTGTCCCAGTCTCTTCAACCGCTGCCGGGGCGCTGGGCGACAGACTCCGATGGAAGGGGTGCAAGGTGCAAAGGGCTGAGGCGTCTTTTGGCTCTTCCCAGGTAGATTCTTTAGAACCTTTGGATTTTTTCGAGTCCTTTGATTCTTTTGAACCTTTTGATTCTTTCAACTCTGGTTTCTAAGCGTTAAAGCGCCGCTAGGAAAAGCTGCAACAAAGATGGGAAGGAAGCTAGTGAGAGTACTCAGAGAAAAAGGGGTGAGAATTTAAGGGGTAAGCCAGAAAGAAGAAACTGAGGGAGTATAGGAGAAGCGGAGCAAACGCAGAAGGGAAACGGGGAGGAGGGAAAGAGAGCGACAGGAACCTAGACCGATGAAGAGCGTGACCAAACTCTTCCCCGAGAGGAGGAAGGCACGCCCAGAGGGAATCGGCTGCTTTAAGGACAGCCCCGCCCCTCGGCGTGACGCCGCAGCAGGACCGCCCGCGAATGGCTGCGGCCTGGAGGGCGGGATGGGGTTGCTGGGAGCGGAGGGGATCCGGCTGGCCAAGGCCTCCTGGAGCGCGGAGCCGAGGGAACGAGGTCCGGGTTTGCAGCGCTGCTGGAAGATGGCGAGAGGCTGGGACGCGCGGCTGCTCTGGCGGCCAGGGCGCGTCCCGCTGCTGCTGTGTCTGCTGTTGCTGCTGCTGCTGCGGAGCCCGGCCCGGGCAGCGCACATCAAGAAGGCGGAGGCGACGACGACGACGACGAGCGCGGGCGCCGAGGCGGTCAAGGGCCAGTTCGACCGCTACTACCACGAAGAGGAGCTGGGCTTGGCGCTGAGGGAGGCGGCGGCCGCGGGGCCCCCGGGCCTGGCCCGCCTCTTCAGCATCGGCAGCTCGGTGGAGGGCCGGCCGCTGTGGGTGCTGCGCCTCACGGCCGGCCTGGGGCCGCCGCCTTCTGACGGCGATACGGGGCCCGACGCGGCGGGGCCGCTCCTGCCCGGCCGGCCGCAGGTGAAGCTGGTGGGCAACATGCACGGCGACGAGACCGTCTCGCGCCAGGTGCTCGTCTACCTGGCCCGCGAGCTGGCGGCTGGCTACCGCCGCGGGGACCTGCGCGTGGTCCGCCTGCTCAACACCACTGATGTGTACGTGCTGCCCAGCCTCAACCCCGACGGCTTCGAGCGCGCCCGCGAGGGCGACTGCGGCTTCAGCGACAGCGGCCCTCCGGGGGCCAGCGGCCGCGACAACAGCCGTGGCCGCGACCTCAACCGCAGCTTCCCGGACCAGTTCAGCACCGGTGAGCCCCCGTCCCTGGACGACGTGCCCGAGGTGCGCGCCCTGATCGAGTGGATCCGCAGGAACAAGTGAGTGTCGTCCTCCCTCCACCGCCGCCGCCTCCCCCACGCACCCTCCCCATCCAAGTGAGCCTCCAGAGCAGAGGCTGGGTCCGGCACTCAGTAAGCGCTCAAACGGTGCTCTCAGGCCTAAGGGACGGGGGTAGTGAGGGCGGAGAGCGACACCCCGTAACAGGGACAGGGCCCAGGCCGCTTAGCCTCCTGTCCGGCTAATTGTCTGAGAAGCGCTGCCTAGAGGCTGTCATTTGTTCCAAGGATGCAGAGAGCGCTGTTTGGCTGGAGGGGAGACTCTTCTAGCATTCTGGCCCCTGTTCTCACAGGATCGTAGAATATGAGCGACGGAAGAGACATTAAGGATGACCTAGGTCAGCTCACTTATTTTATACATAAACTGACAAGATTGCGATTATTTTATTACTACAGGCACTGTGCTAAGCCCTTTCCGTGGACTGCATGATCTCAGTTTATGCTGGCCACAACCTGATGAGACAGACAGCATTAACATCCCTGTTCTGTAGCTGGGACTTCAACTCACGCATTTAGTCAGTGCTCTTAACAGGCATGGAGGGCACTAGAAATGACAGATAGAAATGACAGATGACACTCCTGGGGTCTTCTTCTTGGTTATTTAACAGAAACTGGTTCTCTTCCCATCTTTACCTCTGACTCAGCTACGGAGCCTATAGATATGGCTGGCTGGAGAACTTGTACAGATCTGGAACCTTCATCTGTAAGCAGCTTCGTTTTAGACCCTGAAGGGTTTCTGCTGCCACTTGTGCACATTATTAGTGGGCCAGGGCCAAATGGCTAATTGTCACAATTAATAGACACCTTAAGTGTCAGTAACTGCTCTGTGAGATTTAAAAACTTAAAGGAAGCACGAGGACCTGAAGAAATTGGTGTATAACAAGAAAATATTATAAATATATATATGGTGTGTTTATGTACCCAGTTAAACCTTACAGGAATTGTTCCTACTGGCAAAACGTGTGTGGGCTGCAATAATATGGGTCATCTCTGTGGAGAAGGTAGAACTTGAACTGAGTCTTGAGAGATGGGTAGGATTTTCAGCAAAAAGGTGGAGGAGCAGAATAAAGGAAGAAGGAACTTATTCCAGATGGAATAATATCTGAAGTGACCATGCACCTCTTCCTTTTGTCAAGCATCGGCTTTGCCAGCATATCCCCATTTTTGTGTCTTCATAAGGCTTGTGAAGCAATTAATCTTTCCATCCTGATTAGAAGATATCTGAGTGATAGAGATACAAGCAATAATGAACAAAGAAGTTTCCCTGTAGGACTTGGAATCATCTCTTCTACAAGGTTCAGCACGTATAGCAGACCTTGAAAATTCATGGCCATTGTGACAATTCTAGATTCTTTTTATCTCCTACCTTTCACTTTACTCCTTCTGAGATCCCTTGTAGGTATTAATTTCACGTGCTTTCTGGGAAAAGATAGTGGTGTCGGGACTTCCCTGGTGGCGCAGTGGTTAAGAATCTGCCTGCAAATGCAGGGGACACGGGTTGGAGCCCTGGTCCGGGAAGATCCCACATGTCGCAAAGCAACTAAGCCCGCAAGCCACGACTGCTGAGCCTGCGTGCCACAACTTCTGAAGCACACGCGCCTAGAGCCCGGGCTCCGCAACAAGAGAAGCCGCCGCAATGAGAAGCCCGCACACTGCAATGAAGAGTAGCCCCAGCTCGCCGCAACTAGAGAAAGCCCAAGTGTAACAATGAAGACCCAACACAGCCATAAATAAATAAATACATTTAAATAAAATAAAAAATAAAAAAATTAAGATAATGGTGTCAGGGCCTCTGAACATTTACATAAGAAGTGTGACTTTAACATACAGCTTATTGTCAGAAGCTGTGAAGGCCAGGGCCTTTCTGAAATGATATATCAAATTCACTGTTTGCATTGCTTAAAGGACACGTTTAAGAAGCCCCATCATGACCTTTGCAGGGATGTAAATTCTGTGAGTAGATTTTTCTATTCAGTATTACTTCTGCTGTGACCAGAAATAAAAATGAGCTTTGTCTTGGTGCAAGTCACCTTGAGACTATACTGAAAGCTTTAAATTTTAAATCTAGGACCAAAAATGTGCTCTTTGGATAACTCTTTCATATCACCAGTATTTAATGATTAAAGTTATGGTCTGGGCTGGCTAGTTCAATGATAGGAGCTTGTGAAGATTTTAAAAGCTCATCTGTGTCAGTTGGTATTACAAAGAAAGTGGCTCTATTTTGTGGCTATGGACTACCCTAATCATATCCGCCCTCTTTTCAAATGTAACTCTAATCAGAAGGGAAAGTAGGTGAGTATATAGGGTGAAAAGTACATCCTTCCATCCTCAATCATAAATAACTCAAGATGCATATTATTTAATGATTAATCAGTAACAAGGGACACTGATATGTGAATAAAGTAAAAAAACAAGTACATACACGATTTGAGATTGATTCCTAAATATATAGAGTCAGCTTTATGGATAGGAAATTCTAAAACCACAGACATCCGTCTCGACAGGGAAATTACCTTTTTCAATGTATTTCGTGAAATAAATCATTTGAATAATTTCTTGATATCCTAATCACCCAGCTGTATTAGAAATAGATTTTTGTTGTTGTTTTGGATACATAACAATTTAAGACTCATTTCCTCCTGCTTAGGAAAGTGGAGTTTATTTTCTTTGTTTCACTTTATACTTCATCCAATCTGTGATTTTGTACTATTGATAGTTGACTCATCTGCTCAAGAAAATATACAAGATTTTAACTCCATCATTAAAATAAAGATTTTATAGTTTACTTCACTCTCATATTTTTGCCACAGTTCTTTAATTAAATATACCTGCTTAGACTTTAATAGGAGATTAGCATATAAATGATTTTTTGGGTATGTTTGTGAAAAGAATGATCATATTGTTGGGGTAGGTGTATAGCTACAATTTCCTGAAACCTTTAGAATTTAGTTTATCAGCCATCAAGTTTTCTTAATTTTTTAAAGTTATTTACAGGGTTATCTGGGGACCATAATAAAGTTAACTTGGAGATTGACTTTTTAATATCTACAGACTCTTCTTTATAATTTTTATGATATATTTACCAGCTACTTCAAATCTTACGCAAGGAATGATATATGATATTGAAGTCAAGTGTGAGAAATACTTAAGAGAATTGATTTGATTGGAAACCATAAAATACCCTTCAAATAAAATTAGATCGATATACAAAGTTGGTTTGACAAAGACTAAAAGAAATAACTTTACAACCACTATAATAGATATCACTTTCTTTTGAAATCGCCCTTACCAGAGTGGCATTGGTGCTTTTAAAACTATGTGAGTATAGTAAGGAAAATCTAATAATTTAATTTTATCACTCAAGTAGATTGCAAATATTTCATTGTTCTAAAAGTATTTAGTTAGGCCTTTTTTTTTTTTTTTTTTTGCGGTATGCGGGCCTCTCATTGTTGTGGCCTCTCCCGTTGCGAAGCACAGGCTCCGGACGCGCAGGCTCAGCAGCCATGGCTCACGGGCCCAGCCGCTCCGCGGCATGTGGGATCTTCCCAGACCAGGGCACGAGCCCGTGTCCCCTGCATCGGCAGGCGGACTCTCAACCACTGCACCACCAGGGAAGCCTGGTTAGGCCATTTTAACAGTATTTCTGAGAAGTGTTAGAAGAAATGTCAAACAAAGTGAAAAACAGCATTTAATAGAGAATCTTGGAATTTAAAATTTTAATTGAACACGTATAAAGTAACATGTTTCACTTATTTAGAATATTCAGTTACCTTTTTTTTTTTTCCCCACTAGACTGTGAATGCCATGAGGGCATTTTTGTATTTGTTTCTTCACTAATACATACCTTAGTGCCTAGAACATTTGGCTTATAGTTGACACTCAAGAAAATTTGTTGCTCAGTTGATTGTCTGAGCTGGGCCAGCCTTCTTGTAACTTTCCCCAAGTCAGTGTGGGGTGGTGGGGAAGTACTTAAATTATTTTAGGCATAGAAACCAAAAAGTAAATTGTTAATAACTTGCTATGGAGGAGGGATGGGTAAATTGGAGTTAGAATAGATGCTTAGTTTTTGTTTCTGTTACATTGTAGCATTGCAACTGGTGAGTAGAATGATAGTCTGTAAGGCAGTGATTCCCTAAGCAGGATGCTAGTTGTCTCCAAAGGAATGAACATTTGTTGAGCAGGGGCTATAAAGCAGTCACTGTGCTGGAAGATAATTGTACATGTATTATCGTATTTAATTCTTGTAACAACCCTGGGAGGTAGGTAGCATTAATCCCCATTTTACAGATGAGAGAGAAACTGGGGTTCAATGGATTCAGAGGCAGCAACTTCTCCTGATCATGTTACTGGTGAGTGACATGTCTGCAAAACCAAATGTTCTTACCCATATTTGCCTGGTTTTAAAGCCTGTGCTATTGCCGCTATACCAAATGGCATTCCCCTCTGGTATCTAGAACTGTGCTAATTTTAGTTATATAAAACTAGTCTTCTTTCATAGTCTATTCTGGTGTTTAATCCCTGTCTTTATCAGCTAAATTCTGTCTTCTGATGCATAGATTCTGTGTTACAAGTAATTTTCATTGTTTGACCTCCTCTGGGAAGTACTGATCATACTTAACCTTTCAAATTAAACATATCATAGACTTAATTTTCTTTCAAACATATAGAAAGAAATGTTATAAATCAACCCCCTTTAGAATTACTGTAGGTCAGTTTATTTCAGCCACAAAAAGGCAGAAGCAAAAAATCTAATTTTGAGTGCAAGGAGAAAAGTGTTTAATCTCCACTCATAGTAATGGTTTGAACTGTTACCTGAGTGAAAAATGTATAAATAGGACTTTGGCGTGTTTTTGCCTTTACCTTTTACCATAAAAGGCATTCTTCAGTATTTCTATGTCTATAAATTTGACCAAATTGTAAATGGGTTCGCTTAAAAGTATCAATAAAAATGCAAAAAGTTTAAAATGTTTCTTTTATAGAAACAGCCTTGTCTCCATGTCAGTTTATTTTTTAATGGTCCAACCAGGAACCTTGCACCTAGAAAGAGAGCTGCTTTTACAGTGATGCAATGTGCTGTATTGTTTTTATCTGAAAGCAGCTCAGGTCTTTCCCCACCCCTGAATTTTCTCAACTATGGCTTCTCTCCTGAAAATGTGAATTTAGTGTACTGTGAAAATGGAATGAGGCAAAGCACATCCTGTTTTAAATTAGACTCCCTATCTTAAAAATTCTCTCTGGACAGTAATATAAAAAGCATGAAACTTATTAACCTAACTCGTATATTCAACAAATATTTATTTATGCCAGCCATGCTTTCTATGAAATTAACACAATATGAAGTACAAGAATTAGATTGAACTCTATGAAATTGTCATTTTTGTAGGTCAAAACATGGTTGAATAGTGGCAAGTTCATATTGTTCAACTTAATACATGATTTTACAGTCCCCTGAATAAGACATCTCCTGAAACATTAATTTACACTGTGTTATTCAGCTATTTTTTTCAGTGATGGGGAAATTATTTAAAGTTATTTGAAGTTAACTTGGACTGTAAAAACTGTTTGAAATTTATTGAGTTAATAATACTTTCTTTCCATTTTCTTTTTTTTTATTGTTGTTAGTCTGTTTTAACAGCTGATAGAGTTGTCTTCTAGGTGTCAAGAAGAATATCTAAGTTCATTTATGAAAGATGTAGAATTTTAAAATACATGTTTTCTGTGCCCTTTAAAAAGTGATATGTGATTTGGTTATGTTTTCAAAGGTTTGTGCTTTCTGGAAATCTGCATGGTGGCTCGGTGGTAGCAAGCTATCCTTTTGATGATTCTCCAGAACATAAGGCTACTGGAATCTATAGCAAAACCTCAGATGATGAAGTATTTAAATACTTGGCAAAAGCCTATGCTTCAAACCACCCCATAATGAAAACTGGTGCCCCTCATTGTCCTGGAGATGAAGATGAGACTTTCAAAGATGGGATCACAAATGGTGCGCATTGGTATGATGTGGAAGGTATGTAAAGCCCTGAATATGCTATATTTCCCCGTGTTCATTTAGCATTCCTAAGTATACTGTGGTAGAAAGAGGAAATTTTGAGGAATTCTGATTTTTTTTTTTGGCCGTGCTGCACAGCATGTGGGATCTTAGTTCCCTGACCAGGGATCAAACCTGTGCCCCCTGCATTGGAAACGCAGAGTCTTAACCACTGGACCACTGGGGAAGTCTGAATTCTGATTTTCTTAATCTTTTTTTTTTAATTTTGAAAATTTCAAGCCCACAGTAAAATTGAAAGAAAACTACATGAATACCTGTATATCCTTCATTTAAATTCACCGTTATCTTACCCCAAATGTTCCCCCTCCTAACCCCCTCACGTGTATGCACATGTGCGCGCGCGCGCGCACACACACACACTCTCTCTCTCTCTCTCTCTCTCTCTCTCTTTTGCCAAATGATCCAAAAGTAGGTTGCAGATTTTATGACACTTCACCTGTAAATACCTCCCAAGTATGTATTTCCTAAGTACAAGGACATTCTCTTGCATAACCCATGTACCATTATTGTAACTGAGAAATAAACAGTAATTCAGTACTATCATCACACATGCTGTTCATAACTCAAAATTCCTCTATCATCCCCCAAATATCTTTTATAGCTCCTTTTCTTCCAGATCAGATGCAGTCAAGGTTCCAGCATTGCATTTGGCTCTTGTGTTTTTTTAGTTTCCCCCATCTAGAACAGTCATATCAGCAGTCTCTTTTCTTAATGATGGTGAAACTTCTGAAGTGTCCAGGCCAGTTGTCCTACAGAACGTCCCATATTCTAGATTTGCTGCTTTGTTCCTGATAAGATTATCAGGTCAAAATTTCCAGCAAGATCATTATATCAATCACATTGGGAGGCACATAAAGTGAGGCTGCAAGTGGCCAAGTTGGACAGCTTGGTTAATGTGATGACCACCACTTCTCTCCATTTTACATAAAGGCACGTTTTCCCTTTGTATTTTAATATGTGGGATGATTGTAGAATGCTGTTTTTTAAAAACTGTGGTTGAAAAATACATATATATCATAAAATTTGACATTTTAACCATTTAAAATGTAGAATTAAGTGGTATTAATTATATTCACAATGTTGTACGTCTGTATCACTACCATCTACTTACAAAACTTTGAAAATACCAGACAGAAACTTCATAACCATTAAGCAAAAACTCCCTATTCCCCACTCATTTCCCACCGCCCCCCCACCAGCCACTGGTAACTTCTAATCTCCTTTTTATCTCTGTGAATTTGCCTATTCTAGATATTTCATATAACTAGAGTTAATATATTTGTCCTTCTACATCTGGCTCATTTCACTTAGCGTAACGTTTTCAGGGTTCATCCATTTAGCAGCATGTATCAGAACTTCATTTCTTTTTATGGCTGAGAAGTATTCCATTGTATGTATATACTACATTTCATTTATCCAGTCATCCGTTGTTTCCACCTTTTGGCTACTATGAATAATGCTGCTATGAATGTTGGTGTACAAGTATCTACTTGAGTCCTCGTTTTCAAATCTTTTCAAATACTCAGGAGTGGAATTGCTGGGTCATATGGTAATTCTGTATTTAGCTTTTTACACAGTGGCTGTACTACTTTACGTATCCACCAGCAATTTCTCGTGGAATGCTATGTTTATGTTAAAGTAAGCTTGAATTGTTTACCTTTTCTTTTAAATGTTATAAAAACAGCTATTGTTCTTTTTAAACTTTTGGTATCCTTTGAATAATGACTTTTTCATTTTTATGCCCAGGCTTAGACAATTTAATTAAGAGTAATCAGAAGGAACAAGTCAATCTGTGGAAAAGTCATCAGTATAAACTTTTTTCTCTTCTTAGAATCTGCCCACGGTGAATGCCTTAGGTTTCCCCTTACCTTTTTATTGGCAGTTAATCACATTATAAAGTATGTTACGACGTTTCTCTTGATGTGCCTTCATATAAATATTTGAATAACTCTAACTTTTTATGTCAAGCCAAGTGTACACAAATTAGGTGCTAAGTTTGAGGACTTGATACTTTCTAGAGTCTTCTTATTTGCATATAGTTTCTACCAGTGTTTCTTATATATAACTAGTGATTTGAACTATTTAGAAAGGACTTTGAAATATTTAGAAGCCAAACTTTCTGCCCGGAACAATTAGAGGTGGTTTGAAAACCATTAAAAAATTTTAAAGATAAGGGACGTATTTTAATGTTTAATCTCATTTCAATCTTTAGCAAATATATTTCTATTTTTTCTTTCTTTCTTTTTTTCTTTTTTTTTTTCGTGGGATCTTAGTTCCCCAACCAGGGATTGAACTTACGCCGTCCGCAGTGAAAGCACAGAGTTTTAGCCACTGGATCACCAGGGAATTCCCTTTAGCAAGTATATTTAATAAAACCTGATTTCATGAACTAGTGGTTTTGTGATGTAATCAAGTTGCTTCATTATTTGAGATACTATTTAAAATAATGGACTAAAAAATAATTAAATTTTCATTTTTGGAGAAAGTTGTAAAAGGTTAGAAAGTAGTTTCTAATTGACAAATAATTAAGGAAGGTAAATATATGTTATACTATTTAAAAAGTGAGTGTGCTTCCTTCACAGTAAGATTATTTAGTTAAACCAGGCAATGGGTTTTTCTGAGTCTTCAGGCATCTAAAGGAGCTAAATTTTGCTGCTGCCATTATTATTGTTTTTATGAGCATCTACTTCTCTCCTGTTTTAGCTGGATGGTCAGACATATTTTATTTCTACAATAGGTAGCTTATATCTCTTACTGCCTTAGCAATATTGAGCAGTTTTGGTAGTTTCTTTTGTGTGTGTGTTTTAATAGCTTTATCAAGGTATAATGGACATACAATAAACTGGACACATTTAAAGTGTACAATTTCATAAGTTTCAACAAATATGTGCACCCATGAAACATAAGTATTAAGTTTCAGTAGTTTCAACTGGGTAAATTCATTGTTTGTCTTATACTGGACTGCGATAAGATGTTGTGAAACCTTGTGACTAGGCATATATTCAGACCCGGATGTCCTGGAGTAACTTGGCTGGCATTTATGTGATGTATTTAGAAATTCTAACTCAAAGAAGTATAGACTTTCAGAGCTGAAAATGAATATATTGATCTAGTCCAACCCTTTTGCTTTATAGGAAATTAAGGCCTTAGAGAAGAAATAACTGGTGTGGAATCATTTATTAACCTAGCAAATATTTACTGAGCACCTGCCACATCCCATACACTATATTAAGTGATGGGGTACAGTGTGAGCAAAACAGAAACAATTCCTGCTCTTGGGAATCAGATAGTGTATTAGTAGTGGGGGATGTGAGGTAATTTGGCCCCCACCACCTTCACCTTCATTGCCAGGGTTGATTCAGCATATCTAGCTGCCTACGTGGGTGGCCTTGCTTCTCTCAACATGTCTCTCAAACCTCAGGATCCATCTAGGGAATGACTGTCCTAATAAGGCCTGTGAACAGTCGTGCTCCTCTGCTAAAGCCTGTTATTGTGAGAGCCTAAGCTGAACTTATTCACGGGGCAGGCCTTCTTCTATTTTTTTTTTTTAACCACAATGTGCTGATTTGTATGCCTTTTGTTTACCATTCTTTATTATTTTCTTCATGGTTTTGAAGACATTATAAAAATCATCTGATGGTTTAATATGTTTATTCCAAAGCAAACCTAATGAAACTGAATTATAGTTTCAGTCAACTTTTAAGAATTGCCCTCTTTCAACTTACAGAAATTTTTAAAAGGGCAAGTAACCACCTAGAAAGAGAAGAGATCTATGAAATGTGACCAGATAACATATCTGTAACTAATTCAGGTTTTTTGGTGCGACTTTAAACTCCTTTGATCGTGTGGGCAGCCATTCTCTGCATAAAGTGGAGGTCATACTGAGTAGCACTAACGTGCTCTTAAATACTGAGGTATATTTGTCTTTAAGTAGATTGCTGACAGAAAGGAAAGAGGCTGGGGAAAATAATTACCAAACTGTTTTGAACAGCATAAACGTTTAGATTTGGTCCAAAAATGGACTGAAAAGCTTATTCTTGTGCAGCATTTTCTGTGTCATTAAATAGGGCATTATGTCATAATTCTTAGGACACCAGGAAATTGGAATCTATATAAAATAAAAAAGAATCAAATGGATGGTATAGAACTGACGAAATATAAGACAAATCCATAAATACAGTAGGAGATTTTAAACATGCCTTTCTCAGTAATCGTTAGATCATGAAGACAAAAATATCAGTAAGGACACAGAGGATTTAAATAACATAAACCAATCTGACCTAATGAACATGTACAAAATACTGTCCTCATATCTAATTTTCCTGCAGAGTCTGTTTGCTAATCCAAAGTGTATATGATAAGTGATTTACCATTGGTCACGCTTAAGGTAGATGTGTCCAGTTCTATTAGTGCTTGTGTTAATTTTTGTTTTAAAAATTACGTATTAAAAGCAAACTAGCAAACACACTTAAAGCATTCTTATATCTTTGCTTGTTTCACATTTTAATTGGAGCAAGTCTAAACTTTTCACAGTCTGACTCAAGCCTACATTTCTAGTCTTCTCTCCTTTTCACCTACCACTGAATGCCTTGTCCTTCCTGCAAAATGTGAACCTTCACATACTGGGCTATTCTCTGTCTGGAATGCTTTTCTCCAGTTCAGCTGTAACCTTCTCTGAAAACCTCCCCTGTAGTAACTGTCACTCTTACCTTCCTAGAACATTTTGTTTAACATCAGTGTAATGCTTATCTACTTATGTTGTTACTTTTTTGTGTCTCCTGCTAGAGTGTGAATTCCTTGATAAGGACAGTGTGGTGCTATGCATTTTGTAGTTATCTTTATACAAAATGTATTGGCAGGGAAAGGGTCCTACAGGAAGTGAGACTAGGGAGGTTTTTACGGTTATTTGGAGTAAGGTCTTTTTTTGGAGATATGGGCTTTATCTAGAGGGATGCCATGGGAATGAAAAGGGAGTATGAGATATATAAGAAATTGTGCAAGAAGAGTTGCAGAATTGACCTTCAGTTAGATAGTAGAACAGAGAGTCAAGGCAAAGGAAGACTTAATTAAAGATATAACTTGGAGATTTTGAGCCTGGATAAGTAAGAATGATAATGGAAATGGGAAAAAAAACTAATTAGAAAGGGTGTGTTTGTGTTTTCTCTTTAGATGTGAGAGGAGTGAAAATTGGAGGTGAGGTGGTACTGGATGTACTAGTTATAAATACTTGATGTACAGTTCGAGATACGCTCTGGAGCTTGGGAAAGAGGTCAAGATTATAAAGAGATTTAGGCATTATGAGATATGTGGAAAGCATATGGCAGTGTGCCTGATTTTGAAAATTGAATTGATATTGTTTCCTAGCATCATTTAATTGCTTGGAGCCAGAAATTCAACTAGGGGAAAAAAAAAAAAATATATATATATATATATGAACAGATGGGTGCTTTTTCATCTCCAAAAGTGAATGTACTTCTGGCATTTTGTACTGGGATGTTTTCTTTAAGGAATATCAACAGTTTAGATATTCTCAGCCTGTTCATATTTTAAGAATACTATTGATAATCAAATGTGCATTAATAAAGGGCTTTTGGTTTTATCTGATCTTGTACATTAAGGAGCTACTTGGATCTTTCTTCCTTTCTCTCTTTCTCTCTTTTATCTGAGTGCCACCTCATTTAAAAGGAAAGCAAAAACTTAAAATGATAATCAAACAGAATTTCTTCTTCTGCTTGAGTCATAAGTTTGTTTGTTTTAGTAAACTGAAGTATAGCCTCATATAAAAATCTAACCTTTAGGAGCAGTGTGCTTGTATATTTTGTAATGTAATAGTAGACTTTCTTCAAGGTTGAGAACCAAACACTGTTTTAGGATATGGCCCCTAAATCTTCAGATCCAAAGTCTAAAAATTAGATGTGCTTTTTTTTTTTTAAATACACGTGGTAGAAAATAGGAAAGTACTTAAAAACAACAACAACAACAGAGGAAAATACAGTTCGAAGACCTGCCTGAGAGAGAGTGTTGACCAAGTTAGACAAAACTGAAAACAGATGCAAGGCTGTGTAATGTAGTTGAACTTTGTAGAACCATGTCATTAGCAAATATATATTCAGTGGGAGTGGTGAAGGAAATAGATTTTCATAAGATAAGTTGTTCAGAATATGAAGACCAAGTTCAGTTAAGATTTGGTGAAAGCAAACTTGAATTTAAAGACCAGGAATATGGGAAAAATTCTTTCAAGGGCAATCTCTGTTTTTTCCATTCATTTAATGCAGATCTTCCACTTAAACATTTTTATGACCATCATACTCATTAGCTTTTAAAAATATCTCAAGGAGTACAAAATTATCATTTAATAACCCACTTATTTATAAATAAATTGTTCACAAAAGTCAAAGTTGTGAGAGCTTTGCAGTATCCCTTGAAGTAGTTGTTTTTTTTTTTATTCCACCACATTCTTTTTTTTTTAACATCTTTATTGGAGTATAATTGCTTTACAATGGTGTGTTAGTTTCTGCTGTATGACAAAGTGAATCAGCTATACGTATACATGTATCCCCATATCTCCTGCCTCTTGCATCTCCTTCCCACCCTCCCTATCCCACCCCTCTAGGTGGTCACAGAGCACCGAGGTGATCTCCCTGTTTTATGCAGCTGCTTCTCACTAGCTATCTATTTTACATTTGGTAGTGTATATGTGTCCATGCCACTCTCTCAGTTCATCCCAGCTTGAAGTAGTTTTATTAAAAAAATAACAGTAAGCTCCAAATTTAAATATAGAATAGAAATTGCCTATCTATATTCCTGCATGCTAAAATGCTTTTCCTAATGAAAAAAAACACATGGCATTTTTTTTTCTGTAAAAGGTTTATGGGGTTCTTGTGTCATACAGTTTGATATTTTATAGTTGGCCTACTGAGGCAAGTTAAAAAAAAAACTTGCTATGTTCAAGTCTTAACACTGTAACATTGGTTATATTTTTTTTCCATTGACTTTCTGCATGAGGCATAAGAGTGAGTTGTTAGTGCACCATCTTTGAATGAATGGTTGAATTTATTTAAATACCCTCCACCTCCTTAAAGCTAGATCTCTCTAGTGAAAACAGTAATAGGGATTGGTTCCATGATAAAGATGAATTGAGTATCTTCAAGCATATGAAGATTAGTTGTGAGACACATGGATTGAAGGAGTTGAATGGGTATGAATAGATCCTTTGATCAGAAGATTTAGCCACCCATAACAATGAGTATTGATCACAATTTGTTGTAGTGCTGGACAGATTCCTAGTGATTACACTTTTAGTCTTATTCTTTAATATGGGTAAAGGAATGAAAACATCATAGCTTTCACAATACATTGCATTCAATATTTTCTGAGTATAGAAAAATTAGATTGGTAGGTAGGCTTAAAAACAAAATGTATACCTTTCGTCTTTCTTTGCCAGTTTCCCTTGGGAGTAGAGGAAATAGTCTAAATCAGTGGTTTTCAAGCTGGGTATGTATGGGGAGGAGGAAGAGACCAGTTAGTTTGGATAACTTTAAGGAAAGAAATTTCCAGATCTTCCATGCCTGAGAAAGATACTGGCTGCTGAGATTCAATCTCATATCCTCTTCTTCCACTTGACGGAAGATAGGCCTATTTTTTTCTATCCATCTGAATCACACTATGATATGTTAACTCAGAGTTTTACAAAGTGCACCAAAAACAAAAGAGACAATTTGGTGATTACTTTAATGGTATCATAAAAGCATCACTGAAACATCTCATGAAAAGATATATTGTCAGTAATTATTACCTGTTAGGTTTATTATTTATTGAAATTGATAATAAAACTATGCCTTTATCGATAAATTGTATACCAGTAGTTATTGTCATATTCAATCTATAAAGATTTTTTTTGATGTGGACCATTTTTAAAGTCTGTATTGAATTTGTTACAGTATTGATTCTGTTTTATGTTTTGGTTTTTTGTCCTCGGGGCATGTGAGATCTTAGTTAGCTCCCCGACCAGGTATTGAACCCATACCCCCTGCATTGGAAGGTGAAGTCTTAACCACTGGACTGCCAGGGAAGTCCCAATAATTCAATCTAGAAGACAAAAATTTAATAGGGCATTAATGTCATTGGAAATTAAGAGAAATTTAAATATGCATACATACATATTATTATAGATTGAAGTATTATAGGATGATCAATGAAGGACTTTCAAGCATAAAAGTATATCCCATTTGAAGCAGCAGCATAGCATAGGGAGATCGGCTTGGTGCTTTGCAATGACCTAGAGGGGTGGGATAGGGAGGATGGGAGGGAGGCTCAAGAGGGAGGGGATATGGGGACACGTGTATTCATATGGCTGATACGCATTGTTGTGCTACAGAAACTAACACAGTATTGCAAAGCAATTATACTCCAATAAAGATCTATTAAAAAAAAAGTATGTCCCATTTGAATAACAATCTGTGGAGCAAGTGGAATGGAAATAAAAGTTCAAGTTTCTTTTACAAAAGAAAGCTATAAAATTCCTCCTGTTGAAGAAGAATGTTCATGCAAGTTTTAAAAGATGATTCTAGTAATCAAATCTCTGTAGTATTTTTATTTATTTGAATCCACCTAAAATAACAATGTAAAGGCTTTATTTAAAAAATAAAAATTTACATTGTGCAAGAAATTACATTGTTACTATTTAAATTTAAAATCAAAACTTTTAGGTACCAACTTTAAAATGTGTGAAATGTTGCTAATTTTTCAAGATTATTTTCCTATGAATAAAAAAGTTCGAAGGTCATTGGTTTAGATAGCCCAGTAAGAGACTAATGGATTTTAGAGGCTTGATTATTTATGATTGTTAATGAGTAATGTTATTGCTTTGAGGTATGCCTATGGTGAATGTTTCATTCCCAAAATTAAAATTTTCTTTGACTGGATAATGTTCTGAAATCAGACATTTTATCCTTTAGTCTATGTTGAGCCACATAACATATCAGCTTAAAAAATAAACAAATGTATTAACTGAATCTGGTAGTAGCTGCAGCTGTCAGAAATGTCAGGCCTATCTGCAGATCAGTGTTCTCTGTGACAGTGAACTCTAGCTTTAGCTTTGCATAAGTAGGTTTTCTGTTAAGAAAAAAATCAAGACAACGGATCTGGACCAGCTACTTAGCTAAGATTACTTATTATACAGTCTTTGACATTTAGTATTGGAAAAATAATGTCAAGTTTAATACAGATGGCAAATAATGCCTATTTGTGGCATCTTGAAAAAAAATCTTAAATTATTCATAACTCAGTTAATATCCCCATTTGTTTCCAGTTTTTTAGATGATTTTTAAAAGTAATTTTTAAACTAAAACTTGAAGTTGGTGAATAAAGACTTTTTTGATATTCTGAAGTTAGGATAGCTTTATCATTTTTGTCTTGCAAACTAAAAGTTAGTTTGCTACTCTTCTGACATTGATTGACTCCTACGATTTCAAAAGAGGTAGATTAAGGTGTATATCATGGCTCACTAATTGCCTTCTGGGACTGGCTCATTATTATAGACTCAGAGGAAATGTGCTTTATTTTTATGAGATTTCATTGAGAGAAGGCTATTTTGTGTGTATCTTTCTGTTACTGATTTCTGTGTAATTCCATATGTCAAAGAACATACTTTGTATAATTTCAGTTCTTTTAAATCTTTTATCTTTGTTTTATGACCCAGGATATGGTCTGTCTTGGTAAATATTCCACATGTACTTGAAAAGAATGTGTATTCTGCTGTGGTTGGGTAGGATCTACTATAAATGTCATTTAGATCTAGTTAAGTGATGCTGTTTTTCGATTCTTGTCTAGCCTTTGCTGATTTTCTGTCTACTTTTTCTGTTGATTACTGAGAGAGGAATACTGAAGTCTGCAACTATAATTGTGGATTTATTCATTTCTTCTTTTAGTACTATCAGTTTTTGTATCATGTGTTTTGAAGTTCTTTTGTTAGGTGCCACATTTAGGATTGTTATATTGTCTTGGTGAATTGACTCTTTTAACATTACGTACTATCCCTCTTTATACCTGGCACTTTTCCTTGCTCTGAATTCTACTTTATATGATATTAATACTTGATTTGTGTTTGCATGGTATATTTTTTCCATTCTTTTAACATACTATACCATTATATTTAAAGTGAGCATATATTGTGGTTGGGACTTGTTTTTTAATTCAATTTGACAATTTCTTTTAGCTGGTGCATTTGCACCATTTATATTGAATATAATTGTTGATGTGTTTGGTTTAAGGTCTACCTTTTTATTATTTTCCTGTTTGTCCCTCTGTTTTTTATTCCATTGCTTCCTCTTTCCTGCCTTCTGTTGTATTGTTTGGATGTTTATCATATCATTTTAACTGTAGTATTTTAACTATATCTCTTCGTAAAGTTTGTTTTGGTAGTTGCTCTGGGAATTACAATATACATACTTAACTTTTGACAGTTCTACCTAGAAGTAATATTTTACCACCTCAAGAAGAACGTACAAATCGTACCACCACACCCTTTACCCTCCCCGACTTTATGTGGCAGTTTTATTATATGTATATTTTTTATATACGTACCTTAAAACCCCCACCAGTGTTATGATTTTTGCTTTCAACTGATATACATATTTTTGAAAACTTAAAAGAAGAAAAAAAGTTTATTATATTTACCCAGATATTTACCATTTCTGTTTTTTCATTCCTAAAGTTCCAAGTTTTTCTCTGCTATCATTTCTCTTCTACCTGAAGAACTTCCTTTAACATTTCTTTTAAAGGAAGTCTGCTTGTGGTGGATCCTTTTTGCTTTCCTTCACTGAGAATATCTATTTCTGCCTTTGTTCCTGAAGGATATTTTCCCTGGATATAAAACTCTAGGTTCTGGGTTGACTATTCTTTTTCTTTTTTTTAAAAAATTGTTTTGTGCCATTGCCTTCTGGCCTTCATGGCTTCTGACGAGAAATTCACAGTCATTTAAATTGTTTCCCTATATAAATGTATCATTTTTCTCTGACTACTTTCAAGATTTTTTCCTTTGTCTTTGTATTTCAGTAGTTTGACAAGAAGGATCTAGGCGTGAACTTCTTTGAGATTTGCTGAGCTTTTGAAGTATAAGTTTATGTCTTTTGCCAGATTTGGGAAGTTTTCAGCCATTATTTCCTCAACACTTTTTTTTTCAGCATAGCACTCTTTTCTCTCTCCTTTTGAGACTCCAGTGGCAAGAATATTGGACTTTTTGGTGTGTCCCTAAAACTCTGTTCTTTTTTTTTTTCCTCTGTATTCAGATTAGGTAATTTCTATTTATCTTCAAGTTAACCCTCTTTATCTTTGTCAGTTCCATTCTTCTGTTGAACTCATCCAGTAAACTTAAAATTTTTGTTTATATTTTTTACTTCTGAACTTTCTATTTTGTTCTTTTTTACATCTTCTGTTTGTTTCTTTTATTTCATTTCAAGAATGTTTAATCTTACTTCCTTAAAGCATGGCTATAATAATTACTTTAAGGTTAGTCTGATAATTCCAACATCTGGGTAATCTTGGGGTTGGTATGTATTGATTATTTTTTCCTTGCAAGTTGTTGACATTTGACTAGTTCTTTAAATGTCAAATAATTTTGGATTATATTCTGAACATTTTGAATCTTAGGTTATAAAATCTGAGTCTTGTTTAAACCCTATAAAAATGGTAACTTTTTGTTTATTTGTTCTGACAGTGAATGACCCACTATCAGACTTGTTCCGTTGTGAGTTTTGACTCGCCTTTTTTAGGCTGTGATTCCAATGTCAGTTCAGTTTTCAAAACCTTTACACTGCCTGTTCAGATCTGTCCTATGTGAGCACCACCCAGGGAGCAGTCTGAGACCTGGTCAGTGGTCTGTTCTGTAGATCAATTCCCAGTGCTTTTGGTATGTTGTTTAGGGTCAGACCCTTACATGTGCAATTCATAGTTGAGCCCAGGAGTTCATAGAAACTTTATAGAATCCCTTTTTTGAGCTCTCTTCTGTCTGCAGTCTCATAATCTCTGGCTTCCAAGGTCTCCCAAAATAGATCATGAATAAAGACATCATAGGGTGTCAACTGTCATTAGTTGTCAGGGAAATACAGATTGAAACCACAATGAGATACCACTACACACCCACCAGGATGCTTAAAATTTAAAAAGGCTGACCAGTTGCTTGAGCAGCTTGTTAGTTAAGGTTGCAGAGCAACTGGAACATTCATACCTTGATGGGGGGAATGTGAAATGGTACAGACACTTTGGAAAACAGTTTGACAGTTTCTTATGAAGTTAAATTTACACTGACCACATGATGCAACCATGCTTCTCCTAGGTATTTACCCAAAAGACATGAAAAAATATGTCGACACTAAGACTTAGGCACAGTTTTATTCATAATCGCCCAAAGCTGAAACCAAGTCAAATACCTGCCACATAGTGAATGGATAAACAAATTGTACTATATCCATACAATGGAATATATAATAATAAAAAGGAGAATTTGTATATATAACAATATGAATGAATATCAAAAGTGTTAGGCTAAGTGCAAGAAGCCTGATACAAAAGACTATACATTGTATGACTTCATTTATATGAAATTCTGGAGAAGGCAAAAATATAGGGAAAGAAATTAGATTAGTGGTTGCCCAGGGCCTGGGACCAGAGGGGAGGGAACTTTCTGGGGTGATGCAAATGTTCTGTATCTTGATTGTGGAAATGGTTATATGACTGGACACATTGCACTGTACATTTAAAAGGGATTACAGTGTATAAATTTTACCACAATAAACCTGAGTTTTAGAAAAAGCTGTAAAGCAGCATGTAGATCAGAGAGATTGTCAAAGTTGTTTTGGATCGGTTACTTCATACTTGGGTAAAGGGGAACTGAGAAACTCTGTAGGCTTCAAAGAAGAATAAAATTTAAAGTATCTTACAAAAAGATGTATCTTGTATATGCTGTTTTATAACCTTTTTTATTATTACATGGTAAATATCATGACCATAAGTGTGTGTCTGTAACATTTTAAATTATTGCATAGTAGCTCACTTTATATCATATTTACTAAACTGGTCCACCATTTTTGGACCTTCAGGTTGTTCCCCGTTTTATTCTCCTTCAAGTTAAACACTATAGTCCTTATCACTGTAGCTGTTATCTTAAAATAAATTCCTGGAAAATGAATTTCTGTGTTAAGGTCATGCCTACTTTAAAGATTTTATATACATATTGCTAAATTGTTACCCAGCAATATTCTATACACCTTTATTTTTATCTGTGTTTTTTTTTCAGTTTTTTTTTGTTTTTTTGTTTTTTTTTTACTTTTTTAAGGCAGTTTTTTGATCAACAGGTAGTTTACAATTTTTAGGTAGTTAAATCTATCATTTATGGCTTTATACTAGTTTGCTGTCGTACTTAGAAAGGCTTTCCTCATCCTGAGAGTATAAAAATACTAGTTGGCTTCTGATTTTGTTTATGGCTACATTTTTACATCATGTTCCATGTGGACTTAAGACTTTATTTAGTATGATCTGAGGTAAATCTCACCTATATTTTTGTCACACAGTTAACCAGTTATCCATGTAACAGTTACTAATTCTTTCCCCGTTGGTTTTAAATGTCTTTAATTATATCCCAAATGCTTTTGTTTCTGTTACTGTGCTTTCTATTTTGTTCTGCCAGTCTATTTATTTTGACATCTTAATTGCACTGCTTTAGTAAATATGGTTTTATAATACATTGTAATATCTGGCAATGCAAGTCTCTATTATCATTTTAATTTTTTAATGTTTTCTTGGATATTCTCACCCATTTATTTTTCCAAATTCCAGATCATTTTGTCCAGTTCCAATAAATATCTATTTTTCTGCATGATGCTTGTAAATTAATTTCAGGGACATTTGATATTGTTATAAGCCTCCTATCTGGAAGCATGAAATTTACATCCCTCAGTAGAATTTATAATGTTGATTTATATTATGCATTTTATTACATTTAATCCTATACATGTTGTGGGTTTTGATGCTGGCATCTTTTTTCTGTTACATTTTCTGATTATTGCTGAAATATAGGAAAGACATTTTGTATTGTTTTTACACAGTCATCCTTTTATTTCCAACATCATTTTACATGACTTTCTGTTGAGTAGTGTCTTATCAAAGGAAAATTTGGGAAACATATGTCAAGATTTAATTAATATTCTATTTTATATCTCCACTAGGTTCCACATGGTAAAGTTAATATTAATTCTATGAAGACGTGTTACAGTTAGGTACATTATTCACTGTAATATTTCCCCAAATCTATAGAATCTACAAAAAGAGATTTGTCATCATGAATCAGACATTTAGTTTTAGATTGTTCGTAGAGTTATATGTTACAAAATCACTATTTATATAAAATGTGATCTGTAGGACCAGAGGCCACTGAATGTAGTTTCTTCTCTGTGAATTAGGTCTTATTTTTAAAAGACTTCTGTCCTTTCTCCCCGCCCCTTACCCTGGGCATATGTTTATATGTGTTACTGATTGGAGCTGGCTAGTTACAGTCCTATTAAAGTTCCATCTAAAAAGATGATTAGATAACACTCTAAAATATGACTGTAAGCTTTGTCTTCTTGTTGCTGTTAGCTAATATTTCTTAAATTACTGCTGAAGTAAGACAATTAAGGGGTAGACAAAAGAATGCTAGGACTCAAGCCTGGTGATTGTAGTATTATAAGTAGTCTACTTCACTGCATTTTGGCATAATTAAAGTGTGAGTTGATTGTGTTTGCAATTTAATTCAGCTATTAAGTTTTTTTTTCCTTAGATGGGAAGATTTTTTTTCTATTAAGTTTTACATATGCAGAAAAATAGATTAGTTCACACTTGTATTGCTCTGAAATTATTTGTATGTGTTCTGTGTTTCTTTTCCTCACCAAGACTCTAAACTCTGAACGGAAATACGTCTCCTATTTATAAATCCCTATAATCTTAGTTTAATGACTTACAATGACCATTGTACTGTGACCAATACAATAGTAAATATTGGAGATTAATAAATATGATAGACAATGAATAACATATGTATGTTCACATGTATACATGTGAGTCAGAGTTACCAAAGATGATCAGAGGTCAGCAATGACTGAAGGTGACTTACATCACTTAATGACTAAATATGACTAGTAGGGATGTGAAAATCAACATCTCACCATTTTTCTTCCAGACCCAAAGTAAGTGCCAAGATGCTGGAAGATAAGAGAAAGCCAAAAGATGGATAGCTTGCCTTCTAAGAAAAAAGGTTAAGACAAAGTTACTGGGCTTGTGGTAGTGGTAAACCTGCACATATATTTTACGAAGACAAAGTCTATTTGACATCTCCACATGGATCGTCAATGGGAATCTCAAATTTAATGCATTCAAAACAGAAGTCTTAATTTCCCACTGATCCAGCCTACTTACTTTCATTCCTTCAACAAATATTTACTGAAGGAATACGATGTGACTGGTACTGTTCTTGTGCTTGGAATATCCATCAATGAGCATAACAAATATTCTGCCCTTGTGTTGCTTATAATCTAGCAAGGAGGAACAGGCAGTAAATAAGAAACATAATAGGTAAATTGTTAGGTACTGTAGAAAAAAAAGAAAAAAGTAGAAAAGGGTGAGAGTGCTGGTGAGATGGGCTTGGGGACAGCGATGGGGAGAAGTAAGGAGCAACTTTAAGTGGGGAGATGGAGGTGAGCCTAATTATCAAGTTGAAATTGGAGCAAAGAGCTGAAGGTGAGGGGAGGGAGTTAGTCAAGTAGAGGTATCTGGGGGAAGTGCATACCAGGCAAAGGAAACCGCTAGAACAAAGACCCAAAGTCAGGAGGTACCTAGTGTATCCGGTGAACAGCGGGGAGGCCAGTGTGGCTGGTGCACAGCCAGTGATGGGGAGAGTATAAAAGAAGGTTAGAGAGGGAAGGGGAGTGGTTGGTGGTGGACAAATCATGCAGAGGCTTAGGCTTTGGCTCTTAGTCTGAGTGAAATAGAGAGTCATTGTATAGGGGAATAACATCCGACTTACATTTTAGCAGAATTTCTCTGGCATCTCTGTTGAGAAAAGAACATAGAACGGCTAGGGCAGGGACAGGGAGGCCTATTAAGGGTGATTGCAGAAATCCAGGTGGAGAAACAATTGTGGCTTGTATCAGGGCAGCAGCAGTAGAGGTGAGGAGAAATCTTGGGATTCTGGATATATTTTGAAGTTAGAACTAACACGATTTCCTGATGCTTTAGATGTGGGATGTGACTGCAGGGCTTTGGGCCTGAGCAACTAAATTCTTCTAGTGCCATTGACCGTCATGGGAGAGACTGGTTTAGGGAAGATGAGAATGTGTTAGGTTTGTGATATCCAAGTAGAGATATTGAATAGGCAATTGGATGGGAGATCCAGTTCTTCGTTGCGGTGCACAGGCTTCTCATCGCGGTGGCTTCTCTTGTTGCAGAGCACAGGCTGTAGGTGCGCAGGCTTTAATAGTTGCAGCACGCAGCTCAGTAGTTGCAGCATGCGAGCTCTAGAGTGCAAGCTCAGTAGCTGTGGAGCACGGGCTTAGTTGCTTCTCGGCATGTGAGATCTTCCCGGACCAGGGATCGAACCCATGTCCCCTGCATTGGCAGGCAGATTCTTAACCACTGCGCCACCAGGGAAGTCCTATTTTTCATTTTAGTTATTGTATTCTTTAGCCCGAATTGGTCTTTTTTATATTTTCTAACTCTTTGTTGAAGTTTTCACTGTGTTCATCCATTCTTCTCCTGTGTTCAGTGAGCATCTTTATGATCATTACCTTTAACTCTTTATCAGGTAGATTGCTTATCTCCATTTCATTTAGGTCTTTTTCTGAGGTTTTGTCTTATTGTTTCATTTGGAACACATTCCTCTGTCTCTTCATTTTGCCTAATTTTCTGTGTAGATTTTCTTTGTATTAAATAGGTCTGTTATGTCTTACGATCTTGGAGAAGTGACTTTATGTTGGAGATGTCCTATGGGCCCAGCAGCTTGCTCCCCTCTGGGCAGACACTTCAGGGGTGTTCCCTATGAGGGCTGCTTGTACCTTTCTGTTGTGGCAGGGCCAACTGCTTGGGCACATTGATGGTCAGGGCAGGCCCCGGCATGACTGAGTGTGATGCTCAGCATTGTTTGACCACTGTGGGCATGCTGGTGGGTGAGGCAGGCCCCTGGCTCTAATAGGCTCGAGAGAGGATTCCAAAATGGTGCCTGTCAGTGCTGGTGTCAGCAGGATAGAATGAGATCACAAAAATGGCTGCTGCCAGCATCTCAGACCCCAGGGGGAGTCCCAGCTGCCTCCTACCTCTCCTGGAGGCTATCCAATATCAGCAAGTGTGTCTGATTCAGGTGCCTTTCAAACTGTTGCCTCTGTGCTGGGACTTGGAGCGAGTGTATTTTTGCATGCACCCTTATGAGTAGAGACTTGGTTTCTTACAGCTCTCTGGTACTCCTGAACATAAGCCCCACTGGCTTTTAAGCCAGACATTTTGGAGGCTTGTCTTCCTAATTCAGGACCCTGGGCTAGGGAGCTCAATGTAGGTCTTGGACTCCTTGCTCCTCAGGGATGACTGTCACAGTTGTGATATTCCTCCTGCTTGTGCGTCGTTGCACCAGGGGTGTGGGCCCTGACTAGACTGCATCTCCACCCACCCACCCCATTTTGTTGTGGCTCCTTCCTTATATCTTTAGCTGTGGAAAATCTTTTCTGTTATTCTTCAGGTTGTTCTCAGAGGTAGTTGTTCTGTAAGTAGTTGTAATTTTAGTGTGCCTATGTGAGGAGTTGAGCTCAGGATCTTTCTACTCTACCATTTTGATCCAGACCCTTCTTGTCACCTTTGGGATACAGGGAGTACAGTTAGAATAGTAAGCCCTTAATAATGCTTTGGTGTGAATATCCTTTATAACTTTAAGATCTTGAGTATTCTTCATGTTCATTCTGTCAAAAATCTTCACCTCTCTGCGCCTTACTTCTCACATCTGTAAAATGGGTGAAATAGCAATACCTACCTCAAAAAGTTTTGTAAAGATTAAATGTTAATACACATGAAGGGCATAGAACAGAGCTGGCATATAGTAAACACTCAAATGTAGAGTGGTTATCATTATTGCTATTGTTATTAACAATTATATTCATGCTCTTTATAACTGTTTATCCTATCAATCAAATATATTTCCTTTATGTATATTCCTTTCCAAGGTGTATTCCTTTTGCCTTCCTTGTTGTGTCCTCTATAATTCAAGAGCCTTCTCCAGTTTCAAACAATTTAATGAAAAGAGAATTTATACATGCAGAGATGACTGATTTAATTTCTATGGTCTTTTTGAGAGTAGAATTCTGAGAATAAACTTATTTTTTCCTTCATGTTTCAGGTGGCATGCAAGATTACAATTATCTTTGGGCCAACTGTTTTGAAATCACATTAGAACTGTCTTGTTGCAAGTACCCACCAGCTTCGCAGCTTCAACAAGAATGGGAGAACAATCGTGAGTCTTTGATCACATTGATTGAAAAGGTAAAAGCTGAATGGAAGGTTGGCATATGGTAATAATTGATTAAATAAGGGAGAAATTTGTGTATATGAACAACAGTTTATTCTAGATACCCTTTATTTTTCTGTTTTTATTATTTAAGATTGTAGATTATATTTAGAAATTATTATATTAGAATCTATTAGAACATATTCTAGTCATGCCTCTGTTATCCTTCCCCCCAGCTCTTTTCCTCTGGAGGGCTTCTTCTGACTGTCTTACAACACTTTTACAACCTGAAATAATTAGCAAAATTTGTAGTACCAGATTCTTACAATGCTATTCGATCATATTTGCTAGAGAACCTTTACCATTATATGAACCATGGACATAAGTTTAATTTAAGTATCAGGCAGGTTAATTGCATATATCAGAAATGATTACTTATATCTTGTTGATAAAAGCAGAAGTCTGGCTTTGAGGAGAAGGAATTTCAAAAGCATTTTACCAGTCTAGATTTCAGATGACTTAAATTGAAGGATTTAATTTTTTTGGTCTATATTTTATTTTAACTTGGAGGGATTGAAAAATATTTCAGGGAGCTAGAGGAATAACCTTATTTTTTTAAAATTCTAGCATCAATGCAGAGAGGTTATTTTCTCTTGCCTTCCAAACTGATTGAGCAGTCTACTTTGATTCTTGTTTTTTTAGGTCCACATTGGAGTTAAAGGATTTGTTAAAGATTCAGTAACAGGAGCTGGCTTAGAGAATGCAACCATCTCAGTGGCTGGTATTAATCATAATATCACAACAGGAAGATTTGGTGATTTCCACCGATTACTTGTTCCTGGAACTTATAACATTACAGCAGTTTTAACTGGGTAAGAATTTAAACTAGACTCTTAAAATGTCAAGTTTCCGTTTATATCTAAGAAGAGAAATATACTCTTGGAGATCTTATTTACTGTATCTGGCTTTTATTTTTCCTTGTTTTCTGATTTTTTCCCCCTTTATAATGAGAAAATACTATGGTGGATCTTTTGTCACATTAACAATACAACTGGATATGAAGCATCGTTGTAAAATTGGGAGGAAGGACAGTTTTAAAAGCTTGATGGTCAGCTGTGTAAAGCATTGCTGCAAGGCTAATTGAATACCAAGGTAGAAGAAACTCAGGGCTCTATGAAAGACATTTTGAAGAGCTCTCTCACCATCAGCTTTCTAAAACATGACATGGGGCCTCCCTGGTGGCGCAGTGGTTGAGAGTCCGCCTGCCGATGCAGGGGATACGGGTTCGTGCCCCGGCCTGGGAGGATCCCATATGCCGCGGAGCGGCTGGGCCCGTGAGCCATGGCCGCTGGGCCTGCGCGTCCGGAGCCTGTGCTCCGCAACGGGAGAGGCCACAACAGTGAGAGGCCCGCGTATGGGAAAAAAAAAAAAAAAAAAAAAAAAAAAACATGACATGAGTGGTTCCCCACCTCCTCTGGAAACATTTCTGGAAGCTCATTTTGCTAAGGATTTACCTTTAGCAAATAAATTACCTTTAATTTTGAACTTTCCCATTTGGTAAAGTAGTTGGAATGTCAGTCTGATAAGGCACTGCAAAGAATTGGATCATTTATCCCTACTTTGAGTATTGTAGCAATGGTTACAATGGATTAACGATCTTCATTTTTCATTGTATTCTCTCCTTTGAATGTAATTTTTTAAAATTTTTATTTATTTAATAAATTTATTTATTTTGGGCTGCGTTGGGTCTTCGTTGCTGTGCACAGGCTTTCTCTAGTTGCAGTGAGCAGGGGCTACTCTGTTGCGGTGTGCGGGCTTCTCACTGCAGTGGCTTCTCTTGTTGCAGAGTACAAGCTCTAAGTACGCAGGCTTCAGTAGCTGTGGCATGTGGGCTCAGTAGTTGTGCCTCTCTGCCTCTAGAGCACAGGCTCAGGAGTTGTGGCGCACGGGCTTTGTTGGTCCCTGGCATGTGGGATCTTCCTGGCCCAGGGCTCGGACCCGTGTCCCCTGCATTGGCAGGGGAATGCCCTGCCAGGGAAGCCCCTGAATGTAATTTTTTATAAGCATTCTAATGTGTGGAACCTGAAAGGATGGTAAGAGAAATAGTTCTTTAAAGACTTAATCTGGGATTCTTTGTGAGAGAATATGCTAAAAGTCTTGAATTTACACATACATCTTTATTTGAGTTGACTTTCGATAGACTAAGTGCAAGAGTATGAAAAGGCTATTGTACTTTTATAATGTTAAAGCATTGTCTGTTTCAATTTAACTCCAAGCCATCTACTTTTTCACATTTTTCTTTTCAGGTATATGCCACTGACTGTTCATAACATAATAGTGAAAGAAGGACCAGCCACAAAGGTGAACTTCCCCCTTCGGCCAACCGTGGCTTCAGTAGTCCCTGACACAACTGAGGTTGTAGTAGCTGCTAGCACACTTGCTATACCTAATAGTGCCCTTGGAACACAGTCCTCCCACCAGCCCGTTCAGCCACAGGACTTTCACCACCACCATTTCCCTGATATGGAAATCTTCTTGAGAAGGTTTGCCAATGAATATCCTAACATCACCCGGCTTTATTCATTGGGAAAATCGGTAGAGTCAAGAGAACTTTATGTAATGGAGATATCTGATAATCCAGGTGTCCATGAACCAGGTAATTGGTGTAGTTTCACACATAATTTCAGATTGCTTCTCAGAGCTATGTGCGATATTGCTTTGCTTCATCTAGAAAGGTCACCTATTGTATGTATAACTGGATCAAAGAAAACGTAACCAATTTTTTCCTAGAAGAGAAGAAAATCCATTTGATAATCCATATTATGCACAAAGTTTAACATACTGCATAATTAGATTCTTTCTGCTAATAGTACTTTTATTTTCATATTATATGGGATATATACGTATGTATGTGTGTATATACATATATATATATATATATACACACACACATACGTATATATGCTTTGAGCTTGCTCAGACGTATATATTAGTAAGGACTGCTTTATAAGATGCTTTTTCCTGTTTCTTTTGCCAAAATATATCTTAAATCTTTGGTTCAGTGTCTTTGTATGTGTTGGGGAAAAAGTAGAGAGAGTCTAGGATTAATGAAGAGGAAAAAATGTCTTCCATGTAATTACTTTATTTTCAGGTGAACCAGAATTTAAGTACATTGGAAATATGCATGGAAATGAAGTGGTTGGAAGAGAACTGTTACTGAACCTCATTGAATACCTTTGTAAGAACTTTGGAACAGATCCCGATGTAACAGATTTGGTTCTTAACACTAGAATTCACCTTATGCCATCCATGAATCCTGATGGGTATGAAAAGGCCCAGGAAGGTAAAGAATAGCTGTCTACTAATGCTTAACCTTTTTGATTATTATATGGCATAATTATTGGGGGATAGAAAAGAATTTGAACTGGTTGTTTCCCTGAAATTTCTTCCTATTTTTATACTTATAATTTATCATTGGTTCTAGCTTTTGTATTCTTGTAAGATAGGCTAGTTCATTCAACAATTATGTCATCAAGTTTACATTTAATGAAGTTCTCCACTTTGGTAATGGCTCTTATTTACTAAAATAATGTAAGATTTTTACAAATTGTTCCATTTTAACAGTAATTTTTGTTAAATTATTGTATTGGGAACTTTATCTCATAAGTGAAATCTCAAACCAAATATTTTTTAAGCCCGTGACTCTGTTTTGACTCCCATTTCTACGCGCCATGCATGTATAATCTAAACCTGCTAAGTTATTGACTTCCCATTCCTCTGCCTCCTCTAGGCTAGCCCATCTTTCCTAGGACATTATAGTAAGGGCAGGGAGAGCAACTTTCTTACATGGGCCACATTACGCAGAACACTAGGAGAGTGAGAATCCATCTTTTCCCAACCTGTGATTCCTTCCAGGCAGTGATACCAGTGAGTAGAAAAGATACCATAATATGAATATGCAGCCACGTGATTTATTACTCTCACTGACTGAACACTGAGAGAATCGATTAGTGAATGACCAGGTTAATCCTTATATATATCATTTAGATTCTTTCCCTAAGGACCTTATTCTCTGTCAGCCTCACCAATTCCTTCCACATTCCTCCCTTGAGACCTTTCTGAAAGATGGAACTACTTACTACTAGTCCTCTAGTAGGTTTTCTTCATTCACTTGCATTCATTTTCTCATTATAATGACAATAATAGGGCTCTCATCCCATAGTAAAATGGAATAAGCTTAAGTTGAACCCTTTCTCTTCCTCCCTTCCACCTATGTTCTTGACTAACTTTACCTTTTTGTTTTCACTTTAATGTAAGCATACTGCAACTTTTTTATTTTCATTTGGTCTGTTTATTTACATTGTTTTAGTGACCTGTATACCAGTACAATAGAGTCCCCCTCATGCCAGACATGCCCACTCAACACTGTGATCACGTCACTGTATGTGGATTATTGACAGATGAGCAATATTTTAATATAATTTGTATGGTTGGAGTTTTTCCCCTCAAAGTATGACCAGAGGCAGAAATGAAAGGATAATGGTTTTACCTTTCTATTCAGAAGATCTAGAAGAGATACATTTTTTTTAATGTACAATGTAAAAACGATGTGTGTTTTAATTACGTTACCCAGCTGAACTTGGATCCTCTCACCTGCTGCAGAGCAAAGCCAATTTACTGATATGAGGTTGTGGTGAAGGAAAGTACAGGATTTATCTGCAGGCACTAAACAAGGAGAGTGGGCAGCTCATGCTCAAAAGACCCGAACTTCTCAATGGCTTTCAGGGAAGGATTTTTAAAGGCAACATTTGGGGTGAGGGTACAGGGTGCATGACTTTCTTCTGATTGATTGGTGGTGTGGAGGAACAGGGTGATGTTTCGGGAATCTTAATCATCAGCCTTCTGGTTCCAACCAGTCTGGGGTCTACATGCTTGTGCTCAGCGCATAGTCACCTTCCCCTACTGGGTCGGGGTCTTACATCCTGCAGAACAACTCAAGGATACATGTTAGATTGTTATGTATATCCCTTGAGTAAGAACTAGGACTCTTGTTTTTAATCGGGAATTGTTGTCATTACTTTTCTTGCTTAACTGCTTTTCGTTTACTTCTGAATTTCCTCGCTTCCCTAATTAGTAACTGCTTATACCTGCTCTTTGGAACTCAGGGAAAGCCTAGGAGACTAAAGCCTTTTTTCTACAAACAAGAAATACGGGATACAGAGGGGCTTTTTTAACCTGGGAAGGCCCCACAGGGTCCTACTCGGTTTCAATCATAGTGTGTTTGATCATAGTGAAGCCTGATGTGTTCACACTTACCTTTGAGTTAAGATAGCTGAAGTAGTATGTATTGGATTAAAATATAAATGAAACATGGCTTAAATTTGAATCTTTTATCATACAGGAGATTCAATAAGTGTAGTCGGCAGAAATAACAGCAACAACTTTGACCTGAACCGAAATTTCCCAGATCAGTTCTTTCAGATCACAGATCCTACCCAACCAGAAACTATTGCTGTAATGAGCTGGATGAAAGCCTATCCGTTTGTGCTGTCAGCAAACCTGCATGGAGGTAATGGCAACTTGATATTCCACTAATTAATTCTTGTTGAGAGCATTTGAAAATCCTGGTGGAAGTTTATCTCTTTATAGTCTTAGGCTGTCTTAAGCCTGTTAGTGCTTTTATGGCAGACACCAATAAAGGTCTTTTCTCATGACTTTTTAAGCCAGTTTGCTGGCTGTTTTCCCCGTTCCTCCCCTACCCCTCCCCTCTCCCAGGACTCCTCCATTCTCCCTCCTTCCATCTACCCTGCCTCCCTCTCTTTCTCTGTCTCTCACCCTCCACCTCTCCTTCCCTTTTCCTCCTTCTCCCTCCCTCAATTTCTTTCTCACTTAGTTCTTCAAGTGTTTTATATTTATCCCTCAGAAATGTTTTATATTTATCCCTCTCACTGGGAATTTGGTAACATGTTCTTTGTCATTTATAAAAATTAAACACTAACAGATCCAAATGTTTAGTCCTATTTCTCCCTAAAGTTTAATATGCCCTCTTATGTAGGTTTAGATTTTGACATTCTCTTATCTTTTATCTGCTGTGTATTTAACTGTAGCACAATGACCTCATTCTCATGTAGTATCTGAGCTTATACACCTCCATATAATTCAGCAGGAACTTAGTTGAATAGGATCAGAGGTCAAGATTAAAAATCATCACAATGAGGCTTCCCTGGTGGCTCAGTGGTTAAGAATCCACCTGCCAACGCAGGGGACACAGGTTCGAGCCCTGGCCCGGGAAGGCCCCGCCTGCCACGGAGCAACTAAGCCCGTGCACCGCAACTACCAAGCCTGTGCTCTAGATCCCATGAGCCACAACTACTGAGCCCAGGTGCCACAACTACTAAAGCCCACGTGCCAAGAGCCCGTGCTCTGCAACAAAAGAAGCCACCACAACAAGAAGCCCGGGCACTGCAACGAAGAGTAGGTCCCCCGCATGCCTCAGCTAGAGAAAGCCCATGTGCTGCAACAAGGACCCAACGCAGCCAAAAATAAAAAAATAAACAACAACAAAAAAAATCATCACAATGTCCAACTAGGGTTGTGTGAATAAGTGTCAATACCCTAGAGACCTGAAAACACATGTCTACATGTAAACTGGTATGTGGACGTTCATAGTAGCACTATTCATAATAACCAGGAAGTATAAATAACCCAAATGTCCACCGACTAACGATCAGATAAATAAAATGTGGTATACAATTGAATGTTATCTGGCTGTGAAAAGGAATGAAGGACTGATGCATGCTATAGCATAGATGAGTCTTGAAAGCATGGTAGGTGATAGAAGCCGGTCATAAGAAACCATATATTGTATGATTACATTTTTTATTAAATGTGCAGAAATGGGCAAATCCATAGAGATAGAAAATAGATTAGCAGTTGCCTCAAGCTGTAGAGGATAGTGGTGGAGAGAATGGGGAGTGACTGCTAATGGGTATGGGTTTTTTTTTTTTCAGTAATGAAATGTTCTGTAATTAGATAGTAGTGATGGTTGTATATTCAACCCTGTGAATATACTAAACAACAGTGAATTATATACTTTAAGTGGATGGATTGTATGGTATGTGAATTATATCTCAATAAATTAAAAAAAAAAGAGTGAAGGTATTAACACCAGGGGCAAAAGGTAAGAAATTTAGTGTCCACATTTGTTGGATTATCCAAGGAAGTATCACAGTCAAGATTTGATGGCGTATAGATTAACCTGCCATTTTAGAAATGACAGTACACACATGGATATTTGTATGTAAGAAGTACATTGAGATTCTCCAAAAATGACTTTGAAAGCTTGCTAATAGTAGGAGAAAATACTTCTATAATCGGTAATCATGACGATTCTCAAAGACCCAAATAGGAATTATGAAGTTGCAGCCTGGTTAGCAAAATAATTTTTTTGGCTTTTTTCTTACTGTATAATTGTATACCATGTTTGACAGAAAATATTTTTTATTTTGAGCTTTTAAAAATATTCTGTAAAAAATACATCATGTCATGTTGGCTAAAGCTGAAAACTTAATACTAGTTACATTCCAGTGAAAATAATTGACAGATGTTTACATGTGGTATCAAGACCTTGGCATGGTGGGGGATACATCTTCAGTCACGTAGATATGTTTCTTTCCATGACGTATTTTGCTTTCTTATCTTAAAATCTTTAAATGAGTTTTGAAATCTTGGCAAAGAAATTTAACAGAGGAATTCTTTGCTGTCAACTTAACAATTTAGAAGGATTTTGAAAGAATATAGAGAAAAGTAATATTTCTTTTTGTAATTTTTGATATTAATTTTTTATTTAGGTGAAATTCATATAACACTAACCATGTTCAGGTAAATAATTCAGTGACATTTAGTGCATTCACAATGCTGTGCAACCACCATCTCTATCTTGTTCCAAAACATTTTCACCTCCCCAAAAGGAAACCCCTTAGCCATTAAGCAGTTGCTTTCTATTCCCCATGCCCCTCAAGCCCTGGTAACCACCAATCTGTGTTCTGTCTCTATGGATTTACTTGTTTTGGATATTTCATAGAAATGAAATCATATAATATATGACCTTTTGTGTCTGTCTTCTTTCACTTAGCATAGTATTTTCAAGGTTCATTCATATTGTAGCATATGTTAGTACTTTATTCCTTTTTATGGCTGAATAATTTTCCATTGTATGTATATACCACAATTTGTTTATCTATTTATCTGTTGATGGACATTTGGGTTGTTTTTACTTTTTACTATTATGAATAATACTACTATGAACATTGGCAGACAATATCTGAGTCCCTGTTTTCAAGTCTTTTGGGTTATCCTATGTTTGGCTTTTTGATGGAAATACCATCATATGGTAATTCCATGTTTAGCTTTTTGATGAACTGCCAAACTGTTCCACAGTAGCAGAACCATTTTATATTCCCACTAGCAATGTATGAGGGTTCCAGTTTTTCCACATCCTTACCTTGTTAATTTTTTTTTTATTATAGCCGTTTTAGTGGGTGAAAGGTGATATCTCACTGAAATGAGATTTGCATTTCCCTGATGGCTAATGATGCGGAGCATCTTTTTGTGTGCTTGTTGTCCATTTGTATATCTTATTTGGAGAAATATATGTTCAAGTCTTTTGCCCATTGTTAATTGGGTTTTTCATCTTTTTGTTGAGTTTAAGGACTTCTTTATATAGTCTGGATTCTAGACCCTTATCAAATTGCTGATTTGCAAATATTTTCTCCCATTCTATAGGTTTATTTTAACTTTCTTAATAATGTCCTTTGATGCACAAAATTTTTAATATTGATGAAGTCAGATTTATCTTTTTAAAAATAGCTCATGCTCTTTGTGTTGATACTAATTTTTTAAAAATTTTTAATTAATTAATTTATTTATTCATGCTTGGCTGCGTTGGGTCTTCGTTGCTGTGCACGGGCCCTCTCTAGTTGCGGGGCACGGGGGCCACCCTTTGTTGTGGTGCGTGGGGCTCTCATCGCGGTGGCCTCTTCTGTTGCTGAGCCGGGCTCTAGGCGCGCAGGCTCCAGAGCGTAGGCTCAGCAGTTGTGGCGCACGAGCCCAGTTGCTCCGCGGTCCCAGACCAGACCTTGAACCCGTGTCCCCTGCATTGGCAGGCAGATTCCCAACCGCTGCGCCACCAGGGAAGTCCCAGTACTAATTATTATTATAATTTTTTTTTTTTGCGGTACGCGGGCCTCTCACTGTTGTGGCCTCTCCCGTCGCGGAGCACAGGCTCCGACGCGCAGGCTCAGCGGCCATGGCTCACGGGCCCAGCCGCTCCGCGGCATGTGGGATCCTCTCGGACTGGGGCACGAACCGGTGCGCCCTGCATCGGCAGGCGGACTCTCAACCACTGTGCCACCAGGGAGGCCCAATACTAATTATTTTTTAAATAAACTTTTGTAGGAGTATTGTAAGTCTTTTATGACTTTTTTTTGGCCTTATAAAATTAGCCATTTGAAAGACAATATTAAGTAGAAGTTGACTTTTTTCTGTTTAACTTTTAGGCATGAGTCATAGATCCAGGTGAAATTAAATTTTTTTGGAGTAATTTGTCTAAGAACAGGCGTTGACGTACACTTATCTTGTTAGAACTATTTTGGAGAATAAAATGAACATAGTTCTTCATACTTGTTTCTTAAAGAAAAAAATTTTCTAATATATGAATGTTTGCTGGTATTTGTTACCACAGGTTACTTCATCTGGATTCAAGTTGAATTTGTTCCTTCACTTCCATGCCCAGGAAGTGGCATGACAAAAAAGGCAAAGATGAATGGCCTAATCAAGGCAGAATAAATGGGCACATGGACAAATGAAAATGATGTGACTAATAGGAAAATAAGGGATTTGATCCTATGGTGGGGGGGGGGTGGGCTCAGGGCTCCTGCCTGAGAAGCACCCTAATTGCTTTATGTCCTGGGGGGGGAGCATGAAGGGAGTTGATATCCTTTATATATGTTTTAAAACATCACTCTCTGTATTTTAGGTCATGAAAAATCATATGATATAACTCCAGTTGACTAATTTATAATATGAGCATAAGAGAAATTTTTAGCATTTTTTTCTGAATGAAGGTCAGGACTGGCTCTACTATCCATACATTTGTTGTTTAGCCTCTCCATTTTAGACTCCACGTCTGCAAAATGAAGAGGGTGGGTTAATTGGACTTCAAGGGTCCTTTCTTAGTTTAAAATTCCATGACATGATCTTATAAATGTCTGAATTTTAGTGAAAAAGTACCAAATTTTGCTCAATTTTTCTGATCCTAAATATTATAAAAGTAAAATTGTTTTTTTTTTTTTTTTTTGTGGTACGGGGGCCTCTCACAGCTGTGGTCTCTCCCATTGCGGAGCACAGGCTCTGGACGCGCAGGCTCAGCGGCCCATGGGCCCAGCCACTCCACGGCATGTGGGATCTTCCCGGACTGGGGCACGAACCCGTGTCCCCTGCATTGGCAGGCGGACTCTCAACCACTGCGCCACCAGGGAAGCCCAGTAAAATTGTTTAAATTAAGCCTGTATACTTCTGGTTTCAGTTCTAACATGTAAAGTATGCCTGTAAGTTCAGGCAAACTCCCAAGACCTTTCCAGTTAAGGCAGCCTTTAAGTATCATGCATAGCTATTTAATATTTTATTTATCCACTTTGATTTTCTATTGAGGAAATTAGCAACTTTTTCTTTTCTATTGAGGAAATTAACCTTGGAAAATTGCATTGGTTTCCTGTCTCTGGCAGTATTGTGAAAAGCTTACTTTATGTTAATGCTCCATCTTGAAAGAAATAACACAATACATTTTGCTCATTTCCCTCATAGGTTCTTTGGTGGTTAACTACCCTTTTGATGATGATGAACAAGGGCTTGCCACATATAGTAAATCACCAGATGATGCTGTATTTCAACAAATAGCACTTTCTTATTCCAAGGTAGGCTTGTGCTTAAACATAAAATGCTATAAAAAGTCATTTTTCATTTAAAAAAATGCGTTAAAACGAAGTCCTACAAGACTCAGGTCAAGTGCTTTCTTCTCTGTTAAGCCTTCCATGATTCCTTTCAGACAACCTTACCTCTTTTTCTCCTCTGTTTCCCACCTCACTTTTAAACATACTGCATGTGTTTCCCCATTAGCCATGAAGTTCAGGTAATGTCTTTTCATCTACAGCTTTTAGCACAGTACCTGGAACATAATAAATTAAACAAACTGCTAGTTTATTTAATTTGAGAAGTACTTAAATATAAACCTCATAAAGTAGTCTAAGGTGGGGTTGACAAGTTATAGCTCTGGGACTAAATCCAGCCTACCACCTGTTCTTGTAAATAAAGTTTTATTGACATATGGCACATCCATTCTTTTCCCTGTTTTTTTTTTTTTTTTTTTTTTTTTTTTTTCCGTACGCGGGCCTCTCACTGTTGTGGCCTCTCCCGTTGCGGAGCACAGGCTCCGGATGCGCAGGCTCAGCGGCCATGGCTCACGGGCCCAGCCGCTCCGCGGCATATGGGATCCTCCCAGACCGGGGCACGAACCCGTATCCCCTGCATCGGCAGGCGGACTCTCAACCACTGCGCCACCAGGGAGACCCTGCACATCCATTCTTTAAGATATTGTCCATTGCTGCTTTCTTGTTTAACATTTGAAAATAAGTCAGTGTAATTCACCATATTAACAGACTAAAGAAGAAAAACGCTGCAGTCATCTCAATAGATGCAGAGGGCAGGGTTGAGTCATTGCAACAGACACTTTAGAGCCTGTAAAGCCAAAAGTTTTTACTATCTGACCCTTCACAGAAAAAAATTGCCAACCTATAGTCTAAGGAAGCGGTCTCCGACCTTTGTGGCACCAGGGACCAGTTTCGGGGAAGACAGTGTTTCCACGGACAGGGGTGGGGAGTAGGGGGTGGTTTAGGCAGTAATGCGAGTGATGGGGAGCAGCAGATGAAGCTTTGCTCACTTGGTGGCCGCTCACCTCCTGCTGTGTGGCCCGGTTCCTAACAGGCCAGGGACTGGTACCAGTCTGCAGCCTGCGGGTTGGGGACCCCTGGTCTAAGGTATTTAAGAGCCTAGTAGTAACATACTGCAAAGGAGCAAGTAGAAATTCTGTATTTTCTAAACTTCCTATAATGAACACACATTACTTTCATAATCAGAAATGTTATATTTGTGTGTGTGTGTATGTGTGAAATTTTAGTTTAAAAGTTGTTCTTAGAAAGCATGTTAACAGTTGAGGCTTGGGGGCTTCCCTGGTGGCTCAGTGGTCGAGAGTCCACCTGCCAATGCAGGGGACACGGGTTCGTGCCCCGGTCCGGGAAGATCCCACATGCCGTGGAGCAGCTGGGCCCGTGAGCCATGGCCGCTGAGCCTGCGTGTTCGGAGCCTGTGCTCCGCAACGGGAGAGGCCACAACAGTGAGAGGCTTGCATACCGCAAAAAAAAAAAAAGCACAAGTGACAGAAAAAAGACATACTGGGCATCATCAAACTTTAATACTTTTTTGCTGCAGAGGATAGTGTGTTAGTTTCCAGAACTGCTGTAACAATTTTTCGTCTCACAGTTCTAGAGTCTAGAAGTCCAAAATCAAGATGTTGGCAGGGCCATGCTCCCTTGAAACCTGGAAGGGAATCCTTCCTTGCCTCTTCCTAGCTTCTGGTGTTTTTCTGGCAGTCTTTGCCATTCATTGGTTTCTAGATGGATTATCCCAGTCCTCTGTCTTCACATGGCATTCTCCCTGTTGTCTGTGTCCAAATTTTCCCTTTTTATAAAGATACCAGTCATATTGGATTAGGGCCCACCGTAATTACCTCATTTTAACTTGATTACCTCTGTAATTAAATACAGTCACATTATGAGGTTTTGGGGGTTAGGACTTCAACATATCTTTTGGAGGAGACATAATTCAACATATAACAGATGATAATCAAGGAAGTAAAAAGACAACCCACAGCATAGGAGAATATCATATATCTGATAAGGATCTTATATCTAAAATATATAATGAACTCTTACAACTAAATAATAAAAAGACAATCCAATTGAAAAATGGGCAAAGAATCTGAACACACATTTCTCCAAAGAAATATACAAATGACCGACAAACTCACAAAAAGATGCTTAGTATCATTAGCCATCAGGGAAATGCAAATCAAAACAACGAGATACTACTTTTTACCCACTAGGATGGCTATAGTTTAAAAAAAAAAAAGAAAATAACAAGGGTTGGTAAGGATGTGGAGAAATTGGAACCCTTGTGCATTGCTGGTGGGAATGTAAAATGGTACAACTGCTTTGGAAGACAATCTTGCGGTTCCTCAAAATGTTAAATATAGAATTATCATGTGGCCTGACAATGCCACTCCTAAGTATATGTCCAAGAGAAATGAAAACATAGTCCACACAAAACTTGTACACAAATGTTCATAGCAGCATTATCCACAGTAGCCAAAATGGACACAACCCACATGTCCATCAAGTGATAAGTGGATAAACAAAATGTGATATATCCATGCAATGGAATACTATTCAGTCATAAAAACAAATAAAGTACTGATACAAACTACAACTTAGATGACCCTTGAAAACATGCTTGGTGAAAGCACCCAGTCACAAGAGACTACATATTGTGTGATTCCATTTATATGAAATGTCCAGAATAGGCAAATCCATAGAGACAGAAAATAGACTGGTAATTGCCTTGGGCTTGGGATGTAGGGAGAGGCAGGGAAGAGGTTGGGAGGAAATGGGGAGTGCTGATGGGTACAGGTTTATTTTGGGGTCATGAAAATGTCCTAAAATTTACTGTGGTGATGGTCACACAACTGAGTGAATATACCAAGGACCATTGAGTTGTATACTTCAGATGCGTGAGTTGTGTGGCGTGTGAATTATATTTCAATAAAGCAGATTTTGAGAACCTAGAGAAGACTCAGGGGTGGGGTATCCATGCTCAGTTCATATGTAGGCTAAAAAAATGTCAAAAGTTATATGCCAAAATATTAAATGATTGGTGATCTCTAGGTTTATATATTTTTTCTTTTGGCTTGCCTCAATTTTCTAATCTTTCTACAGTAACTTTTATTATATTTTAAGTATAATGAAATTCAATGAATTCAATTAAGTGAAAGTGAAAAAATGGAGCTATACAGTGTGACATAATAAGTGAAGAGAAAATTTCAAGGAGGCATTAGTGGAAGACTGGTGATATTTGAATAAAATATAGGTTTTTTTAGGGGCTTCCCTGGTGGCGCAGTGGTTGAGAGTCCGCCTACTGATGCAGGAGACATGGGTTCGTGCCCCTGTCTGGGAAGATCCCACACGCTGTGGCGCAGCTGGGCCCGTGAGCCATGGCCACTGGGCCTGCATGTCCGGAGCCTGTGCTCCGCAGTGGGAGAGGCCACAACAGTGGGAGGCCCACGTACCGCAAAAATAAATTTTATATATATATATATATGTGTGTATATATATATATATATACACACATATATATATATAGGTTTTTTAGTTAATAGTATCATGCCAGTGTTAATTTCCTTGTTTTGATAATTGTGCTATGGTTATATAAGATGCTAACATCAGGGAAAGCTGGATCAAAGGTATATAAAACTCTCTGTACTATTTTTGCAACTTTTCTGCAACTCTAAAATTAGTTCAAAAGAAATCAAAAGAAAAGAATAAGAAAAGTGAATAGTCTCTGCTTATCTCCACTTCCTTATTGTTCTCTTATGCCTCAGTATCTTGTCATCTGTCTTCTGCCTACATTGTTTTACCTGGAAGTGCCCTCTCAAAGGTTGCCCGAAGTCTATTTTTTTTAAATGTTCTTGACCTCTGAAGTCTAATGCTCTTGTCTTCTCCCCTTGATCTCTGTTACATTATATAGCAGAGAGCTTTGCTTCCTTTTTTCTGTTTCAGTGGCTCAGCCTCTCTCTTTTACTTTTTTCCCCCCTCCATATTCTGTCCTTAGCCATTTTTACTGTCTTGACAATTGCATCCCGTTGCTTTAGCTGTCACCACTATGTAAATGCCTCTTTAAAAAGTTGTTTCATATAATGAAAGTTATTATAAAAAGATTAGAGACTATAGCCAAGCAAAAAGAAGAGAATAATTTACTATCTTGGCATATATTTTAGACTCTTTATATATGGACTGGGACTGGAGACCTACATCCTTACCCCCTGTCTTCTTTAAGTTGTCAAACTGTTTGCTTTAAAATTTTTAATTAGTTTTTTAAAAAAAGATTATCAAAGTAGAGTAGTGAGAATTAAAGAAGATGGTAAAATACACATGGTAAAACCTATGTGTCACAACCTTTCAGATGCTCATTATCTCTCAGTTGGATTATTTCAGTAGTACTCTGATGAGTCTCCCTGGCTTTGGTCCATTTTTTCACATTATTATCAGAATAAACTTCCTAGAGCCATGACTATATCATATATCACCCTTCCATCAGAAATCTTCACAAGTTCCTTATTGCTCTGAGAATAAAGTCAAAATGTTAACAGCAGTTGCCCAGAACTGTGGTGTCTAGAGTGGGATTTATACTAGATGATCCGTTAAGATGTAGGAAGAATATATTAGAAGTTCTGTTTTTAAAATGTTTTTTTAATGCAGGTTTGTAATATACATACTATATTAATTAGTACAGTAGTACATCTATATAATTTATAATCAAATGGATAGATATTGATGGAAATGGAGATAGGGATATAGAGACATAGAAGATGTGTACAAGTGTTTAGTGGAAAAACCAGAGAGCAAAAGAGCATGTACACAAATATTCCAGTAACCTAAAACAATAGCTTTCATTTGATAACAGAGTGGTGGGATCATAAGCCTGTAATTGGTATGTTAAGTTTACAAAAGGGGGTTGTTTTGTATATTTTAAAGTTAATTCTCAGTGATGGGAAAGTGAGAAATTACTTTTCTCTTTACACTTTTCTGTACTTTTTTTCTTTTTCTATTTACAAGAGAGAAATGAAGTTTTGACCATCTTTCAAAGCTTACTTTCTTCAGGAAAATTCCCCTGCCACTCTAGTCAGAAATAATCATTCTCTCCTCTAGCTCCCCGTAGTGTTTATTTGTGCCTCTGCGGCAGTTTTTCTTACTCTCCATTGAACAAGCAATTGCACACGTGCTATGTAGACACTGCTGGATGCCGAGGACACAAAGACACAAACTGTTTCAAGGAGTAGTGTGTTGTCTTTAGGGGGAAAAGAGGTGCAACCAGTTTTAACAGGATAAAATAATTGTACAGAGTGCAGTCAAAGCACAGAGGGGCTACCTTAGTCCCCAAGAAGTCAGAGAAAGATGCTTACTTTCCATTGTGTGTGAATTACCTCTTCTGGACTTTAAGCTTCTTGAGATCATGAAATGGAAGTATGAATATGAACAGTGTTGTTTTTGTTTTTGAGAGGGGTTGGGTTGCATTTTTATATTACTTGTAATTACAAGTAATAAATGAAGTCTTCACTTTTTTTTTTACAGGGCATAAACTGTTTAGCTTTGATTTTAAAAAGTAGGTAGTAAGTCACTGCTTCCCATGACTCCATCCACCCCCACATATACCCTATTGTTAACCACTCTTCCTATCTTTCTTTATCCTTCCCATGTTTTTTGATGCAGATACAAATAAATACAAGTAAAGATTCTTTTTTTTTTTCCAGGAAAATTCCCAGATGTTTCAAGGTAGACCTTGCAAGAATATGTACCCTAATGAATATTTTCCTCATGGAATAACAAATGGAGCCAGTTGGTACAATGTCCCAGGTAAACATTCTTTTATATTAAGGCCGTATAACTTGATGGATTTTCTGTCCCCCTGGATGGTACTGCTTGTTACTGATTTTTTAATTTTGAGAAAGAATCATTCTTTTAAAAATATTGTATAAATAGTTTAAAACATTCAAATTACCGGGGCTTCCCTGGTGGCGCAGTGGTTGAGAGTCCGCCTGCCAATGCAGGGGATACGGGTTCGTTCCCCGGTCTGGGAAGATCCCACATACCGTGGAGCGGCTGGGCCCGTGAGCCATGGCCGCTGAGCCTGCGCGTCCGGAGCCTGTGCTCCGCAACGGGAGAGGCCACAACAGTGAGAGGCCCGTGTACCACAAAAAAAAAAACAAAAAAACAAACAAACAAAAAAACATTCAAATTACCGTTTCAACTATTTTTAATATTTGGTGCACTTTGACTTTTGAGTAAAATAATGTACTGAAACTTCATGAAAGTGTTATATTTTACTGCTGGCTATTACAAAGAACTTTAGATGTGCTAAGAAGAAGAGTGTGAGCTACACTTGAATTCTTCCTGAACATGAAAGTACAGATGTTTTACCTGTACCACAAGCATCAGAGAGCTCTCAAATGAACGCATTATTGGTTTTCAGCCATGCTGATAAAAGATGAATTTGGCTTTTTACTAGAAATGTTGCTTACAATTTGGAATCTGAGCTAGTTAGAACTTCTTCAGAGTAACTGATTTAAAATTTTTATCCTTCAGGTGGTATGCAGGACTGGAACTATTTACAAACAAACTGCTTTGAAGTGACTATTGAACTTGGTTGTGTGAAATACCCATTTGAGAAAGATCTGCCAAAATTTTGGGAACAGAATCGAAGATCTCTAATCCAGTTTCTGAAACAGGTGACGATTCTGGAGTGATGTATGAAATTTCTCCCAAGAGCAAGAAGATTTTTGTGTGTACATGTGGTTTTCACACATTGATTTTAGAATACACCTCATTTGAATTCCAGTTTGACCTATTCATGTTTTCGTATATTTATCTAGAAAATTCACGGATGTAAATGAGTTTATTTATATGCACAGAGAAGAGTTAAAAATGATTAAACAATATAGTGATGATGTTTTGCACTTAATGGTTAGTGGTCACTTTTTACCCTTGTCTTTATAAAGGGCTATTATAGATTGGGTACATGCCTAAGAAATTGTCAAGTGATAAAGATGGGCTATGGGGTAAATTTTTTTTTTTTTTTGGCCATTGGTTTACTGTGAAACAATTAATTTCCTTTTGTTTGGATGTGCATCGTGGCCAATAGGTAAAGACTATAAGAAATATGCTAGTAGTGGTTAAAATTATTAGGATAATCTGACTAATACTTTGTGCCAGTACTTTGCTGAGTAGAGTGGCATAATGGCTGTGAGTTTGCATACTAATTTTTTAGAACATTTTATTCTGAAAATTTGTAAGCATCAGGAAAAATTATAAGACTAACAATAAATACTACTATTCCTTTACCTAGGTTTAACAATTTTTATACTTTGCTGCATTTGTATTTTATATATATATAAACACATACACACTTTTGTTGAACTATTTCAGTATAAATTGCAAGTGTTATGATATTTATCCCAAAGTATTTCGGAATACATCTTCTAAAAATAAGGTTAATTCTCCTACCTGACTTCTCCAGTTGCTATTATCTCACCTAAGGAAATTAACAGTAACTCCCTATACTACCTAATACCTAATCCATGTTCAAATTTCCTCCACTTGTCCTCAAAATGTCTTTCTGTAGCTGATAGGAAGATAAAAACAAATCTAACTTATGAAAAACTAGCCTTTCAGAAACTGAAATATTTTGTTTAATGGGCGGTTACATTTAGCTTTACTCTGAGCTCCTGAATTCCTATTTGTTCTACATGTTTACATTATTTAACAATCTGTTATTTTGGATGTGAACTCCCAAAATAATTAGATGATGATTTTTATCAGTAAAATCTGGGTGTCCTTGTGCTTTATCCAGGTTCATCAGGGTGTCAAAGGATTCGTCCTAGATGCCACAGATGGCAGAGGTATATTAAATGCCACCATTAGTGTTGCTGAAATTAATCACCCAGTAACTACTTACAAAACTGGAGATTACTGGCGTCTGTTGGTTCCAGGAACTTATAAAATCACAGCATCTGCTCGAGGGTGAGTTACTGAATGCTTTGTAATTGAGTGCTTGGAGATGAAACAAGCATAGTTCCATTCTAAAAGATTATTGCCAGAAAGCCCTGTAGAGGCTAAGCAACCTTGAGTTTAACGCTGAGAAGTTTAGAGCTGGTTACACATTTGACTCTTCTCTGGTGGCACCGTGAGTACATGAACCATCAGATGTAAGAAATCTGTGAAATTATTCACTTTGAACTGTAGCCTCTTTTACCTTCATCCTCTCAGGTCACCTTCCCCTGTCCAGATGTAAAGCCATAGTGACTGATTTCCTTCACTATGGGTAACAGTTCTGGGAAGTACTTGTTAGTAGGGAAAAAAAGACTTGTTCTGCATACTTCTAGTATGTTGTCCCCCAAATACCACCACTTTACATTTGTACCCTTTTAAAACTCTTTCACAGACACTTATTTTTTATTATTGTACCTTTGCCTTCTCGCATCAGTGAGATTTTCTTACTTACTGCTAATTCTCTGAGAAAAGCCATTTTCATATTTTTTACAGTTTTTCTCACCACAAAGATATATTTACTTGAAAAGAAAAAATTAACTTATGACCTTTTCCCTTGGAAAAAACTTAATATTCCTTATGGTTCCTCCTCCTTTACAAATACCTTAGAACTGGAGCCACCTTACTTTTTAGTCAAAACTTATAATTTTTATCCTCTTGTAGTTTTCTTTTTTATATTTGATACATGTAGGTGTTCCCACAGAATATTTTCCCCTCCCCCTACTAGCTCTCTTATATCTGAAGAGTTAGTTTGAACACTCATTGAAGTAAGGGTAAATACATGGAAACATTTAAAGTTATTGTTACCTTTTTTTAAAAAATGGTTTTCAAATACCAAGTGGTCTGTAAATGAATGGGTTAGAACTTTAACGAGTAAAGAAGTCTATTCTGGTTTTTTTCAGTTTTGGCATAGTATTGGAAAAACCAAAGCATCAAGGTATCTGAAAAATGGGGCAAGAATGATGCGTTTGGCAGAGAATGTCCTAAGTTAGTACTTCTCAAACTTTTCCCACCATATTCCCTAATGACAGACAAGTGAACTCAGATTCCAGGAGTATACACTGCAAGCATGAGCTTTCTTTTGAAGTCATATATTTAATCTTAAAAACTCATTTATGTTTTATAGTCTACCCTTGTATGGTCTTCGTTAATGTTTAAAACAAATCTTAAGTTCTCACAAAGTTAACAATTTGACCCTTTAGGGAGATGCCCCACATTTATCTCAAGGATTCACATATCCTCTGCACACCTCTGTTTTCCCAGGGTTTGGGTCCTCCAGCTGCAGAAGCGTGGCTCTGATCTGTCTTCTTTATTGCAGGTATAATCCAGTTACCAAAAATGTGACCGTAAACAGTGAAGGTGCTGTTCAGGTCAACTTCACACTTGTTCGATCTTCAACAGATTCAAACAATGAATCAAAGAAAGGCAAGGGGGACAGCACCAACAATGAGGGTGCCAGCGATCCGACTACTAAAGAGTTTGAAACTTTAATTAAAGACCTTTCAGCTGAGAATGGTTTGGAAGCCTTCATGTTACGCTCCTCCTCAAATCTGGCTCTTTATCGATACCATTCATACAAGGACTTATCAGAGTTTCTGAGAGGACTTGTGATGAACTATCCACATATTACAAATCTTACCAAGTAAGTGTCACCTTCTTGCTGCCCTTTTTTCCTCTTTCTTTCTCCCTTTCTCCTTCCCTCCCTCTTTCTTCCTTCCTTCCTCTCCTTCCCTTCCTTCCTTCCTTCCTTCCTTCCTTCCTTCTTCATTTTAAAGAGGTTACATCATTTAGCATAAACCACATTAAATGGTTCTTGTAATTTATTTAGAGATATTTGGGAGCTGAATGTATAGAGAGTTGGATTTCACTTATTTTGAAACAGATGTTTGCTTGGAGATCTTTCTAACAATGAATCTTGGAAACTTTTATGAGAAACATTGGAGCAGAATTACTTGTTAGTTTAGCAATGTGTGGCCTGTGCCTCCAGAAAATGTAAAATCATTCTTTCTAACGATAACTTTGATTTCAAAACCTTTCTACTTCTCAGCTGCAGATTCACGTTCTGACTAAATATTTAGTTTGTTTCATTTTGCTGGGGGCAGGGACAAATTTGGAACTATGAGCTCTCTTGTCAGGGATCATGTTTAACCTTTTCTTCAAATTAGAAAATGAAGCCTGGTTGGCTGTCATTTTCTGTGCTTTAGTCTCTACTCACAGTCATGGTTCCCTGAAGCCTTATGGACATATGTGATTGAGGGTTCTGGGAAAACATGCAGTACTGGCTTATGTAAAACTGATGGCTGAGACAACTTTTACCTTCACTTCTTAAGCTTCTCTGCTTCACTTTCACTGTCTCAAAACTATTTCCTTGATTTGTTGATTCCTATTATTTGCCTATTTTAGGGCCTTTACATTTCACCCTGAACTTACAGTTCTCTACTACAAACCTAATGAACATTAACTAGCCTTTCACTTTTTCACTTTTTTTCCTTCATTGGTTCTTTTAATTTTACCAGTAAATTTACTTTCTCAAATACTGGTTTATAATGTCTGTAATTGCAAAGACTGATATTTACTTTGGCAATACCAATTACCTCTCTTCCGCAACTGACTCTTGAACATTTCTGCCCAGGTCAGGTTTTAATACTGTCCATGTTAGTGCCATATAGACGTTACAGACTTTCTTATTTTAAAACAAAAAATTGGACATTATTTTGCTATCCATTTACTTAGTTCATTTAAGTTTTTTTTTTTAACCTTTCAATTAAACATGCACTTCTTAGTTAAATATTTCCCCAGCAAATAGGCAACACCTGCCAGTGGTGGGACACAAGGCAGTTTTAGGTGGTCCTCCAATGTTTGCTAAGTATCATTAAATACCATTGTGAGAAAGTGGTACTTTGTCTATTCTATTAATCCTCAATTTAATGGCAATATTATTTTTTCTATCTAACTCTTGTAAATCTCCCTTTATATCAAAGAAAGCAGGCCTTTTCAATTAGTTTTGCTGTAATCTTGGTACTGCATTTAAAGTTTAAAATGTCTTATTTGTGTAAATTAATTTAGATTTTAAAAGTAAGGTGCTCTGCATTTGTGTATATTTAAATATTTCCATAATAAAAATTTAAGTGAGTTAACTTAAAAGATATATGTTAACTAGGGACTTCCCTGGAGGTCCACTGGCTAAGACTCCATGCTTCCAGTGCAGGGGCCGCAGGTTCGATCCCTGGTTGGGGAACTAGGATCCCACATGCTAGGCGGCACAGCCAAAAAAAAAAAAAGACATATATTAACTAAAGAGTAGTATAGATTATAGAAGATTGGGTAAATATTATGAAGATGATAGGAGAATGACAATATGGAGGAATGCTGAACTAAATCATAATCTTTCCTAAATCTGATAGTATCTCACATCTATTTGACTTTCTTTGATTAAAGGAATCTAATTTTCTTAAAGTAGTCTGACATAAAGATTTACTCTTTAAAGACTTTTCAAATTTTGTTCTCATTTGTTTTTTTAAAATCTGTAAGGCAGCGTTAACATAATACTTGATTACTTGCTGACTTTTTGTTTCTGGTTTTTGAAAGTTTGGGACAGAGTGCTGAATATCGTCACATTTGGTCCCTTGAAATCTCCAATAAGCCCAATGTATCTGAGCCTGAAGAACCAAAGATTCGTTTTGTTGCTGGTATCCATGGAAATGCTCCAGTTGGAACTGAACTTCTTTTGGCTCTGGCAGAATTTCTCTGCCTAAACTACAAAAAGAACCCAGCTGTTACCCAAGTAAGAAAATAGCCTGTTTTGACATGTTTTAAAAGGAAAAAGCTCAGTGATACACTGATATCAAGGCACCATTTTTTTAAATTTAACTTCCTGTTAGGTTCTATACAGAGGTACTTTTAAGGTCATTATAAACTTTACTCTTTAAAAATGGACCTTGGTATATAGTCATTGTTAATAGTGTCTTTCTATTATATTTCTTTGTATATATTAAGAGCCATAGAGGAAAAAAACAAGAAAGATTTGCATTCAGTCCTCTATTCCTTTATGTTACCCTTCCAATCTACTCATAGTGATGTATATTCTACTTAGAGGGACTTCCATTGCCAGTTATTTATAACTAGGATACTATATTGAAAAATGAGGTAGAGAAATCGGGGTTTTTTTCATGTAATAAAGATGAAATTATTGGACACCTTGGATGCTAAGAGATTTTAGAAAAAGTGATATGGCAGTGCCTACTTTAGTTGCCCGTGACTATAGAATAGAACGTTGATCCAGAAGCTGGTTATGTATGATTAAGCAACCTAGTTTCTGTGTTGTCTTAGGGAAAGGAAGGAAAGAGTGTGCATCTGTCTAGAACACTCACTAATTGGCACTGTCTGTATAGAATTTAGGAAAGGGGGAAATTACTAGTATTTGTTTAATACCTACTATGTGCTAGGTACTTTACATACATCATAATTTAATCCTCAACCCTGCAATTATGTTAGCTTCATTTTATAGATGTGAAAACTGAGGCAGAGATATTTGATAACTTACAGGAGGTCACACAGCTACTAAGTGGTAAGGCAGGGATTTGAACCCAAGCAGGTCTCACTCTAAAGCCTGTGCTGTTCTGTTTTACCCTACTGCCTCCCCTGAAAGAAATTTGGAAAGAATTGATATCATGATTTCCTAAATTTCCATTTATTTTACCATTTTCAGCAAAGTAGATCCCATTGACTTCTTCATGTGAGTTGCAGGAGTATTTCAAGGATTTTTGTTGTTGTTCTTTTTTAAAAGGGAGATTACCTAGGACAGTGGTTCTCTACCCTGGCTATACATTGAAAACATCCGGGAAGCTTTTACAAATACCAATGCCTGGGCTCCATCCCCAGAAGCATCAATATTTCTTTAAAAGCTCCTTAGGTTATTGTAACATTTGACCAGAGTTACTACCTACTGATCTTAAGGTTATAAGAGACTATATATCCCAGGTAAAACATCTACCAGGAATTTCAAAACTCCTAGTTTAGGAGAATTTGCCTCACTGGTCTAATTAGGCTTAGATCACTTTAGATTGCCATTTGTTTTGAGCTGAGTGCCAGAATTGTCTGGAGAGTTCAAGGAAATATACATATACCCAGAGACATATGGCTAAGCCCAAGCATAGGAAAAAAGTCTCCCTCAGAGATTCCAGCATAAATGGATTAAAGGATTGCAAATATATTTTCAGGCTATTGACAATTTTACTAGAATAAATAAACCAGGGATCACTTATTCTGATTTATTATTAGAAATATGTAGGATGAATTATATCAGAAATTCATGCCATAAATGTAGGTATTAACACCTCTGGATATGGCTCATTTGAAGGAGAAATTATGAGTAAGACAAATATCCCACCTCATTTTTTTTTTGATATGCTGATTTCAACTCTTCTGTCTCATTGTTTCCAGACATACATTGATATTTGTCACATTATATGTTCCAGTTTTTAATCTGGAAGTACAATATTATTATTAATACAGTATTATTGTGTTTATTGTATTTGTATTATTTTTATTTATTGGTCAGTTATTATTGACCTAAGCCAGTGGTCAGCAAACTTTTTCTGTAAAGGGCCATATAGCATATATTTTGGACTTTGTGGGTCAGATGTTGTGTGTTGCAACTACTCAACTCTGCCATTGCAGAACAAAAATAGTCACATGAATGGGCAAGGCTGTGTGCCCATAAAACTTTATTTACAATAGCAAGCAGCAGTCTGGGCTTAGCCTACAGACAGTGGTTTCTGACCCTGTTGTAAGATATTGGGAGGTCTCTGGGAACAGTAGCTGTGCAGTTTTTTGTTTCTTTTTTAATTTTTTTGGAGCAAGAGAGAATTTTATTTATTTTTCAGTTCTGCCTTTTAAATCTGTGTTTAAAACAAACAATAAAGACTTTCTGTTTGAAGCATGGGAGGGTACCTTTTGATTCCACATAGACCTAATAAACTCATTGATTTCTGTTTCCATTTTAGTTGGTCGACAGGACTAGAATTGTGATTGTCCCTTCTCTAAATCCAGATGGGCGAGAGAGAGCACAAGAGAAAGACTGTACTTCAAAGATAGGACAGACAAATGCTCGTGGCAAAGACCTGGATACAGACTTCACAAGTAAGACCAATATTTAGGTCATTAAAGTACTTTGTAGATAATTTTATTTCTCTTTGCTAGGAGATTGGTTGATCCTATTTTATAGATGAATAAGGGGTGCTTTCTTGTCTAGGATGTACAATATAAATGAATAGAGACATCTAGAAAACTTTTCAAATTTTTGTTGTTTTTCATTTGCAAAAGTAATTCAAGTTTTTTTCTTAGAAATTCAATCAATAATATTGGGGGGGAGGTTTTCATCATAGTCATACAGAGATGTATATTCTCTCTCTACTCTCTTATATATGAGTGTACACACATGTACACACACACACACAATGTATGTGTGTTTTGATTTGAAGGGGCCTGTTTCTTATTAAATAGGATCATCAGCTATACATATTGTTCTGCAACTTTTTTATTGGATATATCATTGACATCTATCTATTTCAATACTCATAGATCTCTAACATTCTTATTAATGGCATCTTATTATGCTATTAATATATGGTAGTACTCTAGTTTATTCAACAATTTCCCTACTGATGGACATTTAGTTTCTTTTTAATTTTTTGCTCTTGCAAACAATGCTTCAGAAAATACCCTGATTTCTGAAAATCTTATTTTCTTTCAAGGATGGGTTATTATTTTTTAAAAGAGGATATGTCCATCCCTTTTTGTTTCCAGTAAGAACTTTCTTAAACTTGGTTAGAGTCATTAACCTTTCAACATTACCCTAAAGTGTGTAAAACTCAAAATATCCTACCTCCTAGGATGTATCTTTCTTGCGTGAGGTAGTGGCTTATGGAGTAATAAAGTATTTATCTACAGATTTTGTAAGTTAGCCTTTTGACTATGCTGAAGTAGGGAATATTTTCTTAGCTGCTCATACTAAAAATGTAAAACTTGATATTTTATGTTTGACATTTCTATCTTTTAGATAATGCCTCCCAACCTGAAACTAAAGCCATCATTGAAAATTTGATTCAGAAACAGGACTTCAGTCTTTCTGTTGCTTTAGATGGTGGTTCAGTGCTGGTCACATACCCATATGACAAGCCAGTACAAACAGGTATGTAGAATGTCACTTTACATGTGTACTATTTAAGCTTAAATAGGAAATTTCAATTAGGTAATATCCCTTCTAAAATTTTTTTAAATGGTGAGCATTTGAGCACACTGCATGAATAAACAACCTAAGAAGACTGTACATACATCAACAGTTCAGTTGCTTGGAGGAGGGAGGTCAGATCTAATGATTACCTAGCTTTATTCAGTGTAGCCATCTTGTCACATCTGCTCAGTTTGTACTCCATAAACATTTATGGAACAATTATTATGTCTCTAGACATTGGAAATACAAAAGTGAATAAGACACAATGCCCACCCCAAGAAATCCATATTATGTAACCAAACATTAACAATACAGAATTGCCCTCTCCTGCTTTAAACCTTGACTGACTGGTTGCACCTTGTGGTGAGTTAAACAGTTGCCTGTTGAATCTCTCTGAGGCCATTGTATATGGAGATATTTTGTGTTGCTTTCAATGCAGCTTACAAGGAATATTGTAATTAGGCCACAGTCACCCCCAAACGTAGTAAAACATACCAAAATGGGTTTGTATTTTAGTGTGATAACTGTTAAACTCGCCGTTAGTGCCTTTTAATATAAGGAAGATGCTTATCTTCTTGGACAGATTATCTTGGGGTGCACAGAACCATGTGCTTAATTATAATAACTCCTCAATAAACTTCAGTGAGGTACAAGATTTACTAGAAGGAAAGGAATATGACTTTTGTGTCCATGAAGTTGAACTTGGAGAAAAATCTTTTCAATTTCTCCGCTAACTTCTGTATTTTTCTTTTTGTAGTGGAAAACAAAGAGACTCTAAAGCATTTGGCATCTCTTTATGCAAATAATCATCCATCGATGCATATGGGTCAGCCCAGTTGCCCAAATAAATCAGGTAGGTATTTTCCCTACCCTTTGTTATTGTTGTTGCTGTTTTGGGAGAGAATGAGGACTTGCCTTCTGATCTTGTTGATCCTACATCTCTCAATGCTTTTATAGATGAGAATATTCCAGGAGGAGTGATGCGTGGAGCAGAATGGCACAGTCACCTGGGCAGCATGAAGGTATGCTTTATAGAGTACGGTGAGAATGGAATTATAAATACGTATTGGACATTGAGTGAAAGAATAGGTGACTTTTCTGATATAGTAAAGTGAATGGCATCTGCTTTGTGGCTTCCTTGACATGATAGCCCTTAAATTAACTAACCTCTGACAGCAATTTTTTTTGCCATTTTAACCATTTTTAATTATAATTTCAGTGATATTTTAATTACATTAACAGTGTCAGGCAACTATCACCATATCTATTTTCAAAACTTTCATTACCCCAAACAGAAACTCTGTGCCCCAAAGCAATAACTCCCATTATCCTCTTCTCCCAGCCCCTGGTAACTTCTAATCTACTCTCTGTCGCTATGTATTTGCCTATTCTGGATATTTCATATAAGTGGAATTGTACAATATTTTTTCTTTTGTCTCCAGCTTTTTTCACTTAGCATAATGCCTTCTGGGTTCATCCATTCTGAAGCATACATCACCTACTCCATTCCTTTTTATGGCTAAATAATATTCCATTGTATGTGTAGATCACATTTTGTTTATCAGTTCATCTTTTGATGGACAGATGTTTCCACCTTTTGGCTCTTGAAAATAATACTGCAGTGAACATTTGTGTACAGGTATCTGTTTAAGCCCCTGTAAGGAATGGGAAGTAAGTGGTAAGTTAGATTTTGGAACCTGTCCACACAAGTAGTTCCTACCTAAATAATTGCTATATTGCTGTATGGTAGGTTCGAGCCTGCAGATTGAGGGTATCAGAGAGCAAATACTTGTGCTTTTACCTCTAAGAACTCCAGAACAGCAGTAACAACAGTGAAGTTCCAGGGGTTAGAGGGAAGCTGGCCCTCTGCATGTACTTACTCATTTATTCAACAAACCCTAATAAGAACCCCTCTACTGCCAGTCACTGTAGGAAGCACTGGAGATATAAAAATGAATTAGACATAGTCCCTGATCTTAAGAACTCTCTTAGGAGTGGCCATGTTTGTGACTGGTTATAATACCAAGTGGTTTATTTATATTTGCTGTAAAATGCTGTACAGATTCTTTGTTTACATCGCCCAGCTTTTCTTTTTATTCCATTCATTCCATTTGTCATATTACATAACCTCATTCTTACTTTTACTTATTAATTTTCCTACATTTGTTTTTGAATCTTATATTCCAGGATTATAGTGTTACCTATGGCCACTGTCCAGAAATCACAGTATACACAAGCTGCTGCTACTTTCCTAGTGCAGCACAACTCCCTTCGTTGTGGGCAGAAAATAAAAAATCTCTTCTTAGCATGTTGGTGGAGGTGAGTCTTTCCCTTTTAACTAGAAGCAAACTCCCAGGAATATGGTCAATGAAAACCTTTATCAAAATATTTTCTTAATCTTTTACCAAAATTTTGTATTGTTTATTTTAAATGTATGTAGAAAGGAGAGGTTTTTTTTTTTTGTTTGTTTGTTTTTTTTTTTTTTCTTTTTGCGGTATGCGGGCCTCTCACTGTTGTGGCCTCTCCCGTTGCGGAGCACAGGCTCCGGATGCGCAGGCCCAGCGGCCATGGCTCACGGGCCCAGCCGCTCCGCGGCATATGGGATCCTCCCAGACCGGGGCACGAACCCGTATCCCCTGCATCGGCAGGCGGACTCTCAACCACTGCGCCACCAGGGAGGCCCGAAAGGAGAGTTTTGTTCATTTTTTATTGCCTAAATAGGTGCCATGAGTTCGCATATCTGATGTATATTGAGGTAATTTAACCCTGTGAGATGCTGCAGGTTCTTCCATTTGAATATCACAGAGTTACTCGAGACAGTGTCCTGTGGTGGGAAATAAAGCATTCAAGACGTCGGAAGATTTGGGTTCAAACATTTTAGGCTTTGACTCTATCGGAGGCCTCTCTCCCATTATTTCCATCTCTGTGCCTCTGAAGCAGTGAATGAGTAGCAAACAAGGTCAGAGTCAGTGGGGAGGGACGAATAAGCTAGACTTATAGAGGGTTTTGTTGTTTTGTTTGTTTTTGTCAGGCCTCAAGTTATGGCCTCTAGAATATCTGGCATTATGAAAACATAAATTTATATCTTAAACATTTGTTTTTTTAAGGTTCACAAGGGAGTTCATGGATTTGTTAAAGATAAGACTGGAAAACCAATCTCTAAAGCAGTCATTGTGCTCAATGAAGGAATAAAAGTACACACAAAAGAGGGAGGTTATTTCCATGTACTATTAGCCCCAGGTGTCCATAACATCAATGCCATTGCCGATGGGTATCAGCAACAACATTCCCAGGTAAGAAACTCAACTTGAGTGGTCTCATGTAAATTTTTATTATTAATAATACTTACATTTAATTTGAAACTCTTGTTAGAAAGCTTGTGGGGAATAAAGAAAAATGTGACCACCTCTTGATTATGGTATCTTGTTATCTTTCTATCCTTTAGCAACAAAAAGGGAATTTTTGTAGCATTTTGTGTACTTTAGATGACAATGAACCATCTCCTTGGTTTGCTATAAAAGCCCTAGGAATATAGCAGGGATACAATATACCTTAGGTAAACTTTTTCCTAATTCTTGCACTTTATCTTCCTAGGTCTTTGTGCATCATGATGCAGCCAGTTCTGTGGTAATAGTCTTTGACACAGATAACCGGATATTTGGTTTGCCAAGGGAGCTTGTGGTAACTGTATCAGGTAAAAAAATTTAAATTTTCAGTAGTTGAAATTAAAACCAATCCTGACATTTCAATTTGAGAGTGGATCACCTCCATAATCACCCGAAAATAATCACTTTTCTTCTCACGTCTCCTATCTAAACATGATTTTCCTGGAACACTATTTTCTCATATGTTCTCATGGCTTGCCCCATCACATTTTCAGGTCTGTACTCAAATGTCACCTCCACAGAGAGGCCTTCCCTGATCACCCTAGCTAAAATAGTACCCCTGTCACTATCTCACTGCCGCTTGTTTCTGTTAAAACACTTGTCGCTACCTGCAGTTACATTATGTATTAGTCATCTATTTGTCTGTATTCGATCTCTCCCACTAAAACATAAGCTCTGAGAGGACAGGGATTTCATCTGCCTCCCAATGTCTAGAACCATGGGTTGGCATGTAGTGGGTCTTAATAAAGAGTTGTTGATTGAATGAATTGCTTTATACTAAGATCATAAGTCCCTTGGACTTTGACTTATATTCGTTCTATTTTTTCCGTGATCCTGGAAGGAGGGAATATTTGTTTTCTCCAGGCTTAATGTGTGCCATTGCTTGAATCACTGAAAGTTTAGAAAGAAAAAATGTGGTAAATAATACATACTCTGCTGTATTGTATCTTTTGACACAAAGAACCTTGGTTCATTTCTAAGTACAACTTGGACCTGATGCAAAATAACCAAGTTTTATTACAGGGTGTGTTGGAGAGAGATCCTTAGTTGAGAGAGAGTGGTATATTGGAAACATGGTCAAATCATAGAGCCTGTTGTGGGGTGTTTATGGTAGAGTTCTTAACTTGAATCGGATAAAGCATAAATCACTAAGTGCTTAGAAACATAGGAGCTGGGATTCAGTTTAAATCTGGCTCTGCCACCCATTTGCTGTTGTGAACTTTATTTTTTAATATTTGGCTGCGCCGGGTCTTAGTTGTGGCACCCAGAGTCTTCATTGTCGCGTGCGGGATCTTTAGTTGCGGCCTGTGGGATCTTTAGTTGTGGCATGCATGCAGGATCTAGTTCCCTGACCAGGGATCGAACCTGGACCCACTGCACTAGGAGCCTGGAGTCCTAACTACTGTACCACCAGGGAAGTCCCATGAACTTAATTTTTATTACGATTTTATTGGTAATTTTATTGGTATTATTTTCTGTTACTAGACTGTTACTCTGATAACCTTATGTAAAAATATTTTAAATAAATGACGGATTTGGAATGAGATGAAAATTTACCAGAAAGGAAAAGTAGAAGTCATTGACTGATGAAAAGCAGGTTACACAACAGTAGACACAGTTTGATTTCATTGTGGTAAAAGAAAAAATATATGTGTACATACACACACGTGAAGGAAAATCCAGAAAAAATATGCCCTAGGGTTGTTAAAGATGACCTTGGGGTAATGGAGATGTGAAGTGGAGTTTGGGGTATGGGTTTTTAGTATTTTGCTTATCTGTATTTTTCTAATTTTGCACATGATACATGTACTACTTCTGTAATAAAAAAGGTTTTTAAGTGAATGAAAAAAAATAAAATAAATGAAGGGCATAATGTAAAAAGTGCTATTGTAAGCAGCTGCTTATTTATATTCTTCAACTAGAACACCACTCACGTGATGGTTTTGGTTGACAGGTGCCACCATGTCGGCATTGATCCTAACAGCTTGCATTATTTGGTGCATCTGCTCAATCAAGTCTAACAGACACAAGGATGGCTTTCATCGGCTCAGGCAGCATCACGATGAGTATGAAGATGAAATTCGCATGATGTCAACCGGCTCCAAGAAGTCTCTCTTAAGCCATGAGTTCCAGGATGAAACAGACACTGAAGAGGAAACATTATATTCCAGCAAACATTGAAACACACACCTTGCATCTCTCCCAGCATAAGTACCAAGCAAAGTTACAGTTCCTTTTGGGAGACACTGCATTAAGAAGAGAGACTATCTTGCTTCTTCAAAGAGCTTTGGGAAGTTAACTTGCTAAATTTGTTTTCTCTGTGAATTTGGCTGACAGTTTTGAACTTCCCCTCCTTAACGTACTCTTACCTTAAAAAAAAAATCTGCTTTCTATTTATGCAGAGATGGGACAGCCACTTTGTTTTTCTTCTTAATTTAAGATGAGCTGTTTGGAGCTTATGCTATAACTGAAGAAAGCCAACTAGTGGATGTTGTATTTTGCACACCAGGTGTTTACTAGTGGCTTTAGCTTTTTCTCTTTGTTTTAAATGGCCAAAAGAATCCAGAAACAATAAGGCAGGGACAGCAGTCAGAATCTGACATAAAGCTTTAAAAACTCGAGGTTTTTTCAACCTATTGAGGAGTACTTTTCTCTAGTTATTAAATAGCTGGAGTTTCTCTTATTATTCAGGTTTAATGGAGGCTGAATTGATTTTGAAACTTATGTAACATTAGGAAATGATTAAACGGGCTTCCGTATTTGGCTTTCTACCTGTTCCAAGGCTAGATCAGAACTAGTGGGCTGTGCTCTAAGCAGGATTTCACTACCTCTTGTGTAAGGTTTAGCAAAGTTGCAAACATCCCCATTTTAAGGGAGAACTTGTTGACTGTTGTAAAAGATCTCAGTGTCCATTTGCGTAGAGCTGAGAGGGAGATCTAGCAAAAGCTAAAACTCGTGTGGCCTATCTTTTCACTTGGTAAAAACCCACAGGTGCTGTTGCTTTTATCTGTGAAGCACTAGTTTATTCTAGGAATGCCTAATTCTTTACTATTTCCTAAATCTGAACCTTTTTCTACGTTGTACACTTAGGGTTTTCAGATGACCTGGCAATCGACAAGATCTGAATTCTACTGAAAAGACCTGGAAGCGTGGAAGAGACCTACTTACACATTCTTAACCTACATTTGAACGCAGAATATCTACACTCCTTGTTAACCCAAGCCAGCACCATATCATAGCATCCTGTTGTTGAAATAGCTTGGCCAACCTTATTCGTAAAGGCCTCTGCGTGTAATTGGGTTCTTCGTCCTAATGTTTCATTTGACAGTCTCTTCTTGATCAACCAATTTTTTAAAAGTTCACTTGAAAGCACTTAAACATGGCTCCCTCCATTTAAAAAAAAAAAAGTAACACTATAGTGAGAAGGTGTTATCTTCAGTGCCAGTGGGGTTACTGCAAAGGCCTAAAAGATTTGCGTTTTATTGTGTCTGTCATATCATGCTATTCAATGGAAATGATGCTTTTTGTAAGTATGAGTCTTACCAATGATCCAATGGTTTAATACCTTTGAATGTTTTAATGGCCAAGTTGCTGCTGAACTTGTACTAAATCAGGGGATCAAAAAACTTGCTCTCATCTTTTCAAGTTGTATTCTATATCCATTAATGTATCTGTCATCCCAAAGCCTTCATGTGGAGTGGTTTACCACCCATCTAGGTCATTCAACCAAGTATTGTGAGAAATGTACCCAAAGTGGCTTCATAAACAGAGATTTGGTTTAGCAGGAATAATGAAGTCATGACATTTATTAATGAGTATCTGTGCTCTAATTTGGGTGGTTCCGGGTTAAGCCATTCTGGTATTAATCCTGTTATTAACAACTCGAAATTTTGAGCCCTTGCCACCCCACTCTTAGCCTACCATGTACACAGAACAGAGTTTGTGGGGTGCTAATACTTAATGAAATATACATGATTTAATTTCTTCTAATAATACTCTACACTTTCCTTAAGGGGATGATGTGGTGGTATTGCTCTTTGCAGCTTTATTTTTGAGTGCAAAGTCAGAAAACCATCAAAGGGCCTATGAGTGGCTGGCTCTGCTTGGGACATTGCAGGTAGAAATGAAACAAAGCTGACATGACAACCTTTACTTTATTAGCATTGGTCTTCACTAGAGGATGCCTTTTAAATTCATCTCTGTCTTAAACCTGTCTTTCACTGTACATCACAGTGGCTGGAGTCCATGCCTTTTAAGCATGTGTAAACTATTTTTAGAGATGAACGTATAAATAGTTCTTTTAATAATTTTTCCTGAAAGGAAAACCAAATTCTGCTATGAATCTTGAATCTCTAATGAATTTCTAAATAATGCATTGCTCTGGAAAACAAGGCCTTCTCAGCCTATGTTACCTGTTAACATGAATGTACAGGATAATGACTACTAAGGCTGTGTTCTCTGCCCTGCTTTGTCTTTTATTTGTGGATCTAATCTAATCTGAGACCACATCAACTGCTTAAGGCGTTGAAGCCATGTGGCATGGGGAATGCATTTCTTCAGTATTTCTCCTAAAGACTTTCCATTTCCTTGGAGTCATGGAGGCAAGTAAGTATCACAGTATTAAGAAATTTGCCCAAGCCTGAGTTGTGCCTTTCTTTACTCACAAGGCTTTTTTTCTGTGTGTCCTGGTGATCAGTTTGTAAGCCTTCTTCCCTCCTAGCTCCTTCATAAAAGCAAAGTGATTGAGTAGGTAATGTTCAAAGTGTCTGCCTATGTAAATGCACTTGTACTGATTATGCAGTTCAATAAGATGATCTCAAGTTAATTTCAGAAGGAAAGATCCTTTCGTTTTGATGTTTTTTGCTGAACATTTGAGTAGTTGTTGGGATCCCATCCAGTTGAGGAATGCTTGCAATTCTCTTTGGAGGGAATGTGCTTTGAGACTTTGTCATCCTCCAGAAAGGAAACGTAATGTATATTTGGCCCAGCGTGATTGATTGGTTAATCCTTGGTAACTTTCACCTGAATGGGATTTGCTGAATTAAAGAATATTGAACTTAAAACTAATTATGAGTTGACAAATAAATAAAAGGTAGTGCTTATGCCTGAGCTTAGTGTGTTTCTGAGCTAACACCAGGTTACTCAGTAACCGGGACCTGTTCTTCTATTTCCACTTTATTCTCAGCAGTAAATCATTTTATTTTCTTGTGGCCTGAAGTGCACTTGTGCCAGGTTTTGTCCTTGCTGTATTAAAAGCTTCTTGGCTATGAATGCTGTAATAGTGCCCTATGTTATGGTTCTCTGGTGGAATTGTTTTTAACAGTAGCAGCTTTTTTTTTTTTTTTTTGCTGTACGCCGGCCTCTCACTGTTGTGGCCTCTCCTGTTGTGGAGCACAGGCTCTGGACGCGCAGGCTCAGTGGCCATGGCTCACGGGCCTAGCCGCTCCGCGGCATGTGGGATCTTCCCAGACCGGGGCACAAACCCGTGTCCCCTGCTTCGGTAGGCGGACTCTCAACCACTGCGCCACCAGGGAAGCTCTAACAGTAGCAACTTTAATGTTACTACAAAAAAGTCCACTATGGTTGACCTTCTAAATAGCAAATTTTTGATAAATATTTGGTTTCTGATTTGCTTTAATTAAAGTAGATTTGGGGGGGTGATGAGAGCCCTTGATTAATGTCAATTAATGTCAGCTGAACTTGGATTTCCAGTTCATGAAGAAATATTTCCCAACATCCAATCCTCCTATTTTTAGCAATAATTCATTAATATTCCACTTGACTTTCAGAATATTATCCTAGTTGATTTCCATTTGGCAGAATCTATTGTGAAATTTGAAAATAGGCTACCATTTTGAGGCATTTGGATATAAATTATATAAATATGTATGATTATGGCTTTTACAAATGGTATAACATGAGTATACTAGCTACCTTCTATGCTGGCCATGCTGCAGACTTTCTGGAGGTATGCCATAATGGTATTTTTTTACACACAGATTAAAAATCAACTTTTCACCTCCCCATTTTTTCAGAGTGACATTCCCCAGCTCCAGAACAATCTATAGCTATTTATATGAGGTGCCCAAAACTCATTCATCTCAAGTGCTTCAGTCTTTGGTTCATTTTCATGCACTGTGCCTTCAAAATGAAATTTTTAAAAGGGACTTTAAACAAAGTTGAATAGTAGTTTTAAAAAGTCAATCTGTGTAATTTATGTGAAATCTAACTGTAATGAGGGCCTTTCTGTTTTTTGTATGTAAACAGATCTACTAATCCTGTATAAAAGTTATTTTATGATGTTTGTCTTTCTTTGTGTTTTGTCTCATAATCTTTTTTCAAAAGCAATAGACCAGAAAAAGTTACTGTTCCAATTCGAAAGTTATGGATTTAGTTTTTCTACCTATATGAGGGGAAAGATAGTCCCAGGCAAGGAATACAGGTTGTTAGCTGCAGAGTGTTTCTGTCTTCATGAATTGACTTAAAATAAAACTATGTTTCTGGAATAATTACATAGTAGCCACAGCTCAGCTAGATTGATATGTGTCCAGTCATTCCACAATGAACATAATAAAAGTGGCCATTGAAAGGTTTATGTACCCATTTCAAGGTTGTTTGTTTAAAATTTGGTTCTTTTTACAGATGAGCCGAGTTAGAGTAATGTGTCCTGGCACTTTTAGGCACAGTGGCAATGAATTTAATATCCCCTTTTCATTTAGCAATAACTTGTTGATACTGCTGCTCTAATAGGAATTGGGAAAACAAAGTTATATAAAAAACATGGGCTCTGCTGACAAGGAATTCATACTCCAGACCAGAAAGGTAGAAATGGAAATAAGCTGTACTTCTATAGTGACTGGTTCCTCTGAAAAGAAAGTCTGCTATAGAGGAAGTGCAGCATAGAGATCTGAGCTTGGACTTTGGAGTTGAACCAACCTCAGACTGACTCTTGGCTCTGCTCTTGCTTCCTGTGTGACTTAGTTTTGTATAAGCTTCTTAACATTCTCTGAGTCTTAGTTTCTCTACAGGTTAAGGAATAATACCTGAAAGGATTGTAGCAGGAATTAAGCGACATAATGTTAGCAAAGGGCCCAACATAATATTTGACTCAGAATTGAATTACCATGGTAACCAGCATAATTTGCTGTTTTCTGATCCCTGTGAAAGAAAGTTATTTTATCAAATACATGAACAAAGATCTGTTTACAGGTGGCCTTTTAAATGTAGAAGAAATCCCTAGACATGAATACTAAAAATGAAATAAAAGTTTCCATTATGTGGTTCCATAAATTGTCTATAGCATGGCAGTAAAGTTTTAAATTGTGCCAAATGCTTCATATTTGTTTTTAAATAAAATTAGATTATGCTTATTCAGTGAAAACAGCCTTACTTAACTGCTGCGAGAAATATGAACCATAAAGATGGCTCTTTTTCCCCCAACGTTTGAAATATTTTCCTGAATTTTTGTCTGGGGTTTTCTCATAACTCAATCAAGAAACTTTTGGTTTGTGTTATAAATAGTAACCTACCAATTATGTTCAGTTTTTCAGATCTCTAGAAGCTGATTGTTCTCAGCAAAGTAAACATGAATGCTCGATTGCTAATGCACTACTCAGTTATGAATAAATGCTATCATGTAGGTCTTCCCCTCTTACTCTCACTTGCAGTTAGAATGCCAACTGATGCTATGCTGTTTACAAGCCTCAGATAAATACACCATTAACTCCCAATTCAAAAGCAATGAAATCAGCCTATAAAGCCAAATTTTAACTTTAGTATCACAATTCCCACCTACATTAATCAGTAGAGTGTTAAAAGCAAGCATGTTATTTGGCATTGTGTCTGGAATCCTATTCCGTATTACTGTGTAAACAAATATCAACGAGGCAAGCAAGAATTAGAGTAGAAAGTCGTTCAAGTTTAGAGGCCAGCCTGGAAAAAGCTTGAAAGCAGAAGGGTGAGAAGCTTGATTAGATTGAAAAATGTGATCATTGGAAATGGGAGTATATAGAGATGGATGCCTCAAATTCAGCTAAGACAGTTTATTGACTCAATTAGAAGCCGTATGAAGAGATTTTGATATAGTCAGAGCTGTAGGTGGAAAATAAAATTAGTAGGAGGAGAAATTTAAGAACATGTAGAAAGAGATTATGGATTAAATAGAAATTGTTTTAACATGGATTATATTCTGTGATTGTCACTGAGGTTGAGCCAAAGTGAAAGAATCACAGGGAAGGTCTAGATTGCTAGATCTGAACGACTAGTAATTTCGAGTATTGGCAGTTATTGCAATATTTATAAGTATTATCATCACTTATTTTTGTATGATTCCTATTAGATTTTCTCAAGATCAACTGACTTCTGATTTGGTGTTTGAAAGATGGCAGGTGCCCAGAAAAATTGATCCTAAAGATAGTTAGGGAATGGGGTAGATGGAGAGTGGGCATATTATGGTAATAGCTGAATTGGATGACTGCTAGATTTTAGAAATAATTTAGAAGATTTAGATTTCCCGAAAAGTTGCGAAGATAATATAGAATTGGCTGCTGGACTTTTATTTGGAGGGTGTGGGTGTTGGGAGGGCAGAAGAGAAAGGATTGTACAGTTTGCTATTCAGCGGGACTCGAATGGAACACATTAGAAAAGGAGTGGGCATAGGAGGGAACACAATGTCTAGAACCTAGTCAGGTATGTAGAGCCTGGGTAGTCCAGGTGTCAAGCCACGTGGGACTACTTCTAGTTCAACCCAGATCTTCTCTAGCGGAAGGTATCTCCGTCCTAGATTTGGAGATCTCACTATTTTTCAAGAGCGATGACCAAACATGGATGAAGATAACTAAGTATGTAGAGAAATAAGACACCACCAGTAAAAAAAAAAAGCAGAAAAAGTTCACCAGCTTCAGATGATGACATTATCAAACACTGTAAAGCAAATAAACTTACTGTTTTCAAAGAAATAAAAGATAAACCCGAGACTATCACAGGTAAAATAATAGAACTTCTAGAAATGAAAGTACAGAAACTAAAATTAAATGGATAGTTGCAATGGCAGTTTGGACACAGAAGCAGAAACTAGAAGGTAGATCTATAGATTCTCTCCTCTGCAGCCAAGACAAAATGGTAGAAAATAGGAAGGAGAGGGTAAAAATATGACTAATGCATGTTTGATCATTTGTTCTAGAGAGAAAGAGGAGAAAGAATGGAGCATAGGAAACTAAGAGACAACGACGGAGAATTTTCCAAAATTGATAAATGGTATCTGTAGATGAAACTCCATCCAAGACAGACAAAGTAAACGTCCACACTTAGACACATTGGTGAGACTGCTGAGCATCAAAGACAGAGAAAAAAATGTAAAGCAGTCAGAAAAGAAATTAACTTCAAAGAATTAGCAATTAGACTGAGATTAGAATCACTCCCCACAAAGAAAACCAGTACAGTGAAATTAAACTTTGGAAGTGCCAGGGAAGACATTAGCTTCCAACATAGAATTCTCTATTGAACACATCCTTCAAGAATGAAGGTGAGGGCCTTCCCTAGCAGTCCAGTGGTTAGGGCTCCAGGCTTCCACTGCCGGGGGCACGGGTTCGATCCCTGGTCAGGGAACTAAGATCCCACGTGCTGCATGGTGCAGCCAAAAGATCAAAAAAAAAAAAAATGAAAGTAAACGTCCAGGTAGCTGAAAACATTGGTGGCAACCTAAGCTCCCCATCTCCCAATATTTCATTGTAAAATAAGGCAAAAAACAAGAAGGAAAAAGTAAATCTATACAAAAACCTCAGTGTAACTTGAAGCCAGACAATTTTGAAACTTCAAACTAACAATAAAATGAGAAAAATCACCAAATCTCTGCATATACTTTCACATGCCTGCCCCAATCCCACCTCAGAGCAAGGCTTTGTGGAGAGAAGGCAGAGGGAGATGAACTTCAAGAAAGAGAGAAGAAGGATGCCAGCAAATGGGCCTAAAGTTAGTGTAAAACTACTGCCAAAAAGACTAAGTGCACCATAAGTCTGAATGCTCTAAAAAATATGTGCAAGCAGATCAGAGCACAAACCATAGAGAAGGGGCTTCAAAGTGAGCACAATTTAAAGGGGCTGGTGTAATCTAAGCAGGCAATCTCTGAAATACAGAAAAAAAGTGAAAAAGGAGATGCACCTTTTGACAATTAGGTGATGAGAGAGATAAGAAAAAGGAAAAATTATAGTCCTGCAAGATAAATGAAAACTGCAAAATTAGAACACTTATGACCCCTCCCTATCACCAAACAAACCAACAAAAACCCTACTAAAGCGTGTGAACTTTGCCGTATGGACAGAAGAGATCTCAGCCATGAAGCGTGGAAATATCAGTAACAGATATGAATATTGATAAGGCAGAAACAAATTTGTCATTATTTGTAGATATGATTGTGCATGTGAAAAATACAAAATAATCTACAGATAAGTTAGAAATAATAACATAACTTAGCTTTACTTCCAGTTATGGGTGGATTAAAACAGACCTTCCCATCAAGAATAATTAGAAAAGCTTGGATTTTAAAACAACAACCAAAAAACCTGTTGAAGGATTGGAGAGCTACTAAAGTAACAAGGACTTAGGGGTCAAGATCCTAGCGAAGGGAGTTCAGGGATGAAAATAATGAAGTTTTCACCTTAAGTTATTGGTTGATTCATAAGTGGTGACGACGAGTTTAGAGATGCCTAGTAGCAGAGAGGCCAGGCAAGAGGCAAAGAACCATGCAGAAGCTTTAGGCAGTACCACTGTGTGGCAGGAGATATGAATTCAGCACCTATTAAGGCAGTGGGCACCGGTCAACTTTAAGTTAGGACACTTGAATGGCTACACATTAGAAGTAAGGGCTAGTCAGAAACAGACCAATTTTTACGTAGAATCCCACTTGGTATTAGTCCCATCCCATACTGGAGTAAGCTGATCTGCCCCTACCTGAACTGCCTGCAAGAAGCAGCAAACTGTGTCTGGAGCAAGATACCATCTAGAGCCTCAGATGATTACTACAAATTTTAATCTATAACATATAGCATCTAGTTAAAAGTTACTTTTATTGTCACATCTCAAATGATGAAAGATCAAGAAAAAAAATAGAAACAGTCCCACGGGAGTTACAGATTTTTCAGTTATCAATCAGAAACTTTAAAACAATGGCAAGGAATAAATTTAAGAAAGTATAAGACAAGATGAAGAATTTTAGCAGATAATTAAAATCTATTAAAAATTAAACGGAGGCTTTCACTTCTCGACAAAATGGACTAGATGTATTTCTCTTCTATTCCTCCCACTAAGCACAGCAAAAAACCTCATGCATTATATATAAAACAAAGAAGACTCAGAAAGGTGGAGAGAAGAAGGCAGACCAGCTAGGAACCTCCAAGGAACCTCCAAGGGACCTCCAGCATCCAAGGAACGACACTGTGGTGAGTTCCCTGGTTTTCTTTTTGCCTCATATATCCCATAATAGATGTTGCCTCATATATCCCATATTGGATGCTGGAGAAGCTGGCAACCCAGAAATGCCAAAGGGTGCAGACAAAAAAGCCCAAAGAAAAGACTTCTCTAGCCAAAGGACCAGGAAAGGGGCAACCTACCAGGACAGAATAGTTTTACATAACAATTGTACTACTCCAGCCAATTGCTACAGAAAAAAACCGAGGCCCATCTCTACCCTCTGCCAGCAAAGGCTGAATGGGGAGCCTAGACTCCACTTTCACCTGGCTGTAATGAAGCACTCTTCCCCATTGCCTGGGTGGTATCAAAAAGGGCCACATGGGGAACCAGAACTTTCACTACCACTCAGTGGTAATGAGGACCCCTTCCGTGGTGTCAGTGGGGGGCACATGAGAAGCAGTAACAAGTCGGCATCCTCACCTGGGGTCAAGGAAGAGCCTGAATTTTCACTCCCACCTGGTAGTAACAAGGCAGTTCCCCACCTTTCCCACCAGCACAGTGTCAGAAGAGTTCCGCTTAAACAGGTTTTAAATAAGATCCAGAGTCTTACAATACCTAAAATTTCCAGGATACAATTTTTAAAATCACTCAGTATACCAAGACCCCAGAAATTTTCAACTTGAATGAAAAAGGACAAAAGATGCCAACATCAAAATGACACAGACATTGAAATTATCTGACAAGGATATAATAAAAATATCTCAATGAGCAATTACAAACAATCTTAGAACAAATGATAAAAAGAGTCTCAGCAAAGAAATACAAAGTCTCAGCAAATAAATTTAAGATATAATGAGGAACCAAATGGAAATTTTAGATCTGAAAGATACAATAATTAAAAAAAAAAAACAGGGCTTCCCTGGTGGCACAGTGGTTGGGAGTCCACCTGCTGATGCAGGGGACACGGGTTCGTGCCCTGGTCCGGGAAGATCCCACATGCCACGGAGCGGCTGGGCCCGTGAGCCATGGCCGCTGAACCTGCGCGTCCGGAGCCTGTGCTCCGCAGCGGGAGAGGCCACAACAGTGAGAGGCCCGCGTACCGCAAAAAAAAAAAAAAAAACCTCAGTGTATGGGCTGAACAGCAGAATGGAGGGGACAGAGGAAAGACTTGCCTGTCAGTGAACTTGAAGAGAGAATAATAGAAATTATCCAATCTGAAAAACAGAAAATAGACTGAAAAAAATGAATAGTGCCTCAGGGATATGCAGGACTATAATAAAATATTTAGCATTCACATCATCGGAGTTCCAGAAGAAGAAGAGGATGGGGCAGAAAAAGTATTAGAAGAACTTACGGCTGAAAAATTCCCAAATGTGTCAAAAGACATAAACCTAAGGTTCAAAAACTTGAACACATCTCAAACAGGATAAAACCAAAGAAATCTACACTAAGACACAGCATAATCAATCTTCTGAAAATTAAAGAAAATGAAAAAGTCTTTAAAGCAGAGAGAGAGAAATACCTTAGCTATAGTGGAAAAACAATTCAAATAACAGCCAATTTCTCATCAGAAATTGTGGAAGCAGGAAGGAATTGGCACATTTTTCAAGTGCTGAAAAAAAGAAATTGTTAACCCCAGATTCCTAATATGGCAACAATATTTTTCAGGAACGAAGGGGAAATTCAAGATATTTCAGATGAAGAAATACAAATAGAATTTGTCTCCAGCTGCCCTCCTCTTTTAACAAATGGCTAAAGGAAGTTCTTGAAACAGAAAGAAAATGATAAACAAAGGAATCTTGGAACATCAGGAAGGAAGAAAAGTGGGAAGAGTAAAAAATGGGTAAACACAGTAGGTTTTCCTTCTTTTAAACTCTGTAAGTTATGTTTGACAGTTGAAGCAAAGATTATAACATTATCTGATGTGGCTCTTAATGAATGTAGAGGAAATATTAAAGGCAATTATATATGGTAGTGAGTAAAGGGACAGGTGTGATTTTTTTTTTTTTTTTTTTGGCTGCGTTGGGTCTTCGTTGCTGTGCGCGGGCTTTCTCTAGCTGCGGTGAGCGGAGGCTACTCTTCGTTGCGGTGCACAGGCTTCTCACTGCGGTGGCTTCTCTTGTTGTGGAGCACGGGCCCTAGATGCGCGGGCTCTAGAGAGCAGGCTCAGTAGCTGTGGCTCATGGGCACACGGGCTTAGTTGCTCCGCGGCACGTGGGATCTTCCCAGGCCAGGGCTCGAACCCGTTTCCCCTGCATTGGCAGGCAGATTCTTAACCACTGCGCCACCAGGGAAGCCCCAGGTGTGATTTTAAAACCTTTACAAGAGGTAAGATTTCTGCATTTCACAAGAACTGGTAAAATGTGGACACAAGCAAACTGTGATAATTTATGTATCTATAAAGAGTGAGTTTGGACAGCTGATTTTAACAGGTTGAGGGGTCAGGATGAGGCACATGGAAGCAGTTAGTACACACTTTCTAGATTTGGCGGCTGGGAAGGAAAGAGGGCTGGGATTCTACCGTAGACAGAGGAAAAGGCGGCCAGTGGAGAAGAGCACATATATCAGAGATGTGGGATAATGGAACACAGGCGGAGGTAGCATGAAGAGGTTGGTCTTGGGAAGAAAAGAGCCTCTGCCTTGGAGAAGAGAAAGAGGCTAGCTGAAGATGCACATTTGAGAGAAGGTGAAGGAAACAGGTAGTTGCGTCTAAGGATAACTTTCTTCTCAGCCTGGGAGGTCCCTGTTGGAGAGGGGATAAGCCCAGCTGAGGGCGATGATGTAGGTTTAGGGCGCGGAGAGCGGATACCAACACCATTAAGGCAGATGTTCAAGGAATGTCAGGTGCTGAACCTGAAGTTGTCAGTCTCGCTGCTCAAAAGGTGTAAAATGATGAATTGACCGCCAGGTGGCGGTGTCTGTGGAAGCTCACGTATCCCATCGGCCCTGGCGCCAAGCGGAAGAAGGCGGAAATGACTCTCTGGCTCGCATCGCCTCTACTCTCCTATCCCGACTGACGTTGGACAACAAAGATGGCGGCAGGGACCAGCAATTACTGGGAAGGTGAGGGGAAACTTCCGTGTGCGTCTCGCCGAGGGGCAGGAGGGCTGAGCGAGGACGGGTCTTGGCGGAGGCAGCAGGGGGAAGAGCCTGGCTTCCGGAGCGGCCGAGTTGACGGGCAGGGCTGGTCTAGTGCGAGCCGCCGGGCCTGGGGGCTGTAGAGACCTTGCGGTCTGAGGAGGGGAATGACCTGAGGCGGCAGCGGGACCTGGGGCAGGGCTTGGGCAGAGCGGACTGAGCCGGGACCGAGAGGAAGAGGGTTTGAGTCGCCGGAGGAGAGCTGGGTTGAAGGGGGAGCGGAACTCGGACGAAGGGGGTTGGGTGTGAACTCCGGGAGGAAACGAGTGTTGAGCGAGAATATGCCGAGTCCAGGAGACTGGAGGTGTCAGCGCCTTAGAGTTGAGGTCACTGTTGGGCAACTGAGTAGGAAAAGAGGAAGGAAAAACTTGTCAGTCCGGCCCATCGAGGAAAGTTGTGTGAGCGGAATGTCTCCCTCCTGTTAGGTCCCCTTGGCACCTTCAGGCTGGGACTTCGAGGATTGGGTGTGGAGTCGCGTTTGAAGGCAGAGGAAATAACTTTACCCTCTGCTCTGGAAATTGGTTTTGTTAAGAGAAAGTTGAGAGAACCAGTGTGAATTGTAATTATTGCATTTGCTTTACCTCTTCTACCAAAAAAACATCTTGTGACTTGACAAGTAAGTTTATTTAATTCCTGAAAATATGGTTTGATAAAATGGGCTCATGTAAAACTCATTCCTGGACCATGATGATAAGCATAGATCAGAGAAGCCTGACCTTTTTCCTTCAGTTGTCTCTTTGCTTTACTGCAAAATAGAAACTACTCTCCGAATCCCTTTTCCCTTTTAACCTATTTCCTCTTGCTACCCACCGAAGCCTCTGGAACCCACCACAAATAGCAGTATTGTCACTATCAGCCACTTGGTCTAAAATACTTAATTCTAAGGTCATCCATACTTGCTTGTCATACTTTCAGAATGCTTTTACTTGATGTTTTCTACTATAGAAGACAGTTACTAATTACAGAGAAGCATGCTTATAGTTTAAAACATGTATTAAAATGGTTACTTGAAATGTGTGTGCTAGCTAGAAAATATTTTAAAATTATGTAGACGTGGCTATTGGTATCTTGAACATTAGTCATTAGGCTATACTTTCTTGAAGCGTCATGCTATAATAATTATAGCAGCTTATTATTGACAGCCTACTCTGTGCCAGGCCTTAAACACATGATTAGTAATGCATAGGAAAACCCTGAAGGTAGGGGTTTAAAAAACAAAAAGCAGAGATTCATAGGTTAAGTAGATTGTGAATAAATCAGAGCCAGTTTTCAGAACTTCAGAACTTTAGGCTGAGCTGAGATGCTAACTGAGATTTGGTCTCTGGGAAAATGTGCTCCCCTGTATTACCTGCATGCTGCTTCCTACTTTCGGTTGCTGATAAGTAAATTGAAATAATGTTTCATATTCTTATTCCTGAAAGATGAGATCTTTATACTATGCCTTCTGTATTTCAGCCCTTTTATTTTGACCTCTACTTCACCATGAATGAGCGTATTCACATCTAGATATGGGCTTCCTCTCACTCAACCATCTTAGATGCCAAACCGTTATACCAATTTCTCTGCATGCTTGTTTGCTTCTGTTCTTTAAAAAACTTACTCTTATTTCTGTTTTACTTATATTTGACCTTGTCAGTAGCACATTGTTTACTGTCAAACTCATCCTCTCCAAATATCTTTCAGTAAGCTTATTGAAAGACAGTTTTTTAAATCTTTGTCAGTGATTTTTTTCTTTACACTCAAGCACTTACTCACTGTACTGTTAAGAATTTCATAAGCTTAATAAAGCTTTGGAACATAAAGAGATAGGAAAATCCTTGTCAAAAACAGTGATGGTTTCTTTCTTATAAAGTTAGCTGGTAAATTGGTATAATGCTTGTCATAAACCATACTCACTTCCTTTGTGATTTGTATTCTCTTCTGTTTTCCCCTGAATTAAAATTTAAAATTTTAACTATTGCTATATAAATAATTTCAGGGATGTTAGAACAGCATTTGTTGTCTAGCTATTTTTGGGATAAAGCTGAAAATTTGCATTTCCCACTGTTTCTCCCCTTTTTGCCTCATCTGAAGTTTAAATAAGTGACAGTTTGCTTTCCTGGGTAAGTGTTTGGTTTGCTTCTTTTAATATTTTTTTAAGGGAGACTCTAGATATATGATCATTTTCATAGTTTGTTTTCTTCAGAAAAGTTTTGTGATTTTTATATCTACTGATGGATTTTTTTGTGTCTAATTATTTGCTTTTGTAATTTTGTTAAAGATCTCAGGAAACAGGCTCGACAGCTGGAAAATGAGCTTGACCTGAAACTAGTTTCCTTCAGTAAACTATGTACAAGTTACAGTCACAGCAGTGCCCGAGATGGAAGACGCGACAGGTATAGGTACTACCAGATTCTCTCTATTATGCCTTAAACTATATAATGTTTTTAAAGCATTAAAAAAATAAAGTAAAATATATAACACTGTAACTTGGTCTATTGGTAAATTTTTGGTATTTTTTTATTTTTTGTTTTTGCCTTTTTTTTAAGTGATTTATAAAAATTCTTCTTAATTCTTGAGACGAACATTTATTTGGGATCCTTAGGCAAAGACTGTATTGTTGTCAGGAGGAAAATGCTAAGGCTTAAGAGTGAGTTTGCATCAGAAATAAGCCTGTATAAGGAAATGTTGCTTTGCCCACATTGTATTTCTTATATTTTCTGATTGCTAAATGCATCTGAGAGACTACTCAAATGCACAGTATACCTACTGCTATTCTGGGGTTTTAGAGTTAATCTAATGCAGTGTGTATCCTCACTGTTAATGATCGAAGCTCTTTTAAATTTTGGTTCTTTTTTGAGAAACTGGTATACTACTATTTTGAACATATTTAAATGTATTCTTATCTTTGAAACTCACTTTAGTCCATCCACTTTGTTTTGAAAAATATTAGGAAATATTTAAGACACTTAGGAAGATATAAAGAATAATATAATGGATCCCCATGTGCCTATCTCCCACTTTAAGAAATAATCATTACCAATTCAGTTGAAGCCCCTGATGGCATCCCATTTTCTCCCTCTGGGTAATCTCCATATATTTTTACTACATATATATTTGTGTTCCTGAACAATTCATAATAGTTACTTTGCAGCTTGCTTTTTTGTGTAACATTATTTTTGAGATTAAGCTATGGATACATTTAACTCTAGTATATTCATTTGCTGCATATAGTATTACATTGTATGCTTGTATCAGTTTATTCTGTAGATGAATGTTGTTTCTAATTTTTGCTTATTTTAATAATTTTAAACACAAGAGTATTCATCATGCCTCAGGTACTGTTTTTAAGAGCTTTATATAAAGGCTGCTGGGAACATTTTTACTTATTTTACATACCTTCTTGAGGATTGGTGGTGGGTGGGATATTTTTTCAGGTAGTAATAATAAAAACAATAAAAACTGAGCTTGGATTTGAAACCAGATCTTTCTATATCCTGAGCCCATGCTCCAAACCTTTCTATGTACATTCCAACAAAAGTCTTATTTCAGTACTGTAGCCAGTGTTGCTTCTTTTTACAAGGTCACATGATTAAAGAATTAAAGATAGCAGGGCCAACATATTGACTTTAGGAGCTAAAAGTAAGCTATTGGCATGTCACATAGCTTTGATTGCAATGCATTGCTTTCGGCTTGCCTTTATTTAGCAGGTAAAGAGAATGAGGAATGTTCTTTTCTATGAGTAAACTTATTTTATCACTAGAAAGCATTTTTCCTGAATTTATGTCTCCCATTTGACTATGCCAGTGAGTATACAATTTTAAAACTCCAAACTGTTAAGAGATATGATTACATGATGCTTTTCCTGTGTTCTCTGTGTATCATGATCTTAATTCAGGCACACCTTGTTTTATTGCGCTTTGCTCTATTGTGCTTCACAGATATTGCATTTTTTTACGAATTGAAGGTTTCAGCCCTGTGTTTAGAAGTCTGTTGGTGCCATTTTTCCAACAGCATTTGCTCACTTCGTGTATCTGTGTCACATTTGGTAATTCTCGCAACATTTCAAACTTTTTCATTATTAGGATATATTTCTTATGGTGATCTGTGATCAGTGACCTTTGATGTTACTTTGTAATTGTTTTGGGGCACCACAGACTGCACCCGTATAAGATGACAAAGTTAATTGATAAATGTTGTGTGTGTTCTGATTCCTCCGTGGACAGGTCCTTCCCCCATCTCTTTCCCTCTCCTCAGGCCTCCCTATTCCCTGAGACACAACAATATTGATATTAGACCAATTAATAACTACAGTGGCCTCTGAGTGTTCAAGTGAAAGGAAGAGTTGCATGTCTCTCACTTTAAATTAAAAGCTGGAAATGATTAAGCTTGGTAAGAAAGGTATATTGCAAGTCGAGATAAGTTGAAAGCTAGGCCTGTTGCGCTAAACAACCGAGTTCTGAATGCAAAGGAAGAGTTCTTGAAAGAAATTAAAAAGTGCTACTCCAGTGAACATATGAATGATAAGAGAGTGAAAAGCCTTATTGCTGATATGGAGAAAGTTTGAGTCTGAATAAAAGGTCAAACCAGCCACAACATTCCCTTAAGCCAGGGCCTAATCCTGAGCAAGGCCCTAACTCTTCAATTCTGTGAAGGCTGAGAGAGGTGAGGAAGCTACAGAAGAAGAGTGTGAAGCTAGTTGAGGTTGATCCAAGAGATTTATGGAAAGAAGCCATCTCCATAACGTAAAAGAGCAAGGTGAAGCAGCAAGTGCTGATGCAGAAGCTGCAGCAAGTAATCCAGGAGATCCAGCTAAGGTGATTAATGAAGGTGGCTACACCAAATAGCACATTTTCAGTGTAGACAGAACAGCCTTCTATTGGAAGAAGATGCCATGTAGGACTTTCATAGTTAGAAGTTGATGCCTCAGAGCTTCAAAGGACAGGCTGACTCTCTTGTTAGGGGCTAATGCAGCTGGTGACTTTAAGTTGAAGCCAGTGCTCATTTACCATTCCAAAAATCCTAAGGGCCTTAAGAATTATGCTAAATCTACTCTGCCTGTGTTCTATAAATGGAACAACAAAGCCTGGGTGTCAGCACATCTGTTTACAACATGGTTTACTAAATATCTTCAGCCCATTGATGAGACCTACTCTCAGGAAAAAAGATTCCTTTCAAAGTATGACTGCACATTGACAATGCACCCAAGAGCCCTGATGGAGATGTACAATGAGATTAATGTTATTTTCATGACTGCTAACACAATGTCCATTCTGTAGCCCTTGGATCAAGGAGTAATTTCAACTTTCAAGTCTTATTATTTAAGAAATACATTTCTGTGGCTTCCGTAGATAGTGATTCTTCTGATGGATCTGGGCAAAGTCAGTTGAAAACCTTCTAGAAAGGATTCACCATTCTAGATGCCATTAAGAACATTCATGATTCATGGGACAAGGTCAAAATAACTACATTAACAGGAATTTGGAAGAAGTTGATTCCAAACCTCATGGGTGACTCTGAGGGGTTCAAGACTTAAGTGGAGGAAATAACTACAAATGTGGTGGAAATAGCAAGAGAACTAGAATTAGAAGTGAAACCTGAAGATGTGACTGAATTGCTGCAGTCTCATGATAAAACTTGCACAGATGAGGAGTTGTTTCCTATAGATATATAAATTTCTTAAAGGTGAATGGTTTCTTGAGATGGAATCTACTTCCGGGGAAGATGCTATGAAGATCGTTGAAATGACAACAAAGGATTTAGAATATTACATTAACTTAGTTGATAAAGCAGCAGCAGGGTTTGAGAGGATTGACTCCAATTTTGAAAGAAGTTCTACTGTGGGTAAAATGCTATCAAACAGCATTGCCTGCCGCAGAGAAATCGTTCACGAAAGGAAGAGTCCATCAATTCAGCAACTTCAGTGTTGTCTTGTTTTTTAAAATTGTCCCAGCCTTTAAGACTCTGATCAGTCAGCAGCCATCAACATCAGGGCAGGACCCTCCACCAGCAAAAAGATTACTCACTGAAGGCTCAGATGATGGTTAGCATTTTTTAGCTATAAAGTATTTTTAAATTAAGATATGTACATTGGTTTTTTAGAATAATACTATTGAAGACTTAATAGATTACAGTAAGTTGTAAACGTAACTTTTATATGCACTGGGAAACCAGAAAATTAGTGTGACTCACTTTATCGAGATACTTGCTTTATTGTGGTGGTCTGGAAATAAATCCACAATATCTCTAAGGTGTGCCTGTACTTTTATGACTCCTTTAAAGGGGAAGCTATTCAAAAACATTCCCTCAGAAATTCTACAACAAATTGGAAATGAGTTTGTGGAATTACTTCAGCCTCACTGTCCCTTTTAATGAGAAACCTAGAGCCATGAGGACCAAGATCCAATGTGCATTCTAAAGTGTTTTGCTTGCTGCCCAGGTTGAAAGCACATCATAATGAATAAACTCAGTGATGACCAGAAGTTTCTTTTAGGAGTAATTTTTTTACTTTTTGTATTTTGAGAACTTTATGGTCTATGAATCACCATGTACTTATAAAATGAATTAAATTTAACTGAATCTTAGTATTGTGGAGAGTATGTTTTTGACCTTTTCCCTGGACTCATACCTCCCTGAGAATGGTGAGTGTAGAGATTGTCTCCTCATTCATTCAACAAGTATCTAAAGAGCATTTACTGTGTGCCAAGCACTATTCTCAGTGATAGGCATATATCTGTGAGCAAGACATAGGCAGGTTTCCTCCTGACGGAGCTTATGTTATTGGCCCATTGTTCTTTTTCTTATTTCTGGTAGGGGAGGATCTGTATTAGTAGTATATAGAGCATTTCACATGGGCATGTTCTAAGAGATAAGCACAGAACCTTGGGTTGGCTCTGACACATGATCAAGAATGAGATATTTTAAGGCAAATAAATTAAAATTTTTAAAGAAATAAAAATTTGGACCTAGTTAAACATCCTAAAATAAAAATCCTCCTTGTTGGCTGTTTCACTGCTTGTTACTATTGCTGTAGATGGGTGTGTGGAAAAGGGAAAGAGCCAAGGTAAATTTACCATTAAACTGGTTATTTAATCTTTTCATTTACTGCACCCAAGCAACTGTCACAGGGCAAGAAAAAGTCTTCAGTAAGGTTGGAGAGCATAGTCATTTCCTGGCATTTATCTGTGTTCAGTATAACTAAGATCAGTATTGAGCTGCAGCTGCTCATATGATAGTATATACCATTTGGGACCTAATGAAGGTTAATGGTTTTTCAGAAGAGACAAATGAAACTTTCAAGACATGTGGTTTTAGAATTTGAATTTGTCAAACACAGTTTCACTTGTAAAAAGTTAGGATTGACTATTAAGATTTCAGAAGACAATTAAATACATTTTTGCAAAGCAAAACAGAAACAATTACATAATATAAGTGGAAATGTAAAGGATTGGTATTAAAACTTCCCTGCTGGACGTGGCTATCTGTATTAGACTTAAAGCCAATTCCTGATTATTTAATAACTATTTATCCAATCTGTGGATTGTTTAAATCTCAATTTTATTTCTTCCTGGAAAGAGTCATAGAAGGAAGAGAGAACTTAAATTAAGGTCTCAGGAACCATAATTGAGGTAAAAATTTTAAAGGTTATTCCTCACAGAGCTAACATAATTTGTAATATATTTTATGGCTCTTCTTAGATGCTGTACTACATAGGTCTGCAGTTTTATTTCACATAACTTGTTCTTTTAGATACAGCATTTAATTGGGCACTGCCATAGCTTAAGTTACTTTTATTTGGGAAACAGTAAACAAGCATTTAGAATTTCTTTGCATTATTAAGACTGGATGTATTAAAGCTTGGGACAGTCTTACATTCAATTATATTTTATACTGAATTTAATATTTAGGATGTGTGATCTTTATAGAAAAACTTCGATAAAAATTATAACTTCTTATGAAACAAAAAGAATGACTCCGGGGTTCCACTTGACCTCTTTAAGAATAATTACCTTATTATTTTAAGTATATTTTAAAGGATTAGGTTTAAGTAATGGATACTCTTTATTTGAACTTCTCTTCAGCTCTGACACAACACCCCTTTTAAATGGATCAAGCCAAGACAGAATGTTTGAAACTATGGCGATTGAGATTGAACAGCTTTTGGCAAGGGTAAGTACCTTCTGTTAAATGGCTGTTTTGCTAATAACTGTGTACCTGTTAGATATGGTACTAGATTATATTAATGCAGACATTTATTGAAATCACCCTTTCATTCAAGATGTGTGCCTCCCCAGGCCACTTGAATTTTGATGACAGCCATTCCCAGGTCCTATGGATGTTATTTTAGCCTTTATGGATTATTTTGGGGAAATACTGAATCCTTGCCTGCTGTCTTCTTGGTTTTGTTTTTGTTTTTTTGCTGTTAGCCAGAAAGGCATATAGGCATATAATTTACTTTTATCTCTTTACAGTGCTTTCTAAAATATTTTTATTGGTTTTCTTTTTCTTTCTTTCTTTTTTCTGTTTTAGCTTACAGGAGTAAATGATAAAATGGCAGAATATACCAACAGTGCCGGTGTCCCCTCCTTGAATGCGGCATTGATGCATACATTACAGCGACATAGAGACATATTGCAGGTAGTACATTGGGCTTGAGATTTTTATGTTATTATAGGAAGTTTTAGGGGTTTTTTTACTCTATGAATAGAATGTGTTCACGTGTATGTAGGGGAACAAAGGGAAAAATCTTGTAAGAGGATAAATGCCATGCTATAGAAGTTTGTCTGGTTTTACTTTTTCTCTCCTTGATATTATAAAATTCTGAAAATGGTTAGTAGCTCTTGCTTTTGCCTGGTAAAATTGAATAATATTCATCAGTAGGTAAGTATACTTCTACTGTGGAAGATCTTGCTAGCTAGCTGAGACAGTGAAATAGCCAGAGGTCATGCATAAGCAGTCATATGGTGGTTTAGAGTATACTTTCATCAGGCTTTGAAGATAACATGGAAGAGAAGTAATTTGCTATATTTAGTGTATTGTTTGAGAAAAATATTAAAAGTATACCAATAAAATGAAAAAACTTAAAGACTTACATGGGAGGTGTTAAAAATATAGTGGTACAAATAGGAAGGCAAATTTGTTTTGTTTTTTTTTTGGCTGCGTTGGGTCTTCGTCGCTGCGCGCGGGCTTTCTCTAGTTGCGGCAAGCAGGGGCTACTCTTTGTTGCAGTGTGCGGGCTTCTCATTGCAGTGGCTTCTCTTGTTGCGGAACACGGGCTCTAGGCACACGGGCTTCAGTAGTTGTGGCACGTAGGCTCAGTAGTTGTGGCTCGCGGGCTCTACAGTGCAGCCTCAGTAGCTGTGGCACACGGGCTTAGTTGCTCCGCGGCATGTGGGATTTTCCTGGACCAGGGCTCAAACCTGTGTCCCCTGCATTGGCAGGTGGATTCTTAACCACTGTGCCAACAGGGAAGTCCCCAAATTTTTTAATATTGAAAAATTCAACCATTTCTAATTTTTAAAACTTGTTAAAAATAGGACTAGAAGGATACTTTATTTACCTAATGCAAAGATGTGTACATCAGATTAAAATCTGTCATAATGCTTAATAATAAAGCACTAAAAGCTTTCCCACTAAAAAAAAAACAAGACAAGGAGGGACTTCCCTGGTGGCTCAGTGGTTAAGGATCCGTGTGCCAATGCAGGGGACATGGGTTCAATCCCTGGTCCAGGAAGATCCCGCATGCTGTGGAGCAACTAAGCCCACGTGCCACAACTACTGAGCCTGCGCTCTAGAGCCCGTGAGCCACAATTGCTGAGCCTGTCTGCCACAACTACTGAAGCCCGTGCGCCTAGAGCCTGTGCTCTGCAACAAGAGAAGCCACCGCAATGAGAAGCCTGCACACTGCAACGAAGAGTAGCCCCTGCTCGCGGCAACTGGAGAAAGCCCATGCGCAGCAACGAAGACCTAACGCAGCCAAAAGTAAATAAATAAATTTATTTGAAAAAAAAAAAAAGCAAGACAGGAATACCCACAATACCCATAGATGTTTAACATTGTTTAGAAGTTCTTGGTTGTTCAGTTACACAATAAAAAGAATAAGATATAAATACTGAAAAGGGAGACAAAATCTGTATTCTGTGGTAATGATAAGATTATATAGCTAATACAAACCAAGAAAACTAACTAAAAAAAAAATTGGAAACATTCAGTAAGTTGATAACTTATAAAATTAATATATAAAAGCAAGTAGTTTTCCTACACACAAACAATAATCTGTTAGAAAGTACAGTGGAAGAAACTATAAAAATTTTATGTATAATTTAATAAGAATGTATAGAACTCTACTGAGGAACATAAAAGAAGGTTTACTCTGCTTTTGGAAGGGAAGATTTCTCTCTAAATCAGCCTATATATTGAATGTTATCCCAGTGGAAATAACAGGGGTTTTTGTTTGTTTCATTTTTTAAAAACAGCAAAATGATGCCAAAGTTTATTTGGAATTATAGTTATATAAGAATAACCAAGAAAAAAACCCATGTGAAAATGAAGATAAGTAGTAAAGGATGCCTAATTCTGCCACCTGTTAAAACCTGTTAAGAAGCTAGAATAATTAAAACAGTTTGATTCTGGAGAAAAAGTAGACTAATAGAGTAGAGTTCATATACAGACTCAAACATGCATGAAAATTTACTTTCTGATAAAGGTGCTATTTTGAATCAATGGAGAAAAGAGGGATTATAAAATAAATAAAGCTGTAACAATTCGCTAATTATTTGAGGGGAAAAAACCCTCAATTTCTATCTCATTCCTCCTATCCAGAGTAAATTCCAACTGGATCAAAGATTTATATGTAGAAAAAGAAACAATAAAATTTCAGAATAAAGCATGGGTGAAATTGTACATTTTGGGGTAGTAAAGGACTTTCCTAAGCGAGACCTGATACCAGAAACTATAATAAATGACTAGTTTGCTTAATATACAGAGATAATAGAAATAAGAAAAAAGCAACCCAGTAGAAAAATGGGCAAAGGATATGAACTTCTTTACAGAAAATGAGTGGCCAAAATCAAAAATATGGTCAGCCACATTCCCAAATGAAAATATATAAATCGAGATATGGAAAAAAATGAGATATGATTTTTCACCTGTCATGTTAGCAAATATTGAAGCATTTTTAACCCATTGTTGGCAAGAGTTTAGAAAAATGGGCACTCATCCATTTGCTGGTCATGTAAGTTGGTGTAGTCTTTCTAGAAGGCATTTTAACACTATGAAATTCATGTAAGATTCTCTGACCCAGTTATTCTGCTAGGCATTTACCCTTTAAATACATTTAGTTCAATAAAATATATACACAAGAATGTTTATTAAAGCATTTTTTAACAGCAAAAAAAAGGCAACTAAAATGTTTATCAGTAGAGAATTTATTAAATTACTATAGTTATAATTTAAATATTAAAAAGAATGTAGATTTCAATTTGCTGATATGGAAGGATTACTTGCTACTTTATGAACTACAAAAAACAAGGTTGCTGCAGAATATAGTATGATTTCTTTATCATAAATGAAAGAAATAATAAACTCATATATGCAAAAACATATTTCCTGAAAGAAACTGAAAGAAAGTGATCATAATATTAAGAACTGTGGAACAAGATGGTTTTTACTTCTGTTCTTTTTGGTGCTCTTTTAGTTCATGGTACCCCATGTTCATGTATTACTTTTGTTTTTAAAGGGCTCTCTGGGAGGTGGCATTATGTTTTTTATCTTTTTTATATACTGATATGAATTTTTAAAAGTAATGAATACTCCTTAACAACTTAAAAATATGGTAGAAAAAGAAAGGAAAATATTTAAAAATTATTTTATTCTTTACAACTCTCTTCTGTTCTTCCTTTGATTAGTTTAGGAATTAAATTTATGCAGGAGTTCCAAAAAGGTGAAATTTGAAAATAAGCCCCATTGGGTGCACTGATGAGTAGAAGGAGCCTCTTAAGTTTTATCCTAGGCTATTTGAAGTCATGTTATCTGAGAATTATTTTTTCTTTACAATGCTGCCCCATAAGACAAGGTACTAGGGGATACAAAGGATAGTGATTTAGTGGCACTGTTACCCTAGCTCCAAATTGTTTTCATTTGAAAGAAGTTGGTCACTCTTCAGGAAAGTGATTATAATGTTATTTTTACCTCTTGGCAATTTGATTTCTTAAATAGCAGTTTTCTGGGCAGAAATTTCTAATATAACAATACATAACTGGCTCAATAAGATGAAAATTTTTAGTTAGCTGGTGTTGATTCTAGATGTTGATTGATTGCAGGATTATACACATGAATTCCATAAAACCAAAGCAAACTTTGTGGCAATACGGGAAAGGGAGAATCTCATGGGATCAGTACGAAAGGATATTGAGTAAGTTACCTTTTATATTTTTTGTAGGATGTTTATTCAGAATCAGATTTAGAGTATATCCACGATTAACAGCAAATTGAGTAGCAGAACCATGGTTTAGATTTCAAGGTTTCTAATTCCCATTTCACTGTTCCTTAAACATTGCTGCTCCAATATAGTCCTAGTCTACTTTGCTGGTCTTATCTCCAGTTTCCCCTAGTTTTATCATTGGCTCCTGCCAACCTTGACTTTCCTGTCTTAATTCAAAGTCCAGTTTAGGTGATGTCTTCGTGAGTTTTTCTCTGACCTCCTACCACCCACCTTAAGCATTATAACGTTACCAATAAATGAAGCTGTCCGTTTCCCTTCCTGATTGCCGTCTATCCCCCTACCCTCTCCCTTGCCCCAACAATTACATATCAATACTTAGGTAGCTGTCAAAGTAGCCTTTACTTCCCTGGAATCTGAAATCTTTTTTTTTCCAGATTTTATGCAGACTCATAACTTTAGTCAAATTATTTAAAGACTCCCAACATTTTTATGCTGCTCTTAACTCATAATTTTAAAAATGTATTCTTTTCTTCCATTCCTTTACCTCACCTTTAGTAATATATTCTAGCATTTTATACACATTTTCAAAATGTTTTTCGCAGCTGTACGTGACTGACAGGGTTAAATCCATTGGGCATCTAATTAAAGCTGCAGACTTTCCACTTTTGGACCATCTGTTGATGCCTATCATTGTCTCACTTGTGATAAGCTTATGGTACTTAAGTTTCATAAGTATGATACTTATGTTTCATGAACTATGATGTGTACTACCATATCATGAACTGATATATATCATGTGTACTCTGATAAACAGTTTCTTAGAGTTCCTTTATTTTGTTGTAACAGTAAGACAGTTTTGCAGGAGAGATCATTTAATATTCATCCCATGCAAAATTTTTGTCCAAAACTCTAAACCAGGATTATCCAGTCACAAGTTGTATTTCTACCTCCAGAAATTATCTTGGAAAATTAATTTTTATTGTTTGTCTCTGTTTTATCTATGTTTCTTATATTTAGTCATATGTACTTTGTATAACATATAGGAGTGAAAAAAATGAAACATTTTTGCCATATTAGGAATTTTGGAATATTTTTAGTTCTTTGGCACATATAAGTCTTGTGTCTAATTTCTGTATAGTCTGTTTACATAGGTATTTTAAAGAATGCGTTGAGAATCAGTGTAGCAGACAGCCTTTGATGTGTAGGCTTTTAACTACCATGCAATTTGTGGGAATTGCTAGACTGCATTCCAATGTAATAACTTGTTTTCTAAAAGATGATCATAAAAGAAACATGTTCATCCATTTACTAAACTATTTCCTGATTACCAACCATGAGTAAGATAATATGTCAGTCACAGTAGAAGGTAGAAATGAAAAGATCAACATGGCCCTCTAGATGCTAGAGGGGAGTAAGGCACATACTCAAATTAATATAATACATGGCAGAATATGATTAGTGAAATGAGATATAGTAGTAATAACTGACATTTAAGAATTTTTTCTACAGTTACACACTGCTTTTTCATATATTCTCTCTTTTTTGACTTCATGTAATCTTTTGGTATAGATATAAATTATTAGTCCCATTTTATAAAACTAGGTATTAAGAGTTATCTAAGGTTAACTGGCTAGTCATCAGTCTTCCAAGTCCAGTGTGTTCTTGGTTATATCATGCTGCTTTTCCTGGTGTTTTCTTTCCCACTGCACTTTGCACATCAGCCCTACTCTCAGCCAGTAGTTCAGTTTTAGCAGCATGACCCTCTTTTGTCTTACTGCAGTGTATGTGCGGTTACTTAAATTTTTTATTTTGTTCTTGATACTTTGTAAGTAAGGAACTGAAATGTGTAAGTGTTGATAGTAATGATACAAAACGTTTTCTAGTAAATTGTAATGAACTTAAGACCAGGATAGAAATCCTTAAGTATGGCACAACTGGCAGATCTTTAGCTTCCTTTTTGTGTTCCTTAGGCTTCAGTTGATGGACTGCGTGTATCGTTGTGAAGGGAAACATTCCATTTCAATAGCTTCCCCACCCCATGTGCTGTGTAGTAATCAGTCCAAAGTAGTATCCCCGGACTTCCCTGGTGGCGCAGTGGTTAAGAATCTGCCTGCCGATGCAGGGGACACGGGTTCGAGCCCTGGTCCGGGAAGATCCCACATGCAGCGGAGCAGCCAAGCCCAAGAGCCACAACTACTGAGCCTGCGTGCCACAACTACTGAAGCCCGTGCATCTAGAGCCCGAGCACCGTAACGAAGAGTAGCCCCTGCTCACTGCAGCTAGAGAAAGCTCGTGCACAGCAACGAAGACCCAATGCGGCCAAAAAAAAAAAAAAAAAAAAACCAAAAAAACTCCCAACAAAGTATTATTCCCACTTGGGGAAAATAAAGATATAGGAGATAATAGACAAAGAAAGGAAAAGTAATGGCTTTAAAGGCCTCTGCTTTCCTCATCTTTTACAGTATCCTCCCAAACCTTACTCTTCAAGATGGACAATGCAAAGTTTTCTGAAGACACTCTGTTCTTCCACACCTCATGATGCTGCACACACTCTCCTTCCTTCCTGGAATAATCTTCCACTTTTTATAACTAAACTATCACTCATTCTATAGGGTACCCTTTAAGGATTTTCTCTCTCTAAGAATGTTTCTGTATTTCTCACAATCTAGTCTACCTCCTGCCCTATAGAAATGACTACTCTCTTCTTTTGTATGTAACTATTATCATAATAGTTCCTATTACACTGAATTACAATTATATAATTTATGTACCTCTCTAAACTGTCTATGACCAACTTGCAGCTAGGTAGCATGTTTTACTATTATAATGTCTGGTACCTCACAAATGTTGAATAAATATTTGCTGAGTTAATGAATAAACAAATGAACGTATATTCTCTTTTCATGTACTTTTAGTGAGTTGGAATTTTTGGCAACTGATACAAAAACACTTTTAGAAGAGTTAATAAATGTATATAAAATCAAAAAAAGGAAAAAGTAAGATTTTTGTTTAAGAATGTTGGATTATTTTGGTGAAAAATAATAAATTCTTAGGCCTAAGTTAGCCATTCATATTTATCTATTTATGATAGATGCTATTTTTAGAAGGAAATGAAAAGGATTATACATTTTAATTGTTTATTCAAAACTATGGAGAGGCTCAGTTTGTCCACTTTGGATATTACTTGAGTCAATCATTTAATCCTTTTTTATAACATGTACCAAAAATGTTCTTAACTTTTCTTTATTTTTGTTCTAGGTCATATAAAAGTGGGTCTGGAGTAAACAACAGAAGAACTGAACTATTTTTGAAAGAACATGACCACCTTCGAAAGTAAGTATTGAAAAAATGCATACTATATAATACCTACTTATTTATTTACATATATAGCAAACATTTTATGGTGTTTATTATAGTAAGTGCTTTCAATGCTAATTCATTTAATTTTTCTAATGATCCTATTGGGTAGAAATAGAATTGCAACTGTTCTAACCATAATTAGGAATGATATGATGCTATCAGATATACAAAATATGCATTCATTACTTACTTGTTACCTGTAATGTGTCTTTTATTGCCTCAATATTTGTTTTCTTTAGCAAGTCTATTGCTCTAATACTTTGTCCACTACTATAGATTACTGATAATAATAATAGTAATAATATTGATATTGACTTACGTTTGAATGGCCTGATACCACTTATATATGTCAGGAAGCTTTACAAAGGGTAATTGGCCATACATCAAATTCAAAGAAAATATCTTATCTTCCAAGAACTCAGAAGAAAATCCCTAAAAACTTGGATGAATGAGATACACACACACACGCGCGCACACACACACACACACACACAAAAACAAGCCACCATACTCTATCCCTGCTTTATCTATTTTTCTTCTGAAATACACTGGTTTCTTTAATTATTTTCTTTGTATTTTGTTATAGAACTTAAGGATCAGAAAATTACTTCTCTCTCTGAGCTCAGCCTGTAAGCACTTGAGCAGCTAATATCCATGATAGTTAAATGATATGAATTATGTTGATATTTGCTGCTGAATGTCATAAATTAGTCATGTCCATATGAGCTTAATGTACTGTTCAATTTGTTTTTCTTTAAAGATTACCACTTTAAATATGAGCTGTTGAAATCAGAACATGGAAAGATCAAGACCTTTTTAGTAGAAGTCTGAGTGCTTCTAGTGTCAGAAAAGTTGTTATTTCTTAATATGTTAAATATTATTAATTGGCACAAGGGGGCAGCCTTTCCTAGAGTATGTTTAGTTTATAGTTATTTACAGCTTTGGTAGTTCTTTTTGTATTTGATAGAGACCACCATAAAAAGAATTTTGCATTATATCCAAAACTATATTAATATATTCTTGGGGTGCAGAGTAATTTAAGGAATAAGATACTCAAGTAGCATAAAAATAAACATTAGCTTGCATTAACGTTTTTATATTTATCAACCCCAAAAGAAGTTAAACAGAAATGCAATAGTTTAATTACTTTAAGGATGTTTAGATGCTGAAAAGAATATACCAGAGTTATTATATAAATTGATATTCTTTATTTCATTATTTCAGAACACATTGTTTATTAAAAATTTTATATGAAAAATTTTAGTTTTGCATTAATTTTAGTAATTCAAAGAAAACCCTTTAGGATTTTAATATTGTCCATTTTACAGGAAAATAAATATAATAGTTCAGGGGCACACAACTTAAATAATTTGTTTAAGGTTATAAAAATGATAAGAAGATTGGCAATCAAAAGGTATTTACCATTTTGTTTCTCAGATGATTTTATGTATGATATACTTTACATATATTCCTTTCAGCATTCTTGTGAGAAGTTAGTATGTGCTCACTCCATACAGAGAGAAACTGAGGCAGGATGAAGTTGAGTGGAACATGAGCTGATAAATGAGGGGAATTGTTAACACTAAGGCTTAATCTTAATAACAAGAGTTTAGTCATTGCTTTCAGTATTAAAACACAGAGCTTCCAAATATGTTTTAGAAAAATCAATATTTTGTGTAAATTACAAATACTTGTTAAGTAATAAAATAATATAAAATTACGGACTAACATATATACAAAGTAATAATGATATGAAAAAGTTTCTCTTTTTCAATGTTGTCTCTCTTTGATTTGCTAAGTGCTTTGAGGAAGAATTTTTTTAGAATAACTTTTTAATATAAAAGCTATACATACTTTTTATAGTACTCATTTTAGAAAGTATGAATAATAATTCAGCAACACAGAAAAGACAGTTTGAAACACTTATCAGTACAGATGCTATACCATTTTTTACTCATCAGTAGATTGTGAGCCTTTTCCCATGTTATTTGATAATTTTTTTGTTTGTTTTTGAATAGTTCTTTTAACTTTTAATAGTGTACATATCCTATAATACAGATAAACCATAATTCATGTAACCTAATGAGTGTTGGCCTTTTGGATTATTTCTAGTTTTTATTATTGTACATACTGAAGTCTTTGCATGTATCCGTAATTATTTCCTTATGATAAATTCCTAGAATTGGCATTGCAGGATTAAAAAATACATTCATTTTTAAAGCTTTTGATATAGTGTTGTCAAAATTCCCTCTAAAGTTTTGTTACTTTAGAGTCCCATTAGTAGCATATTCTACCAGTGCTCTCAGGAACAGTTACTTGTTTTTTTTCTAACTCATGCCATGAAGATAGGCGAAAACTCTCAGGCAATAGATTTTTTTTAAAAATAAGAAATATATTTTCATTAGAGGAAACATAGGTTAAACAGCCAAGCAGAAGAAGCATAGGTGGTCCAGTGGTTAAGACATGAGCTTTCACTGCCGTGGGCCCAGGTTCGATCCCTGGTCCAGGAACTAAGATCCCACAAGCCACGTGGAGTGGCCAAAAAAATTTTTTTTAAAAAGAAGAAGTAATAGTTAAATTAACCTAAAAGTGAAATGGACAGCAAGAGATTATGTATTGCAGCAAGACCATTTGTAATGAAGAGGCCAGATTTGCTGTTAGGGTACTTTTTAGTTTGATCTTTCATGAATAAAGGTGGTTTTTTTTAAACTACTCAGTAACTCAAGTAACTCATTTGATTTTGTGCAGTAGGGTCACACTTTTTATGGCAAAAAGCATATTTACATTTTTATTTGATTCTTCATAAAATATTTTTTCATGTTAATGTAAATTTCTACAGCTTACTTCAAAAGTCCATGTTTTTGGGCTTCTCTGGTGGCGCAGTGGTTGAGAGTCTGCCTGCCAATGCAGGGGACACGGGTTCGTGCCCTGGTCCGGGAAAGTCCCACATGCCGCGGAGCGGCTAGGCCTGTGAGCCATGGCCGCTGAGCCTGCGCGTCCAGAGCCTGTGCTCTGCAACGGGAGAGGCCACAACAGTGAGAGGCCCGCGTAATGCAAAAAAAAAAAAAAAAAAGTCCATATTTTTGCCTTGAAAAAGAGTAAAGCAATTTTTATAAATGAATGGTAACCTTTATTTAAAAAAAACTGACTTTGTAATGAATTGCTTTTAAATCTCTTCTTAATGTTCTTTTTGTCTAAAAGTAAATGTTGTTAGCTTGTAGCAGTTTATCTTACAGAAGATAGTAATTTCTCTTCCTATTTGGTAGATAAGCTAGCTTTCATTGTTTTTTTTTTTAAGATTTAATTTAATTTATTTTTGGCTGCGTTGGGTCTTCGTTGCTGTGCGTGGGCTTTCTCTAGTTGGCAGCGAGTGAGGGCTCCTTTTCATTGCAGTGCGCCGGCTTCTTATTGCAGTGGCTTCTTTTGTTGGAGAGCACGGACTCTACATGCTCAGGCTTCAGTAGTTGGGGCATGCGGGCTCAGTAGTTGTGGCTCGCAGGCTCAGTAGTTCTGGCTCGTGGGCTTTAGAGCGCAGGCTCAGTAGTTGTGGCACACGGGTTTAGTTGCTCCGCGGCATGTGGGATCTTCCCTGACCAGGGATCGAACCCCGTGTCCCCTGCACTGGCAGGCGGATTCTTATCCACTGTGCCACCAGGGAAGTCCCTAGCTTTTTTTTTTTAACTTGTCTTTCCCTGAGTCTCAGTATGTCAGAAGAAAATGCTGGCTTTGAATGAGTGTCAAGCTTGTAGCTGTTTGTTTTTTGCTGTACTGTGGATGCATTCCTGTGAGCTCTTTGGTTGCTGTTTAGATTAATTTCCTTTATATGTTTGTTCTCTTTCGTTGCTTCCTTATATTTTCCTTTTTGAAAGGAGTATTTGAGTTAGTTTTGTATTTCAAAGTTCTTTTTTTTTTCCCCTCTAAAGAACTTTTGCCTGTATGATCTTATCTCTCTTCATATTTATTTTTAAAGGGTGTGGGGCTGATTGTATTATTGCTGTTTTTACAGCTTTTTCTTTAGAAGAATTTTGTCATTTGAATAAAACATGTCTTCCACATTTACCTTAATGAAGTTGACAAATTTCAGAGTACTGGTGAGAAACTTGGATTAGGAGATAAGTATACACAAATAGAATGAGCCTGACCTCTTGCTGGACTTCTTTACTGCCAGTGATCATCACCTCCACGTGAAAATTAGCCACCTTTTACCAAGGCTGCTGCCTCCATTTTCTCATCTGTGATTGTACCACTTCAGAAATCTTCAACTCTAACATTTCACTCTGACCAACACAGTTTATTCTTCCAAGCCTATCTGCAGCGTCACTAGCTTCTCTTATATTTTTCTTCTCACCTTTAACCTCTCCTACCCTCACTAGCTTGGCTCTCATAGTTGATCAACTGAAATATTCCCAACATTTGGCCTTTTCTGTGCTCCTGTCTTTTTCTGTACCCTAGTAAAATGCCAACCCAATCCACAGTCTACTGTTCTACTCCTCTATTTAAGGGTTAAAGAGAAAGCACCCAATATACAGATTAACTTTGTTTTAGATTCATTATTTCCAACCTCGTCTGAGTATTCAGCATTGCCCAGTACCTTTTGCTTGCTTGACCCAGTTTAGTTGTCTCTCTCATTCTTTTCAAGAAATTTACCAGGACTTCCCTGGTGGTCCAGTGGTTAGGACTCTGCACTTCCAATACAGGGGGCACGGGTTCAATCCCTGGTTGGAGAACTAAGATCCCACATGCCACAGAGCGGCCAAAAAAAAAAAAAAAAAAAAAAAAGAACTTTACCAAAACGTCTCATTCCCCTTCTTGACTTTCTGGTCCCTCCACCTAAAAGAGAGGTCCTTAACTCCTACTTCATTGAATTTTTAAGGTTCTTTCTCCTTAGTACAAATTCACATACAGGAATACCCTTCTTTACCCCTTTCCTGTAGTTTTTAGAGGACTAGTTTTTTTCCTGGGAAGGCTAATACATCCATCTGGCTTCTGTCTCTGTCCTTACCTGCTACCTCAGCCATTTTACTCTTCAGTCATCTTCTATACTGGCTCTGTCTCTCTAGTTTATGAATACACTTGCTGTCTCTGTGTCAGTACTCATTTCCTCCTTAGCCTATTGACTTCTTCCCTCACAGCCTACTGAGCATGTTGTCACTGGGGACATCAATGAGCTCCTGAAGGCCAAATCTAATATTGTTTGACTGCTCTGCCGCACTTGATACTCTTAATCTCTTCCCTCCTTGAAAACCTAGGCCACTGTAACACTGAAGTTTACTGGTTCTCCACTAGCCTTTCTTACTACTCTTTGTTTCCTTCCTGGCTGCCTTCTGATGTAGCCTCAGAATCCTTTACATAGTGTTCTCCAGGCAGAAATTAATTAGAGCTAATTCACCAGATAAAACTTATTTGTCATCTACCCTCTCACATTAGCCCAGTTATTTGTCCTTGACACACATCATAACAACAATTCCTCCTCCCCAGAGATGGCAGCTATAAAGAAGACCTAGCAAAGAGAAATTGAAAGAAATTGAAATTTTCATTCAAAAATTTATAGGAAAAGCAACTGGTGAGATTTTTTTTTTTTTTTTTTTTTTTTTTTTTTTTTTTGCGGTACACGGGCCTCTCACTGTAGTGGCCTCTTCTGCTGCGGAGCACAGGCTCCGGACGTGCAGGCCCAGCGGCCACGGCTCACAGGCCCAGCCACTCCGCAGCATGTGGGATCCTCCCGGACCGGGGTACGAATCCGTGTCCCCTGCATCAGCAGGCGGACTCTCAACCACTGCGCCACCAGGGAAGCCCAACTGGTGAGATTTTTATACTGCCAAGAATAATAAAATTAATGAGAGAGTTGAAGAAAGAGGAACAAATTCTGAAATTATATAGACCCAGCTAAGAAGGTAAGCTGAGGAATTTCATCCATACTTAGAGGCTCTGTTTGTTTTCATGGAAGTACTCTGATTTGTGGGAATGGCATGATTACAACTGGAATTGCAAACTGGTTATATTAAGCACATCACCTTAAAAATTCTTGACACTTAAATCAGACCTTTGGCAGTATTTCAAAGTAGTCAAAATATTTAAAATATTACATAATATGTCGGTTCCTAAATTATCATTTCATTTAGTTGGATCACATCATAAGAACATATAAATAGACATTTTAGTTTTTCCTCTTATTAACTTGCCACTTTTATCTTGACTAAGATACCTTAATGGATTTATTCCTTAAATTGGTATAATAGATAGGGAATGGGTTTTGAAGCCAAACAGATCTGAGTTTAAATCCTGGTGTGAACTGTATATATGGGGGCAAGGGCCTTAAACCCTCTGACTCTCTACTGTCTTAAATGGGGAAGATTGAATTCTTACTTTGCACAGTGTTAAAACACTTAAAATTAGAGATAATGTGTAAAGTTTTTGCCTAGTACAGTGCCTGACATGTAGTAGACCAGTTCTCAAATTACACTGAGCCATTCTTGCCCGTAGCAGCATTAGAACAGAAAAGTAGACTAGTAACTAGAATTGTGTACCTAGAGCTAGGTGACAGACTCCAGCCCTCTGGGGCCCTTCAATGCCAAAATGGTATGTAGGAATAAATATCAGCTAACCCTGATTATCTATTAAAGCTCAGAGTGTGTTTTTAAATCATTCTCTTCATTTATTGCTCATTAGATTTTCATTAGTATAATAAGTGGTTTATTTATTCCTAAGCTTCATTTTTAGATGGGAGTTTTCAAATTCCAGTTGCATTTCATCTGTTTCTTTGCATTTATCTAAATGCACATATAATTTTTTATATCAGTTTTTGTTGTTTATTGAGGTAACATTGGTCTATAACATTATATAATGAAGTTTTGTGTGTACAACATTATATTTCTACTTCTGTATACGCTATAGCTTGCTTACCACCAAAAATCTAGTTCGCATTTGCCACCACACAGTTGATCCCCTTTACCCATTTTACCTTCCCCTTCCCTTCCCTTACAGTAACCTCTACTCTGTTGTCTGTATCTATGTATTTGATTTTGTTTGGTTTGTTCATTTATTTTGGTTTTTTGTTGTTGTTTGCATTTTTTATATTCCACATATGAGTGAAATTATATGGTATTTGTCTTTCTCCATTTGACTTATTTCACTTAGCATAATACCCTCAAAGTCCACCCATGTTGTCACAAATGGCAATATTTCATCTTTTTTATGGCTGAATAGTATTCCATTGTGTGTGTGTGTGTGTATATATATATATATATATATGTATGTATATATATATATATAACACATCTTTATCCATTGAGATATTACTTCATACCTATTAGAATCGCTATTATAAAAAAGGCAAGAAATAACAAATGTTGGTAAGAGTATGTAGAAGAGGGAACCCTCATACACTGTTGGTGGGAATGTAAATTGGTACAGCTGCTATGGAAAACAGAATGGAGATTCCTCAAAAAATCAAGAGCAGAACTACCATATGATCCTGCTATTCCATTTCTGGGTATTTATCCAAAGAATATGAAAACACTAATTCAGAAAGATAGATGCACCCCTCTGTTTATTGCAGCATTATTTACAATAGCTCAGATACAGAAACAACCTAAGTGCCCATCAAGAGATGAATGGTTAAAGAAGATGTGGTATATATATATTCAGTTTCCATTGTTTTACCAAGCATTTGTTGAGCATCTACAATGTGGAAAGCATTGTACTGGGTGTTGGAAATAGAGAAGAGATAAAGCCTAGTGACGTTCTGCCCTGTTTTTAATGAGCTCCACTAGGATGGGAGTCGGGGGGGCAGAAGAGAAATGTTAACAGGTAATTACAGTGCATCATAATTAAGTTTAATGTATGGAGACGTTTGTACATACCACTATAGTATCACATTAAAGGGAATGATTAACTCTAAAGCTTCTGAAAGGGCTTTATAGAAATAAAGCATTTGATTTGAGTCTTGAAGGATGAGTAGGTATTCACTAAAGTAGACATAAGAAAAGGTTTTGGGAAAAGATGAAACTTGAAACTTATGATCATATCTTTTTAAAAAAAAAACTGTATCATTCCTGATAAATGATCAATGTAGATACATTAGAAATATCATTCATTTATTGCCTGTTTACAAACTCTCTCCCAGATTACAGGCCTTACTCATGCCCCTGAAAGGGCAGCCTCATAGGGAGCAAGAGAAAACAGTGGAGGGATGAACTGAGAGGTCATAGTGTTTCTGAGATTCATCTATATGTTTTTTATATCAGTAGTCAGTTCCTTTCTATAACTGAGTACTTTACATTTTATGATGCTGTACCACAATTTGTTTATCCATTAACCCATTGATGGATATCTGTGTTGTTTTCAATTTGGGGCTGTTACAAATAAAGCTGCTATGAATATGAATATTAAAGCTCCAATATTCTTTCTTATAGAATTCCAATTAATAAATGTACAAGGACTGATAGAAATAGAAAAATCAGTAGGTAAACAGCACAGTAATAATGGGAAAGAAAGATTCACTAAATGGATGCTAAAATTAGTGGGAATTTTGAGGAGAAAGAGGGTACCTGCATACTCTCAAAGCATCTTCCCCTACGTTAATTAATTACAATAGGAAATATAGTAATTTTACAGTGGAGAAACCTGGCAGACACCACCTTAACTAAGCAGTCTAGGTTAACATCAATAATAAGACATGTTGACATGATATACAGCCTGATATGATGCTTCAAGGGCCTGACATCACTGTATAGTATTCTTGCTAAAACTGCATAAGGTCATGACCATAACACTTTAAAATACTAGTCAGTTATTTTTGTAGAATGTCCCTCAACTTGGGTTTGTCTGATATTTCTCATGACAAATTAAGGTTAGGCCATTTTGTCACAGACTGAAGGAGACTTAGGAGACATGACAACCAAATGCAATACAGGATCTTGAATTGGATCATAAAAAGGGACGTTATGCTGACACATATATATGGAATCTAAAAAGTAAAAAAAAAAAAAGAAAGAAAAAAAATGGTCAGAAGAACCTAGGGGCAAGACAGTAATAAAGATGCAGACCTACTAGAGAATGGACCTGAGGATACGGGGAGGGGAAGGGTAAGCTGGGACAAAGTGAGAGAGTGGCATGGACATATATACCTACCAAACGTAAAATAGATAGCTAGTGGGAAGCAGCCGAATAGCACAGGGAGATCAGCTCCGTGCTTTGTGACCACCTAGAGGGGTGGGATAAGGAGGATGGGAGGGAGGGAGATGCAAGAGGGAAGAGATATGGGGATATATTTATATGTATAGCTGATTCACTTTGTTATAAAGCAGAAACTAACACACCATTGTAAAGCAATTATACTCCAATAAAGATGTTTTAAAAAAAAGGACGTTAGTAGAAAAATTGGTGAATAAAGTCTGTAGTTTAGTTAATCTTATTGTACTAATGTTAAATTCACTGATTTTGATAATTGTACTAGGTTATGTAAGACATTAACATTAGGAAAGCAGAGTGAAGGGTATACGAGAATCCTCTGTACTATTTTTTGCAATTTTTCTGTAAGTCTAAAATTATTTCAAGCTAAAAAGCTAAAAAAACCCAACCAACAGAAAAACAACGATAAGCAAAATAGGAAGGAAAATGTTCTTCCTCAACCTGATTAAAGGCATGTACAAAAACTGTTAATATCAAACTTAAGGATGAATGCTTTCTCTCTAAAATATAAAACAAGGCAAGAATGTTTGCACTAACCACATTTTACAGCATCGTACTGGAGGTCGTAGCAAGTGCAATAAGGGAGGAAAGGGATAAAAGGAATACAGATTGGAAAGGAAGAAATAAAACTATTTTTGTCAGATAAAAAGATTATGTAAATAGAAAATCCCAAAGGATTTACCTAGAAGCTATTAAATTAGTAAGTAAATTTAGCAAGGTCACAGGATGAAAGGTTATATATAATTATAAATTCTATTGCTATACTAGCAAAAACAATTAGAAAATTAAAATTTTAAAATTCCATTTACAACACATCCCCAAATAGGAAATATTTTAAAGTAAACTGAATATAATTTGTGCAAGACCTTTATGTTGAAAACCATAAAATGCTTAGAGAAATTAAAGGAGACCTAAATAAATGGAAAACATACCATGTTTCTGGATTGGAAGATTTGCTACTGTTAAGATGGCAATTCTCCCCAAATTGTTCTATAGATTCAATGTAATCTTATTTAAATTCCCAGCATATTTTTTTACAATCTGACTGTAAAATTTGTATGGAAATGCAAAGGACCTGGAAGAGCCAAAAAATTCAGAAAATACAAACAAAGTTAGAGTACTTGCACTATCTCAATTCAGGACTTACTATAAAGCTATAATAATCAAAACAGTAAGCTGCTGGCATAAGATGGACCTATATAGGTTAATGGAACAGAACAGGGTTCAGAAATAAACCAACTAACATATGGTCAATTAATTCCCAACAAAAGGTGCCAACATAATTCAATGGGGGAAAGGAGAATATTTCCAACAAATGGTGCTGAAACAATAAGTAAGTCCCCTACATACAAACCTTCAAGTTGTGAACTTTCAAAGACGCGAACCTGCGTTCGCATGTCCAATCACGTAAGTTAGTTCACATGTCTGATGTACATTGTCACGTGCGTGCATCCTCTACAAGTGGTTGTGCTTTTGTGTACTTTACGGTACTGCTTATTACCAGGTAGACTCATAGTCTTGTTTGATACTCTGGGTTATAATCCAGCACTATCGTTATTTTATTCTTCACACTGTTCCACCTTTGGCCATTGGGAGCTCCGGCAGATCAGCTTCTGTCACTTGAACATGCCCCATCCTTTGTTTGAGCACTTCCTGTACCATCTGGCACAACAGTGTTTGTGGCTCATCTTGTATTTTCCCTGCCTTGGCTCTAGAACCAACCACTTCTCCAAGCAGCCTTGGTTCCTCTTATTGGAGAGTGGTTCAGAAACTAAGATCTGGGTGCTAGATATGCTTCTTGCTATCGAAGTGTCATTCCTTCTAGGCTCTCTCTTGCTAAAAGTTTTTATCTTGAATGGGGTTGAAGTTTTTCATATCTTTTAATCTGTTGAACGGATCAGATTTTTTTCCTTTTTTGTAGTATAGTGAATTACATTGATTATTTTCAAACATTAAACCAATCTTGATTCCTAGAATAACCCCCCTTTATTATATATTTATTATCCCTTTTATATATTGCTGGATTTATTTTAAGGATCTTTACATTATGCTTATGAAGAATATCTTTAGTTTTCTTTTCTTTGAAGTGTTTTTGCCTGGTTTTAGTGGAAGGGTAAGACTGGCACCGTTAAAATGAGTTCTTTCTGTTTGCTGAAAGAGTTTGTGCAGGCTTGGTGTTGTTTCTTCCTTAAATATTTGATAGAATTTACTATTGAATCCATCTTAGCCTAGAGTTTTCTTTGTGGCAAGATATTTAAATTACAAATTCAGTTTCTTTTGTAGATGTAAGACTATGGCTCTGTTTCATTTATTCCTGGGCCAGAGGGTGATAGGTGATTGTGATTGGCCCAGCCTGTCACACATCCATCCTTGTGGCCAATGGACTGGAAAGTTTGTTATCAGAAGAAAGAGAATGCGGCACATACAGGGCTCCAGGGAAGTTATCAGCCGACTTAGTCACTTCAATTTGGGTTTACTACACTCTCTTCTACACTCTAAGCCATAGACGTAGAAATAGTATAGTTAAGCAAATCCTTTTTTCTAGTGATAGTGATTGAAGTGGACTTTTACTTTAATAATTCATTCCTCCCTCCATCCCCTACCAATGAATTATGAACTTTTTATGGGTCTATAAGGCCCTACATGACCAACATACTACCTGTTTTATCTCTTTCCATCCCTTCATCTGTATCACTCTCTGCCTCTACTTATTAGGTACCAGCCTGACTGGTTTTTATTCATTCCTTTCCCAAAGATATCAAGGCTTTTCCTTTCTTGCTTCTTTGTTTTTATATTTTGTTTTATCTGCTTAAAATACTCTTCTCTTAGCTTTTCATATACCTTATTCCTTGAGATCTTTATGGTCTAAGCTCACTTGTCACCTCTTCAAAGAGGACTTTTCTAACTATCTTGTCTGAATTAGACTCTCCCTGATTATTATTTAACAAAGTACTTTTTTTGTTTCCTTCATAGCATTTATGAGAATCTGTAATAATTTGTTCTTTTTGTTTATTTTTTAAATTATCTGACTCTTCTTAGGCTTCATGAGGGCAGGGCCTAGTTCCTCTAGTTCTTGGCAGTGTGTTGGGTCCCCAGTTCCTGTTATATCATGAACACTTAATATTTATTTGTTTGAATAAATGGATATAAGTAGAAGATGTATTAATTTTGGTTTCATATACATATGTGTATATACATGTGTGCCCCAATGCAGAAAATCTGTTTCATTCATATACTTATTCCTCAACTATTTATTGAATACATACTGTGTACAAGGTATTGGTTCCAATGCTATGTATATATGAAATCTGATTTTGAGAACTGAAAGGGATATTATTGATGTGATTTTTTTTGCTTTGCAAAATGAATTCTCCATGAAATACCTTTTAAAAATCAAATTTTTATGTGGTATATAATAAAAGTCTGGCAAGCACCTCTCTTATTTACAGATGAGGAAACAAGATTCAGAGAGGACAAGGTCTCATAACTATTTAATAGTATAGCTCTTACTAAACCCACATTTCCTAACCTATTTCCGTATTGTCCCACATCACACTGCCTTCTCTGTGATTTACTTCTTTAAATCTTTATTTTTTCTTGTATTAGGGAGCCAGCATGGTGTAATGCTAATGAGAATTGAAAGACCAGTGACTTTTCACTTCTCTGAAAAACAAGTGACCTGGCCTTTCTCTGTTTTTTCCATCTTTAAAATGGGATAGTAGTTGTTCCCTTATGTTAGATGATTTTGAGGAAGAATGACTTAAGATTTAAGGCATTTTACAAAATTAAAAGCACGCTAAAAATCTAAAGAATTTGTTTCATATAACTTCAAATATGGGACTGTTGTACAAAGCAAATTACACTTAAACAGGATCAGTTACATTATTTAGTTGAGAATTTGTTTTGTTTTCAATCCATTAACTGTTTAGCAGATATGATTGAGTTATCTGAGATGGCACACATATTTGTATTATAATTGTACACTTCAGTATAAATATGTCCATGAATGAGTAAAGAATATTCTCAGGTGGAGACTTAGTTTTATCTGCTGACAACTTTTCTTATGTCTTAGGCTATGCTTAGACTTGATGTTTTGAATTTTTAAATTCACTAGCCTTTTTTCACTCTTTGTTTGTTTCATGATTTTAGTTAAATTTCCCTGAGGTCACATGCCTAGTAAAAGCTGAGATTTAAACCTACGTCCTCTGATTGTGTTGTTTCTGCTATACTGCACTACCTCTCCAAGATGATTCTTACGGTATCTACTTCACAGAGTTGCTGAGCTAATGCATGTGAAAAGGCTTTGTAAACTGTGAGGCATTTCTGTATAAGGCAGAACATAACAGGGGTTATAAGAGTAAGAAAAGAAAATACTGAAGGAGGAAACCTTTTGTATGCACTGTCAATTTACCTTTCTTAAATAAAATTTGAAATACTTTTGATGCCAGAATAGTCTTGATGAAATGCATTTCTAATGTATTAACAGACTATGATCATATTTGAAAAATATGAGATATATGATCACCGTAATTTAGTGACCTTTTGATGGAGTGGTTTTCTCCCAAAAGTTTTTGGGAGAAAGTATATATTACTTTATACCAAAAGTATATATTATTTAATAAATACCATACAAGTCAATTAAATAATGGTCAGATTATAACATCTGTGAATGGAACAATATAGTAGACTCTTGGCATTCAAGATTAACATTAGCTTTCTTTTTTTTTTTTCCCGGTACGCGGGCCTCTCACGATTGTGGCTTCTCGCATTGTGGAGCACAGGCTCCAGACGCGCAGGCTCAGCAGCCATGGCTCACGGGCCCAGCCGCTCCGCGGCATGTGGGATCTTCCCGGACCGGGGCACAAACCCGTGTCCCTTGCATCAGCGGGCGGACTCTCAACCACTGTGCCACCAGGGAAGCCCTCCTGGGGTATTTTTAAATTACATATCAAAGCTCCATTGTCTCAGGTGGTACACTTGTCTGCCATATTGAAATAGATGACAAAGCAAATTAACAGTACCCTGAGCAACATTTTGTTTATTTTTATATTCATTTGATAAATGTCTAGTTTAACAAAGCAGAATGTTCTTGTTAGGAGCTTTTAATATAGAACTGCTTTTCACTTGGAGCTGTAGTGAAATCAAATTCACCTTCAGTTGGTCTGTGGCTTTGTTAAACAGTAAAACTTAAGTTGGAGGTGCTCTGCAATAGTGAGGAATTTTCTCTACCCTAATGTGTTTGTATAATATAACATTTATATCCTCCTTGTCCTCTGTGGAAATTTATAAGGATGATTTCAGTGTTAACTCTGATTGATATTTTATTGATCCAACAAGTGTCTCATTTACTTACTTGTTCATTCATTTATCAAGCATTTAATGAATGTCTTCTGTATGCTAGATACTGTACTAGACTCTAGGGAATTTAAGATAAATTAGACTCCGTCTCTACCCTGTGGGAACTCATTCTAGTTAGATAAATAATAAACTATAATTAGGATATCCTGTGAAATATTATATTTTTAAAAGTGTCTCATATACTTTAAAACATATTATTATTTTTCTTTAAAGATTTTTTTTGATGTGGACCATTTTTAAAGTCTTTATTGAATTTGTTACAGTATTGCTTCTGTTTTATGTTTTGGTTTTTTGGCCACGAGCCCTGTGGGATCTTAGCTCCCTGACCAGGGCTCGAACCCACAGCCCCTGCATTGGAAGGTGAAGTCTTAACCACTGGACCGCCAGGGAAGTCCCCAAAATATTATATTTTTTAAAATATATGAGATAACATGTGAAAAACTTCGTAAGCTTTACAAATTTAAAATATTTTTCCTCCAGTGCATAGTATGATGTCTGATATATCTTAAATGCTTGTTATAATCTTGAAGGAATTGATGAAGAGCAAGGAGCTATGAAAACACATTATAGTATAAAGAAGTATTAGTTCTGCCCGATGTATAGATAGAATGGGAAAGGCTTCCCAAAGGATATGACTTCTGAACTGGACTTTGAAATGAAAGCAATTTATGTTGAAAATCAGGAAAGGGGATGCAGAACGAGAGAGAGACTATGAGGCATGAAAGTGCCTTGATCTACATGAGCCATGTATCTGTAGGCTTATACAGTTTACACAATACTTTTGTTTACACTATTGCTTTTGAGCCTTATGACAACTCCATGAGCTGAGTTCATATAGTCAAGTGCTTGAGCCTTGACTAATAAAACTCAGGTTCTAGGGTGTAAGAGAAAGCAACTAGCCATTTTATTCTTTATAGTTTCATGAATGTCATGATTGCTTATACTATTGAATTTCTATGATTATATTTATGAAAGAACTGTTTTCTGAGTTATATGTGAGAGAGAAAAACATACACATACGATGAAAAGTATATTTCCATTTTTATTTACATAAGCAGATTAGTTTATATTGATATACAAGTGAAATTTTTAGAGGTTTCAGAAACAAATTAGAAAATGCTTCCTTAATATTTCATATTCTTTATAATTCAGGTAGGTTTTTAGGGTTTCAATCCTTGTATACCATTTATCTAAAGAACAACAAATGGAAACTGTGATTCCTCACATTTTCTCGTAGGCTTTTTGTTTCTGCTATAGTTAAACAAGTTTGCTGACATTAAAAAAATTTTTTTTTTGCACAAAAATGTTTATTAAAATACTTGAGGGAGAAAAAGAGAAATAAAAACTGTCTCCTCATTTAAACTTGACTTCCTATTGTATATTGTTTGTAATCAAAACAGTGTGGGCTTCCCTGGTGGCGCAGTGGTTGAGAGTCCGCCTGCCGATGCAGGGGACACGGGTTCGTGCCCCAGTCTGGGAAGATCCCACATGCCGTGGAGCGGCTGGGCCCGTGAGCCATGGCCGCTGAGCCTGTGCGTCTGGAGCCTGTGCTCCGCAACGGGAGAGACCACAACAGTGAGAGGCCCGCGTACCGCAAAAAAACAAAACAAAACAAAACAAAAACAACTGGATACCACCATGTACCTATTAGAATGGCTAAAATCCAAAACATTGACACCACCAAATGCTAGGAAGGATGTGGAGCAACAGGAATTCTCATTGCTGGTGGGACTATAACGTGATACAGCCACTTTGGAAGCCAGTTTGGCGGTTTTTCTTAAAAAGCTAAATAGTCTTACCATATGATCTAGCAGTCACAGTCCTAGGTATTTACCTAAACGAATTGAAAATAGGTCTAAATAAAAACCTGCACATGAATGTTTATAGCAGCTTTACTCATAATTGCCAGAAGTTGGAAGCAACCAAGATGTCCTTCAATAAGTGAATGGATAAGCAACCTGTAGATACATCCATTCAATGGAATATTATTCAGTGATACAAGAAACAAGCTATCAAGCCCCCAAAAGATATGGAGGAACCTTAAATGTATAAAAGAAGCCTGTCTAGAAAGACTTCATACTGTATAATTCCAGCTACATGACATTCAGGAAAGGTCAAAACTATAGACAGTAGAAAGATCAGCTGTTGTCAGGGGTTCAGGGTGGGAGGAGGAAGAAGAATAAGTGGAGAATAGGGGATATTTAGGGCTGTGAAACTATTCTGTATGATACTGTAATGGTGGATATATGACATTATGCATTTGTAAACCCCATAGACCTGTACAACTGCAAAGAGTAAACCCTAATATAAACTATGAACTTTAGTTAATAATGTATCAATATTGGTTCATCAGTTGTAACACATGTACCACACTAAAGATGTTAATAGGTGGGGGAGAATGGGTATATGCCCTCCCTGTACTTCTTGCTGAATATTTCTGCAAACCTAAAACTGTTCTAAAAAGTCTACTGATTTTTTTAAAATTGAAAATGTGGCTTTCTGATTTCACTGCTAATAATTTAGCTTTTATCTTTCTCTTTTTTCTCTCCCTGACTGAAATGGGCAGAGTCTGTCAGGTGCTTAACTTTTTTGTCTCTAGGTAACTTCATGGGATTATAAAACAAAATTTCTCTGCTAAATAAACCATGAAAAAAGCAAGTAGAGATACTCCTTGGTGTACCCAGACAAAAAACAAATATGCCACAATATGCGTGTTAATGGAAGAGTGGTTACAAATGATTTCTACATTCATCTTTGTTTTTCGGTATTTTCCAAATATTATCTGTAAAATAACACTTTGATAGCGCTTAAACAGCTTTTTGTATCCTACTGCAGCTTAACTGTATTGTTAACATGTCTTAGAAGATATTATATAGAAATAAATAAGACACAGGTCTCTGGTTAACTGTGAGTGAAAGACTGCTTCACCACAGTGCTTGATGTAAATTATCTCATTGGTTGGTGACAACCTCATCAGATTTTTTTGCAGTTTACAAAGGGATCAGTTTTAAATTTTTATTTGTTATGCACTTGATTGTTTTCTTGCTTACTTGTTTATTATTTACTTTCTTGTTTATTATTTACTTATTCACCTACTCTTTTAAAAGAAGATTCTAATTAGTTGTTACCTAAGTGGTTTTCCCAAGTTCTTACATTTTGTTGGTTAAAACTACTTTAAAATATGTGCTTGAAATTTGTGTCATTTGCAGTTTGTGTATTTAGGGAAATGAGTTATTTTTTAAACAGAATTATTATCTAAGTGTGGCTTTAGTGATTCCTTGGTACAATAATTGGTGATGAAATTTAGCTCATTGTTTTCAGCTAGTTTAAATTGGTCTTGAAAGAAACAGAAACTTGTTGCTTAATATAGATTGTAGATGGCTCTTTGGAATGCCTCTGGGCTATTATGAAGTACTTGTTTAAGAAAGATAATTCCACTTGATTATATATTATATACCCCAAAGGAGAGTAATTTTAAATTCAATTTTAACTAGATTATGCTGTCTTTATGGAGCCACTTTGTTGCTGAATTGTATCCACACTATCCAGGATACTTTTTTGTTGTTGTTGTTTTTGGTTTTGCAGTACTCGGGCCTCTCACTGGTTGTGGCCTCTCCTGTTGCGGAGCACAGGCTCTGGAGGCGCACGTTCAGCGGCCATGGCTTACGGACCTAGCCGCTCCGTGGCATGTGGGATCTTCCCGGACTGGGGCACGAACCCACGTCCCCTGCATCAGCAGGCAGACTCTCAACCACTGCGCCACCAGGGAAGCCCCAGGATGCTTTTAATGAATGGAGTTTATTCAGCTAATAGGTGATACAGTCAACATTCAGAAAGCCACATAGTCTGGCTCTTAATCCCTCCACCGTCTTTGTAATTTTTGAAATTCTTAATCATAGCATTTATATAAGATATTTATGACATTTTTAAAGTTCATCTTTGTTCCCTAATTCATACAGTAACTTAGATTTCCTGGTCCACTACTTTATAATAAAACCTCAATTTATTAATTTATAGAATGAACTTAGAAATCCTTTAGAAAGAGGTAGTTGGAACAAATATACAAGTATCTGAGTCCCTGCTGTGTTCCATGCACTGTACCAAATGGATACAGATGTCTGGGAGTTTGTTTTCCTACTTTCTGCTATAAAGCTGCCGCTTTACCAAATTTAGCTACCTGTAAATTCCTCCCTAAAATGGATTTTTGGTGGGTTTCTTTGTTTCCAGTGTGTGATGCATAAAGGCAAATATTTTACAGATCAAAGGTGCATTGGTGTCTTTATTCAGGTTCCTTTTTTTTTTTTTTAATAAGTGAGGGGTCATTTATTTATTTATTTATTTTTGGCTGCATTGGGTCGTTGCTGTGCACGGGCTTTCTCCAGTTGCGGCACACAGGGGCTACTCTTCATTGCAGTGCGCAGGCTTCTCTTTGTGGGGCATCTCTTGTTGCGGAGCACAGGCTCTAGGCGCGCGGGCTTCAGTAGTTGTGGCACACGGGCTCAGTAGTTGTGGCTCAGGGATTAGTTGCTCCGTGGCATGTGAGATCTTCCCGGACCAGGGATCAAACCCGTGTCCCCTGCATTGGCAGGCGGATTCTTAACCACTGTGCCACAGGGGAGTCCCTATTCAGATTCTTGAATTCTAAAGTGTGGCAAGCTGAGATATGATTTTGTTTTTCAAAAAAGGCAGGAACTTTAAGATATGAATAATTACTACTTATAGGCATTAGAACTATATTTGCCTATCCTGTCTCTCAGCAAGTTGGTTGTAATTCTTAAGTTGTGAATAGACAACTTGGAGCTATCTAAACTAAAGAAGTTCTATTTATTTGTGCTGTCATTAAAACTGTTCTGACTTTAATAATCAAGTATCTCTGTGGAAGAAATAGATTTAAGCCAACAAATAAAAGTAAGATGAAAACTGTATATGTGGATTAATTAATTTCAGAGTCCAGAATTTTCTCCAGACGCTTTTAAAAGTCTGGGTGCTGTTTTTACATAAATGGTTGGAACAGTAATCTATCTGTAAAATGTAGAAAAATTAAGTGCAAATTTTAAATGTGTGTTTAATAATTCCAGAATTTGAATTTTCTTTTTATTTGCAGCTCAGATCGTCTAATAGAAGAGACAATAAGGTAGGAAAAATGTTTTGTTTTTGTTTGTTTGCATATAAATGAACAGATAAAGTTATTTCCATAACTAGAGTTAAAATCAGTTCATCCTCCTTAAAGATGAGAATTTCATTACATGGTAATGTATTTTTACTGTGACTTTCCCTTGTAAAATACATTTGAAGCCTAAAACATTTGTTTCCAGAATTAGTAGAATTGAGCTGTTTTACCTTAGTTAATTTTTCTGATTAATTCATACTCAGTATTTTCAGCCTCTGTCTTTTTATTCTTACTTTTTAATGAAAACAGTCTTGAACATGTGATTTATTAAATGTCTTATGTATACCATTTATGTAGACTTGGTTTCTGTTACAGCAGCTATAGAAAATCTGTAGTAATTAGTATTATCTGTAATAACATTAGTTTCTTGCTTAAGGTAAGGGAAATATGTTGGTTTGAACTGCTTAATTCTCTAGGTTTGGTGAATTTTTAAGTACCTATTTTAAGACAGTAAAAAAGTAAGTTGACTAGGAACGGTCTCCGTTCTTTAAAATTCAGTAGTGTCTACAGCACTGTTTTTCAGGAAAGGTAGAACGAAGTACATGGGAAAAACAACAAACATTTGTATTCTTACCATAGGCTTTGGTATTGTGTTCAAGTGTTTTACATGCTGTATGTTATTTAATCTCCGCAATAACTCATGAGATAGGCACTGATCACTAGATACTATCTCCAAAACAAAAAAGAAGTTAAGGTAAGTAATTTGCCCACGGTCACATGACTAACAAATAGTATTGAGGATTCACATCCTCAAATCTGAGTCTCTAACTGTAGAATAAGAGCTCTATCTAAACCACTACTATATTTACTACCTTATAGAAAGAGGACAAGCTTTGGAGTGTTACTTGGTTTGAAACCTGGCTGTGCTACTTAATTAGATCTGTGTCTTGGATAAGTTTCTTGGAATCTTCATTTTCTTATGTGTTTAAAAACATGGGATTGATGATAATACCTACCCTAGAAGGTTGTTTTGAAAATTAAAGATAATATGAGTAAAATGCCTAATACAATGGCTGGCTGATACTAGGTAATTTGAAAATGGCAGCTCTGTTATTTATACTTTTTTTTAACTTTTTATTTTGATTTCATTTCGGATTTCAGAAAAGTTCCAATGGTACAAAGAATTTCCTTATACCTTTTACCTAGATGCCCCAAATGTTATCATTTTGCCACATTTGCTTTTTTGCAATTTTTTTTCTGAACTACTTGAAAATAAGTTGCGGACATGTTGCCTCTTTACCTCTAAATATTTCAGTGTTCATATCCTAAATATTTATGTTGAAATGGACTCATGGATTCTTATTTTATTAAATGGATCCTATCATTATTTAATAATCTTAATAAATTATCTTTTATAATAATACAGTTATCACATCTTGGAATTTTGTTTGAATTGCATGCACTGGGTCTTCCATCTGACCAGCGTTTTCACAAAATTGCCTAATTATCAACTGAAATATCTCCCTTGTGACTCCTTCCCTTTCATCAGCACATAAAGTTGGGTAACATTTTGCAGATGATTCTTAAGGTTTCCTTATAACCCTTTTCCTTTTTTTTCTTCCTTTTATTTCTTCCTCTATACCTTATCTTCTAGCACCAGGCTGCCTTAAGCTTTTTGATTCCAAGCTGGCCTTTTTAAGGGCAGGTGATATGAGTATAAAAATTTGGAGTACCTCATAAGATAGGAACATTTGAGAACTATCAAGTCACTGATATTATTATTTTGCTAGTTAAAAAGCAAAAAACCACGTAATTAGAAGGCCTTTTATTTCACTATTTCACTTTGTTTCAAAATATGATAGGTATCACAAGTGAAATTTTATTGAATATAAAGCTAGTTATGATTACTTATGGATAATATAAAATTTAAGTGCCAAATAATTATTTTTACATATTCTACATGTAAAATTTTACCTTTTCCTTTTAGAGCTATATTTTTAGAATATGTACACAAATGAATATAAGCTGACACCAGTTTATTGAAAAGAACTAATATTTTTAATATTTGTAAATGTATTCTTAAGCTTTAAACGTATAACTAGTATTGTCTGTTTTTGAAAAAATAGGTGTCTGAGTTTAGTTCACAGAACGGGTGAGAAAGTTGAAGTTCCAGTAAACACATCAATAGTTTATCATTTTAAAAGCATTGTATATTATTTGGAGCTTATGTTTTGCCTCTGCATATTTGACCGTTGAAATAACAACAGCCTAGATTCACTCAGCTTGACTCCAGATGATGGAATAAGATGGGAAAAATATGTCTAGATATACTTTGTGTGGTACTGGAAATCATGCATATTCAACAAGACAATAACATAATGTATGATGATAATATCCGTTCTCCAAGGAACACAAAGTGCTTTGCGGAAATTATTTTTTAATTTTCCCTATCTACTTCTGAGTCAGAGTGTATAGGAGATGGTGATAGTCCCAGTTTAAGAAAACAGAGGTATATATGATTCAGAGATTGGCCTCAGATATCTCAGCCCAGGTTTGAATTGTAACTTTTTACAAGGCCATAATAGCTATTTAAAAATACCTGGCGAAGTAAATTTATTATAAAACAACCACATTTTAAATGTATCATATTCTATCATAGATATACACTTAACCTGAAAAATTATGAATAAGAACTAATGGTGCAAAGGATTTTGTTAGTTTGACTCTTATTCTTGTGATCTTTTTACTTTTTGGATCTAAAATTCAGTGTGCTATAAAGTTGACATTGCCTGCCTCTTTCTGCTCTAATCTTGACTGGTTTTGCTCTAGACCTGGTGCATTCACTGTACTGGTCCTGGGATGTCATTTCACCATTATCCTAAAATGACCTCCTCTATTGGATCACTTATTTCTAAAAAAAAAAAGTCTTCAACTTTCTTAATTTATTCCCTCATTATGTTGGACCATGTTCTTTAGTAGCTTCCTCAGAAAGAATAGGAGGTAAAATTTTTGGACTTCACACATGGAAAAAAGTCTTTATTCTACCCGTATTCTTGATTCATTGTTTAGCTAAGATATAGAATTCTAGGTTGAAAATAATTTTGAAATTTTTGAAAGCATTGTTTCCAGTGCTGCTTTTTAAGTCCAATGCCAATTAAAATTTCTGGTCCTTTATATTTGTTAAGCATTTTTTTTCCTCTGGAAGCTTTTAAGATCATCCCTTTTCTCTTATGTTTTTGTTTGTTTTTAATCTCACCATATGAGCTTGACATGCACCTTTTTTAGTCCATTGAATTAGGCATTTGGTGGGCTCTTACAGTCTGGAAACTTATCTTCAGATCTGAGAAATTTTCTTATGTTTATCATTTTCTTCCCTCCTTCTTCTTGATCCTTTTTCTTTTTTAATATACACTTTATATTTGTCAAATATACCTAAATAAAACGGGAAAAAAAAGAATTCACCTAAAATACAACCACTAGATTGGTTAATAATCTGGTGTGTATTCTTCCATATTTTTCTCTATGCCTCTCTGTATCTGTATAAAAATAATAAAAAAATATGAACATATTCATAGATACAGGCAGACACATGTGTAATTGGGCATTTAGAAAAAGTGGAATGATATTAACCATAGCAGGTTAGTATGTGCCATCACCTAACTTGTCCATGACTTAAATCAGTAAGTTGTGAGAGGCCCATATGGGTAAGTGTTAATCCCTGTAAAGGGAAGAGTGGTTGCTTGTAGAACACTGGTTATGGACATTAGAAATGGGGTTCCTATTCTTGACCAAGGATAATCTTGGGCAGTGGAAGTCCATGATGGTCTAGGGAGCTGCCCTACTGTAACCAACTCCTGAATGGTGGAACCACAACATGCATTTTTCCTAGTTCCTTTTTATTTTTGTAAGGCCACACCATGTGGCATGTGGGATCTTAGCTCCCTAACAAGAGACCGAACCTGCGCCTCCTGCAGTGGCAGCGCGGAGTCTTAACCACTGGACCGCCAGGGAAGTGTCCCCCCCCTTTTTTTTTTTTATTTTTTTTTTATTTTTTTTGCGGTATGCGGGCCTCTCACTGTTGTGGCCTCCCCCGTTGCGGAGCACAGGCTCCGGACGCGCAGGCCCAGCGGCCATGGCTCACGGGCCCAGCCGCTCCGCGGCATATGGGATCCTCCCAGACCGGGGCACGAACCCGCATCCCCTGCATCGGCAGGCGGACTCTCAACCACTTGCGCCACCAGGGAGGCCCCCCCCCCTTTTTTTAACTTACTTTTTATTGAAGTATAGTTGCTATATAATACTATATAAGATATGCATGTACAATATAGTGATTCACAATTTTTAAAGGTTTTACTCCATTTATTAGTTATTATAAAATATTGGCTATATTCCCTGTGTTGGGCAGTATATCCTTGTAGCTTATTTTATACCTAATAGTTTTTACCTTTTACTTCCCTCTCTTTTCTTGATCCTTTCTTACCTTTTCTCTGTCTTTTTTTTTTTTTTCCTACTTTCTGGGAAGTTTACTCAATTTTTCCTTCTGACGCTTCTGTTATGTTTTTATTTCCACTCTCCTTTTTGTAATTTACACGAGCTCTCTAAAGGGATAGACACACACACACACACACACACACACACACACTCACACGTTTATGTTTGTATGTTTCATGGATGTGATATTTTATCTCTCGGAGGGCATTAAATATAATTTGATTTTAGAGTTTCATGAGCCTCCTTTATTGCCTCTTTTTCCTCAGAATCACTCTTCTGTTTGTTGGTTGGTTTGTTTGGATCTCTGCCTTTTATGTTAGAGGCTCTTTGTTCATATTTAAGGGTGAGGCTCCAAATCTAGTGATTGGATGCTCATTCTGTGTGCGTGGGTGGTAGGATTTGTTGAGTGGGAGGCTTCACCGTGGGTGATCAGGAAGGGGCCTGGCTGTTTCATTGGGGGCTTTAAAATGTCAGTATCTGTAGGTCTCTTCTTGGTTAGATTTTCTGCTGAACTGAGGGCAGTCACCTGCCTGCATGGTTTGGAGCAGGTAATTTAGGGGTCTGACAACTCCTTTTACAAATTTCCACAAATTTTCATTCTCTCTTCCGATATACCTGATCCCTTCAACTCTTTAGATTTTCTAGAATCTGGGAAAACCTTTATAAATCATTACTTGACTCATAGTGGTACTAAGGTGAATAACAGTAGGGAATTTGGTGCTAATAATGTTATTAACATTTCTTAATCACTCAGGTGGAATTCCTCTAATTTTCTTTTTGATTTTCTTTATTAGATGTTTATGTATTATAAAAGTACAATGTTCTTACTATAACAATTTAAATAATTCTAAAATGTATAAAGAAAAAGTCTGTCTCCTGGTGGTGCCCCGCCGTTCCTACCCCCTGAAGTAACTTGTATTAACTGACAGTTATGTATCTTTCTGATACCTTTCTCACTGTCATACAAACATACACAAAGATGTTTTGAGTGTTTCTTAAAATAAAAAAGGACTAATACTATACACATTCTGCGACTCACTTAAATCATTCAGTATATCATAAACAAATAATAATTCTGACTCATTCTTTTAATAAGCAAATATTATTTCATAGTACAGGTGTATCATAATCTACTAAACCATTCCAATGTTGTTACCAGGTTTCGCGGGGAGGGGGTGGTGGTGGGGAGTATTTTTTCATTTGTCTTTCACTATCCCAAACAATGCTTATCCTTTTATATATCTCCCTACACACTTTGATTCTTCTTTGCCTTCTCAGATCTTGAAATTTCAGTTGATTCATTTGTCATTTGCTCCAAGTACTCCCTCTAGCATTTTCCTCCAGTAGCATACCTGGTCTTGGCCTGTCCAAAAATGTGTTCAGTTAGCCCTCTGGTAGGTCAGGCTGTTAGAGACCCTAAAGCAGGTACATACAGGTGGCAGTAGATGGCCCAGCAGTTTTCCCTCTTAGGGGCTCATTGTCACACCAGCTTGTAGATGTCAACTCTCTGCCTATAGGTCTCTCTGGCTGTGTGTAGCAGGCCTTTCCCAGCTGTAAGGACTGAGAGCAGTTCAGTTCATCACTGCAGCCCCTTTGCATGCAGACCCTTACCTTCCACTGTCTGGGCTTCTCAAGATGCAGTGAAACCTACATCTTTGCCCCAGGCTTGAAGAAAAATATAGTCTTTCCTGCCATCAGTTCTTTGGTTCTTCCCTTGCTTGAGAGAGTGTAGCCCTCCCTGGCTTTCTTCCCTCGAGATCTCAGGAGAACTTGGGACCTCAGATGGACCCTCCTCGGCATGTCTGCCTTTGTCTTGTGTTCTTCCATAGAGGAAATTGGGCCAGAGATAAGGTCAAGAATTTGTGCTCTACCATCTTCCCAGAATATCTTCATTTCTGTTGCTTTTCGGTTTTTTTAATGTTTCACATATTTTCAGAATTACTGAAGAACTTCCTATTTCCTACTGCTTTTTATAATGTCAGTATCTAAAACGCTCCCCTGTGTGTTACGTGTATCAAAATGTATACTGACCCTGCTCTCTAGGATACTAATGTCCAAGAAGATAAGACTATTGAAAGTTAATAATCCTGGCAGCGATAGCAAAAAGATATTAACTGAGATTTCTTTAAAAAGCACATCAAAGTAGTTACATGAAAGCAGCTGTACTCTACAAAGAGTGAAAAAGTGACTTCCCTTCTTTCTCATTTGCTTAATGAATCTGTGACCTTTGTCACCTGGCTTGGAAACCAGCTTAATGTTGCATGTGTGTCCTATAATCTACTTGGTTGGTTCTCAAATAGAGTTTTGGAACATAATTTCTTTTTTTTAATAAATTTCTTTATTTTATTTATTTATTTTTTGGCTGAGTTGGGTCTTCGTTGCGGTGCGTGGGCTTTCTCTAGTTGCGGTGAGCGGGGGCTGCTCTTCGTTGTAGTGCGTGGGCTTCTCATTGCGGTGGCTTCTTTTGCGGATCGCGGGCTCTAAGCACGCGGGCTTCAGTAGTTGCGGCACGCAAGCTCAGTAGTGTGGCTCACGGGCTCTAGAGCTCAGGCTCAGTAGTTGTGGCTCATGGGCTTAGTTGCTCCGCGGCATGTGGGATCTTCCTGGACCAGGGATCAAACCCGTGTCCTCTGCATTGGCAGGCAGATTCTCAACCACTGCACCACCAGGGAAGCCCCTAGAACATAATCTTTCCATAAGTTAAGGGCTGGTTGTATATATAAATATTTTGTGATATGTTGCACCTTTGGTTCTATTTTTATAATTGTAATTCCCTACTTCCCTCTCAAGGGTTTTTCCTGATTAAGGATATTTTAGTACCTGGCCCCTTTTAAAACCATTTTAAGAAGCTTTGTAATGTGTGATTTGTCAGTTGTCTTATTTCATTTGTTACTTTGGGGGAAAAACAGCAACCCACAGGAAACAGTCCACTGCCTTGTCCAAAAGAATATCAGAGGATAGCATTGGGGATGAAGTGGTCATTCAGAAAAAGGACAATGGGAAGATGACTTGGGAGGTGATTTTTTTTTTCCCATGTTCCTGTCCAGTGCTTTTCAAAGGTGATGTGCTCACCTTAGTTTTCTGTTCACTTTTAAGGGTATGATGGATGCATGCAGGATCATCTTGAAACATCAGTTTATTGAGCTTCTCTTTTCCTCCCTTGCAGCATTGCTATGGCAACAAAAGAAAATATGACTTCACAGAGAGGAATGTTGAAGTCAATTCAGAGCAAAATGAACACTTTGGCCAGTATCCTTTTTGAAAGCTTGAAATCTGGGGGTTTTGGGGGGAAAAAATCTGTGTATGTGCTCCACCACTCTCCCCCTCTTCTGGACAGGTTGCCATCATCAGTAACAGTAGAGGCCATCCGTAATTCTGTATTATGATGTGCCCTGCACTCCTGAAAGACCATACTGTTCAATGCCGTATCGAAAAGACTGCACACCAAAGGGTTAAGACTAGTAGGTCTAGAAAGTAATTCTGTGAAGTTTCAAATTCACAGCATTAGTTTACATTTTAAAAGCTTTTGAATCCATGTTAGAACTCCACAGTGTACACAAGTTTTACCTAAACATCATAACTCACGTGCTTTTTCTTCTTTCTTTATTCAGTCTGGAGAATAAGTCAGTGGTACATGCTTAGAAAGGGAGGGAAGTAGACAGCCATACATGTAAATGAGTTGTCACTGCTGGTGGCGTAGTTTCATTTTGCACAAGCTAAACTCTAGGGTAGATTTGCTGCTTGTTTATTGTGACCTCTACCTTTTTAATTCTTCAGTTTCCCAATTTAAAGTAGTATTACTGCTACTTCTGAGAAACCCAGCAGGGAAAATGATAAGCCTGCTAAGCTAAAACATTTTGTTTACTCTGAGAAGTCAAGCCTTTTTAGAGAAAAAAGTTTCCTCCCCCAATTACTAAGGGGGAAAGGACCTTTAATTTTCAAAAGTTGAGTATCTTCTGGTTCTAGATAATTTAAGGTCACTTTTAGTTTGATACCTTATTTGCCTAAGGAAAGGAATATCGTGAAGCCTGTTGGTATTTTCCAGTTTTTGGTGAATTTTGTTTTTGCTTTGTCACCCTGAGTATAAAACCACACCTCCAAAATCATTTATATTTTATATAGGGCTCTACAGTTAACAGAGTACTGTTATATACATTATCTCATTTTATCAGTACCATAAATTAGAATCATTCCCAAAATTATGTTTAAAAAAATCAAATAAAATGGGTGTGAGTTAGTCAGGACTCCATAGAGAGATAGTAATAGAAACCTAATTCATACTGACTTAAGGAGGAAAAGGAGGGAATTCATTTGTTCATATATCTGTAAAATTCAGGGGTAGAATTTGGCTTAAGGTATGGCTGGATGCAGGGGCTCAGATTTTATTATCAAGAATCTGCCTTTTCTCTCTGTTCCCCTACTCCATCTCTTATTTCTATTTTCTTGTGTGTTGGCCTCATTCTCAGGCAGATTCCTCCTCGTGCTGATAGAGATGGCTACAAGAGTCACCTCCTACCATTTCAAAAATTCTCATGGAAAAAGGGTGTCTTTTCTGACAGCTCTGGCACATGTCCCAAGAGGACTGAGGTTGCCTAGTTTGAGTTACCTCAAGCTATTCCTAACCCAGCCATTGGCCAAGGGGAGGGAATATTCTCTCTGGCCAATCCTGAGTGTGTATGTACACCTGATTTCAGAGGACAAGGTCAGCCTCACCCTGTTACATGAACTGAACTGGATTATTATAGAAGGAGGGGGCTGGTTCCCCTAAAGGTACTAAACTAGATAGAAATATGTCCACTATAGACAGGGTTTCCTAATGTCAAAAAGTTTTCTTACTTTCTCTCACGGGATTGTTGACCCTTCTTTTACCAAGCAAGAAAAGATTAAGCATTTGCTTTAAATGAGATTTGTACCTTACACTGTATAAGTTTTTGCACATTACTTCATGCTTTCTGTTCTGCATTTTAAAAGTTGTTTCTGCAAATTGTCCCCTTTTTTTTGTTGATTAATTTGAAAAACACATTAATGCCTACAGTGTGTAAAGTTCTCTTCAGTAGGCACAGGAAAATTCAAGATTAGAAAAAAACATAACCTCTGCATACAATATGTAGAGTATATAAATACACAATACAGTCCCTGCTGAGAGTCATTTATTTACAGGAAAATGCAGTGAGGATTCACCGGGAGTAGGGATTATTCCAGCTCTCTAGTAACCTAGGTGATTCTGTTGTTGCTTTTCTTGACCTTGATACAATACCTCTATTAACAAAGAGGATGCACCTGCAGGTGTGTAGCAGAAACCAGTGCTAGAAATGCAAAACAATGTAGGATGCAGAAGCTTGTGCTTTGATTGCAACATACCAACAAGTAAAATATGAAGATATTTTACAATACTAAGTAAAATGCAGTTGTGACTGCTATAAAACTCCTAAAATTGAAATTTTTCTTTCCTTTTTTTATGTTCCCCAAATAAGACAGCCGGAGCAGTTTAACCCACTTTCTTACGGTATCCTGCCTACTGCTGCAAAGTAAATTAAAAATTTTTAATAATTAACTAGTGCTTGATTATAGAGACACTTAAGAATTTGTTTCCACTAATTACCTGAATCCAAGGGGGCTTATTACCTTGGGGAGAAGGTCACATATTCCTCAAAACCTTTCTGGCAGAACTTCCCAGTCTCCTGAGAAAAGGGGTTTAAGAAAGAGAGAGAGAGAGAGAGAGAGAAGGAAAAAAAGGAAAGACAGGAACCTCAGGATAGTGGTGGTGTTAGCTGGCTGCACCTGTACCTCCGTGCCCTGCAGAGTTCCTCTCTCCCGACCACACGGGCTCCCACCCTGATAGCAATCCCTCAGTACATGGTAGCAGTCATCATTGTTTCTTCTCTCACTATTAATTTTTTTCTTTTCATGGTTCTTGTGTACTGCAGTTTACTAGGAGACTTGAATTTGCCCTTGAGCAGTAGGGCATTTGTGTTTGCTGTAGCTCCCTCAGTGTGACTTTCTTCCCCTTTATTTCTTCTCATCATTTATCGTTTCTGGACTCCACTGATCTCTGTTTTTGTGATTCCTTTGAGTTTTCACCAAAGAGGCCTCTTCCAAATATGACCTTAATAAAGATTTCCCAAAGATCGTTTTCCTGCTGTGAACAGCCTTATCCAGAGGATCAACCTTAGGAAGCGGCGAGACTCACTCATCCTGGGTGGTGTTATTGGTGTCTGTACCATCCTATTGCTGCTGTATGCTTTCCATTGATGAGACATCTCCAGGGACTCTTGACAGCCACCACTTTCACACCCTGATCGGAATAAGAAAAAGTAGGAAGGAGAAGTTGACTGACCTGATAATTAGCCTGACCGGCAGGATTAATTCAAGACTGATAGTGACGGACTCTGTGACGTGGTCAGGTTGAGCTGAAGTCACAGGTTTTCTGTGCTATCTTTTCTAACACACGTTTCCTTCTGTTTTTAGTTTAAAAATAATAATAAATGTTTTCAGTTGCTTTTGTCTCCCGAAGAGGTAAGTAAACCCATCAGAAACAGAGTTTCCGTGCCTCTGTGAAAGTGTTGAAGGCTGATGACAAGCCCAGTCTTACAGCTGGATTCTTCAGAAAACCAGGTTTCTCTATATCCAAAGACTGCTTTCCTTTCAGCCACCAGATGGGGTTGTGAAAAAATAGTTTTTGTCCTTTTTACACTCATGATGAGAAATCACAAGTCATTTCTTGATAATCTGTGCTATAAATTTCTACTCTTTGTCCCCAACTCTTCCGGTATTGAAGAAAAATTACATTTTTCACAGAATCTTTGAGATGCTCACAGACCAACTACAACACAGTTGAGGTTGTCTGAAATAGAAGACAAGTACTGCAAAAAAGCTTTTTTCTTTATTTTATTTTTTAATCGTGCACACTCTGGGGTTAACTGTATTCCTGGAAAAACATCAAGAATGACAGGCTTGTTTTTTGGTCAGTCACTGTTTTTTGTTAATCTCTTCCATTGGGTTAATATTTACTACTGTAAGAAAATGAAATCTCAGTTCTACCGTGACAAAAAGCCAATGTCTGTCATTGCAACTATTCTTCATCATGTCAGGATTAACACCGGCAACTGAGTGAGGGGAATGCTTGGTTTTCAGTGAGATGTCTTTAACAGGCCACATGTAAAAAGACAGAGTGAGGGGTCATCATCAGATAATTCCATTTGTAAGTGTTCCACATTTATGAGCAAAAGTTTAAGAACCACTGTCTGATGTACCAGGAATTCTGTGTTCTGTGAAAACCTATTCATTCCAAATTTCTTAAGCTTTTTCAAACATCCAGAGAATGGCTTTAATTATTGAAGGTGCATATAACAGAATCTATCTCTATCTGCACCTGTCTTCTATTACCACCCTGGACAGTGACAAAATTTTAAACCACCCACCAGAATTCTTTTCAAGTTTAACCATTTCTCAGTTTCTGTAAATCTATTACTTCTCTAACTGAACTACCACAAATAGGCCGAAGACTTCCAACAGCTGTATTCCTCACCAAGAAAGAAGGCTACTCTTCACCTTTGGAATTTACTATGGTATTTATAGTACTGGCTTAAGACCGTGCCATGGGGAATAAAAGGATATTAGCATGTAGTTCTTAACTACATCACAGAGTGTTGATGGTGATATTCAGATGAATTTGATTACAGGCTGATGGGTAGACTAACCTCTGGTCTGGTGCAGAAACCGAGAGGTTTTTCGTGCTGGTGTCAAAGTTTCATTATGTTCTGGGTAAGAAGAGTGTTTGATACATTTTTTTAAACTATGGGGTTTATTTTTCTAAATATGGGTTGATTGATCAGTCAGTTGATTGGGGATGCCCTTAAAAGAAAGTTTAAGTTTTCCCAGTGTGAACCTTAAAAGATCAGAGAAATAAGTTCATTTATTAAATTCTCTGTTGGGAGAACAAAACTTCTCTCCCCTGACACTTTATTATCTTTGATTTTTCAAAGGGTCTTGATCGGTGGTTGTGCTTCAGCTAGAATTTATGGGACTTTGGTTGCTATATAGTCGGCATTTAGAAAATCTGAAGTATCATAAATAAAGTTATTTATTTAATTATACTACCAGTCTTTTTTACTGGTCTGTTTGGTGTGTTCATTAACGGGTGGTGGTGTGAGACTAAAACTAGGACCCAAGCTAATCTAGCTTTTGCTGCAGCTGAGCAAACAAACACTTTTGATGGCTGGGAAGCCTTTCCATTAGAGTTGTGCTTAAATGAAGTAATAGAATTATGTTGATTATTTTCTTTATGAAAATAAAGAAACTAGTTCTTCTGAGGAAGTTGAAAAAGCGTGGTGTAGATGTTGGTGTCAGGTAGGTCTGACTAACCTCCCAGTGCTGTAGCCCATAGTGAGGTAACCCAGGGCCAAACGTAGAGTGCTAGGGTTGTGCTCCTCTATCCTTTATGGTTCCTTCTTTTGCAGAAGGAGGTCCTAGAGCAAGGATAGAAATGTGCCATTTACAAGTAGAGGCTTATTTTGGATCCCATGATAGCTGATTTGAACTCTTTCAGTTTCATGCCATTTAGCTTTTTTTTTTTTTTTTTTTTTTTTTTTTTTTTTTTTTAAGCAGCTTGGTTTTCTTAACTTTTTTGCTGTCCTTACAAACCAGTTACTAGGCTCAGGGGCCAACAGTAAATTGCTTATTAGAGCCAGTCAGAGCCGGGTCCAAGGAATTTTCTATTCCTTGTCCCAAAGGTTATCTCTTAGAGGAAGTTATTCTCTCTCAGCCATTGTCTTATATGATGGATCTTTCCTTTTGGGATCTTTTTAATAACCACTCAAAACTTTCCATTTCACTTAAAAGTATGAAAAACCATGGCAACAAAAAGGGCAGAAAATTCCAAAAGGTATACTTCTGAGAGTTTGTTTTACTGTGTGCTGATAACTTTAGTTTAAAATGCTTAATGAATCTATTACTCAAGTTCAAGCCCAGATATTCAAGTGCTTCAGTTGATCTCTCCTGGCCATTTCTATATTCTTCTTACTGTTATTAATAACGATGCTGAAGGAGTCCCTGTAATTTGCAGCATTGCTTACCCATATTTTTCTAATGTTAGAAAAATATGGGCTTTTCTTCTCCATTATTCCTTTCTCCTGCTTACCAAAATTCACTTTTATAGAGAATGCCTTTTTCCATACTGCCTAGTACTCAGATCAGACATGGGAGTACAATCCTGAGAGTGGAGATGAGTAGTGAGAGGAGTCATCATGAGGGCACTTTTTGTATCTGGAACCAATTAATATTGATTTTAGTTCTTTCCTGTTGGACACTGAATGCATCTGAATAGAAAAATGCACTTATGGAGCTTTTTGATGCAATGACTTTTGGCCTCTATGGAATTGAGGCACCTTGGACTTGCATTCCCACCATTAATTTTCTATTTCATTGTTAATGATCTGAACCTGAGGAAAAGGACTTTAAAGAACTGGACTAGCCTTTTTGGTTTTCTAATACCTCATGTTTGATCACTAGCCAGATATGATTTCTTGGAAATTGACTGCATTTTCTAACTTGCAATATTAAGCTATTGAGGATAAATGGCCATGTCTATTGTTACACTGAATTTTGTGGCAAATGTAAAGAGTAAATGGATTCTACCGGGAATTAAAATGATTGTGTTCTATTCTCTTTTTGGGGTAGGAGTTGTTTAGCCTGGTCTCCAAAAAGATACAGAGCTTTTCATCATGATCTTTATAAACTAATCTTGTTATTCCTTTATAAATCTGCATACCCGTAAGTTTTATAGGGCAAAAGAAAATGAGGAACAAGTGACTCTTGAGGATGTTTATTGAATAAGAAGCTGAGACAGCTGAGCCATGTCCTAAGGGATCTTTCTCATTTTCTTTGTGCCTAGTACAAAGTATCAGAAGTATTACTTTAGTATCAAAGTATTTGCATCTATTCCTATCCTATTAGCTCTTAGGGAGGGAAATCAATTCCAATCACACTTTACCATGATGGAAGATGTTTCCTCATGAAAAATGCCAATACAAGTTTTAAAAAATCTATTCCAAATGCACTTTCTAATTTTTTGCTTTTAAAATGGCTTCTTGGAACCAGGTTTATTGTATTTGTACTTAATTTTTTGTTCTCATCTAAATGTGCATTTTCTGACTGTATAGAAGAAGCTTTGTTATGTAATTTAATAATAAATTAGAAATATGAATGGTATGTCTGTTGTTTATATTGGAATAGTGCCATCAAGGCAGCTTGGGGTAGTATTATGAAATCTTTGGTATTAATAAGTATTTTTCATGGTGTCCTAAAACCCAGGGTGAAACAGTACAGGCACTGAAAAGCTATCACCTATCATTCAAAAACATCATAGGGAATATTCCACTAATAATTTAGCCCAAGAAGTGAAGGAGAATCTCTTAGCAAAATGAAACTTCAGGAAGTATGATGGAAATGTAAAATTGTAGAATTTAGCAATAAAAACAAGTTCGTGCCCTCCCTAAATAATGACATTTAATTGTATAGATCTGAGGACCCCCACCCCCCAAAAGAGTTTGAAAATCCCTCACTTCCCATTACCTCTCCAAATGTTCTCATTCATGTATTCTGCATCCTTTTTAAAAAATAACAGCATAGGGACTTGCCCTGGTTGTCAAGTGGGTAAGACTCTGCGCTCCCAATGCAGGGGGCCCGGGTTCGATCCCTGGTCGGGGAACTAGGTCCCACATGCATGGCACAACTAAGAGTCCGCATGCCGCAACGAAGATTCCACGTTCCACAACTGAGACCCTGTGCAACTGAAATAACTAATTAATAATAAGTATTTTTGTAAATAACAGTATAATTGAGATACAATTCAAGTCACAAACTCCACCCTTTCAAAGTGTACCGATGGGTTTTAGTATGTTAGTTGTGCAACCAGCACCACTGTCTACCTTTAGAACGTTTTCGTCATCCCAAAAGGAGACCCTGTCCCCATTGGTGATGATTCCCCACCCCCCGTTCATCCTTTTTATCTGACCACGCTGTTCTTCCTTTGTGGGCCACCCCCAGCTTTTCCCTCCCATCCACTCACATGGCCTCTAGAGCCACCTCTTCCTTGGGATCTTGACCTTTTTACAGATCAACAAACTAGTGCAGAGGACTAATTTGCTCAAAATCAGAGTGAACAGTTTAAGGATTTGAATCTTGAGGGCTCTTTGGTGCCAAACCTTGTCCTAGTTCCACAGAATATATTGTAACTCATGCTGCATGATTAGGAAAGAAGCTATAGAAGAACCACCAACTTTGCCTGATTTTAGAGGCAATACATTTAGAATATTTAAAGCTCTGTGGCTTGATTATTTTCAAGGCATGCTAGCTACTAGCCAAGGGCTTAATAAAGAGTTCTCATTTGTAAATCACTATTCCTTTACGAGAAATAATGCGTTGAAGTTGTAGGAAATTTTTTTTTTAATGGGTTTAATTTGGACCAAACTTCATGCCCATTTCTTCTAGTTTAGAACCTTGGAGGTCTTCCTAGAGATGGCTGAGGCCGAGCCTGACAAAGCACCTCAGCACAGATCCTCAGTCAGTGCCACCCAGACGGTGTCGTGGTACATTTCCCTTCAGGTGGCATGGCTTTGAAGGGCTGCCAGCTCCTACCTAACCTGGCCTTTCCTTAGGATCCGAGGCTCTGCCCCAACATGGCTTGTCTGCTACCAGAGACGCCTAGAAGTTAAAAAAAAAAAAGCGGCCGGGGAATCTCACTGAAGGTGTTTGCCATCAGGACATTTTCTCTTGTTTCTATAAAGCAAGAGTCATGAGAAAAACAAGTGTATTCCTCCTTCCTTAGATAAAGATTTGCTGGCCGAGTTGGACCAAAGAGGAATGCACTTCAGCCTGATGCCTTCAGCTCCACTCAACTAAGATTTCTCACCTTGGCAGAGCTGATCAGCTTGCAAAGCTCTTTATTACTAACTCTCCGAAGACACTTAAAAGCTAAGAAGATAGGAAGCTGAAAGTCTGTTGTAACTTTTTGCTTAGAGGAATCCCAGAGATCATTGACAATGTTCTCCTCACCCTTGTAAAATTGCCTTCTAATTTGTTATCCCGATCTGTGGTATTCATTTTCTCTCCTTTGAGATATAAAGCTCTTAGGAAACAGTCACTTTGTCTTAATTAGTACATTTCTTTTAGATACTCTCAAACATTCAATTAGTCTTTTACTGATGAAATTGCTTACAGCTTGAGAGAGAGCAGGCAAATATGGTTGGTAACTACTTTTAACTCACTGCCAAAAAAGTATAGTTTAACCATAATTATTTCCCCCAAAGTGACAAGTTATCCCTAAACGAATGTGGCACTTGCTTTTTTTTTTTTTACAGTTCTCCCTCTCATTAAGGATAACATGCTGAGAATATGGCATTTGGGGGGGGTTTGCCCTGGAATCAGTTCTCAATCAGTTCTCCCTGTAGCAAATTGCACACAACAGCCGCCCTCTGGGCTGGCTGCACTGTCTCCCATATAACCCCTCTACCCGCTCTGCACTTAGCTGCCTAGTTTATCTTCCTAAACAACTTCTAATCTCTCATCACTCTGTTCAAGAATATTTGGCATGGCCTTCCTTGGTGGTCCAGTGGTAAAGAATCCACCTTCCAATGCAGGAGACGGAGGTTCGATCCCTGGTTGGGAACTAAGATCCCACATGCCGCGGGGCAGCTAAGCCCACATGCTGCAGCTAGTGAGCCCGCACACTCTGGAGCCCGTGCACCACAACCAGAGAGAAGCCCGCGCGCTGCAACGAACAGCCGTACACTGCAACAAAAAGATCCCGCATGCCGCCACAAAGATCCCTCGTGCTGCAACTACAACGCAACACAGCCTAATTAATTAATTAATTAAAAGAAAAAAGAATATTCGGCAGCTTCCTTCTATCTCTGCAAGTGTGTTATAGCACATTCACACGTGGAATGTACACCCAGCACTTTGCTTTGTACGTACATAGTTGCGTGCCTACATACATCACACATAAAAAATCCTGTTCACTTAGTGAGGCAGTATTCTCCTTTTACAGATAAAGAAACAAGCCCAAGAGATCAGAGTACTCCTGATAGCCATCTGCTGCCCTTTGCCTAACCAGAGTTCCCTCATTTCTCGTGAATGAGCAGAGCCGCCCGGTGCAATGGAAAGAACGAGGCTTGGAGTTTCTGGCTATATCCTGGCGCTGGGTCTGATCCTTTTTGGCCAAGGGCAACTCACTAAACCACTCTAAGTTCAGTTTTCCTATCTGCAGAATGGACTCCAGTAACTTTATGCAGTTGTAGAGATCAAGGATAACAGTGGGACAGAATTCCTCAGAATGTTCTCAAGAACTAATGTGGAGGCAGAGAGTTTCCCATGAGGCTGCAAGTCCCTGGAGAGCCAGGGCAGTGGTCTGTTCACCTTAATATCATGTTTATGAACCTTATGCAGAAACTGTCACAGAACTAAGTTCAATTAAGTCTGACTCAGAGCCCCCATGCTACTGGGCTTAGCAAAAAAAAAAATAATCCTGCTCATAATTGAATCTCCTTCCCTTTGCCTCTTGGGCTATGCAAAGCTCCCAAGAGTCTTTCACAGTCTGGAACACTTGGGGCAGGTACTCTAATCCGCACCGGACCCCACTGATAACGCTTGCCATCTGAGTCCATGTAGTCCTCCTTGAAGCCACCAGCTGCTCTGCTTCTGTGTCACCCTTGGACACAGGGATCTTTGCCAAGGAGCTCCTGGGCCAGGGGGTTCAGCCTCCCTGGTACATAGTAGGCATTAAGTGGTTGTTGAATAAATGGAGGAAGGAATTTTTAAAATGCCACAAAGTTTTAACGCTAATTTGCTTGTGTTTGACCAGTTCCCAGAGATGGTCCTGCTCTGTGTTGTGTTGTGTCCTGCTCTCCATACAGCCGGGAAGGGTGCCTCTCATAAGCACCATGTGGTTTGCCCACTCCTTAGAATGGTGGAGTATGGGGTCAGAGTTCTTCCAGTGGTCTCAACTTGGAGAGATTTACACATAAAGAAAAAACATTTTTTCTTTATATATATTTGGGAGATGTATATATAAAGATGTTCATGGCAGCATTGACTGTAAAAGAAAGATGGTAAGTAACCTAAATGTCCATCAGAAGAAGGATGGCTAAATAAATTGTGTAAATCTATACCCTGGAATACTAATCAGCTGTTAAAAAGAAAGGTAACTTGCTATGTACTGATACGGAATGACATCCAGGATATGTTAAGTGGGGAAATGATAATGCCCCTCCCCCAGGGGGCATTTAGCAATGTCTGGAGACATCTTTGGTTGTCTTAACTGGGCTGGGGTGGAGTAGGGCAGATGCTACCGGTAGTGGATAGAGGCCAGAGGTGCTGCTAAAAAAATGTACAGTGCAAAGGACAGCAGAGAATTATCAGGCCCCAAAATGTCAGTGGTGCCAAGGTTGAGAAACCCTGGCTCAAACTGAATTCGTATTAAAGTTGACAGTATCCCCCCAGGCATGAAGATTACTCAAATGGGTTCCGGAACCACCGATTCCTCCTGTGAGCTGCTTCCGGGACAAAGGTGGCACATGTGATCTTCCCTGACCCTCTAGCCTTTCCCTCCTGCCTCATCTCATCACTTCTTCACCCCCCAACACACATGTTTGTACCATCCCAAGTGACTTGATATCCCAAGGCCTTTGTAAAGTTCCTCTTTTGGAATGACCTCCTTTCCAAGCCTGCCTGTGCAATGCTTCCTCCTTGTTTCTAAACCCTGTTTATGGGGAGCAACTGCTTAATGGGTATGGTGTTTCCTTTTGGGGTGACAAAATGGAAACTACATAGAGGTGATGTCTGCACAATGATGTGAATGTACTAAATGCCACTGAACTGTACACTTTAAAATGATTAATTTTATGTTGTGTGAATTCCACCTCGATTTTCCACTTAAATGGTCTTTCCTCTGGGAAGACTTTCTGACCTTCCCCTCCTCTGTGCCTCCTGTTTTCCTCTGTGATCCCACAATCCCTATCAATCAACATAGTAGGTGCTCATTAATTATTGAGAAAGAGAGAAAGAAAGATAAATGGAAGGATCTGGTGGCCCTGCATTAAAGTGCAGTGGCTGTAACGCTAGAAATGAATGTCATCAGATGCTATGGCTTCCCCACTAACTGCCACCTCACTGCTTTACAGCAGCCCAGCCCTTTAGGTTCCTTTCCCTGGGTTCAATCAGATAAATTAGGCACCTTGGCACGGGGTACCTGATTTCCCACAACTGTTCCAAGGCAATCCTGTTGCCAAAGAAAGCTTGGAATCAAAGAGTGACTGCAAGTCAGGACTGCACTGTCAGCTCATAGGAGCGTAATTGCCAAGGAAATCCCACTTTGTGGATCTCAGAAAGCTGCATGGCAGTTTCTTTAATCCATGTGAGGACCATCCCTTCCATTTCAGAACAAGGCAGGACTTGAGCCTGTGAGAGAAATGGGGCCATTTCATACTGTCTTTCAAAATAGTACATTAAACCTTTGACTAATAAGCAAGTCCACTTCTAAGAATTTATCCTACAGGTGTAAAAAGATGTATATATAAAGATGTTCATGGCAGCATTGACTGTAAAAGAAACATAGTAAGTAACCTAAATGTCCATCAGAAGAAGGATGGCTAAATAAATTCTGTAAATCTATACCATGGAATACTACTCTTCAGCTGTTAAAAAGAAAAGGTAACTTGCTATGTACTGACATGGAATGATCTCCAGGATATGTTAAGTGGGGAAATGATATGCATATGTCACAGACACATACATACGGGTTTTTTTAAAACAGATTTATTGGGTATAACTGCCATATAATAAACTCCATATGTTTAAACAATTTGATCACCCTAATCAAGACAATGAATGTATCCATCATCCCCAGTAGTTTCCTGTGCCCCTTTGTAAATCCCTTCCTCCAACCCCTTCCCTGGGTGGTTCCCCAAGCAACCACTGCTCTGCTTTCTGTCACTATCAATTAGTTTGTACTTTCTAAAGTTTTACGTAAGTGGCATCATACAATATGTACTCTTTTGGTATGGGTCTGGCGTCTTTCACTTAGCATAATTATTTTGAGATTTATCCATGTTGGTGAGTGTACCAATAGATCATTCTTTTTTTAAGTAACTGTCAAATGGTTTTCCAAACAAAGTATACCATTTTACAATTCAGTCTTAGAGTTCCAGTTCATCCACATCCTCACCAACACTTGGTACAACGCCTTTATGTTTTAGCCGTTCTCATAGGTGTGTAGTGATATCTCATTGTGGTTTTAACTTGCATTTCCCTAATAACTAATGATGTTGAGCATCTTTCAGGTCTTTATCTGTCACCTGTGTATCTTTTTTGGTGAAATGTCTGTTCAAATTTTTCCCTGTTTTTATGGGTTGTTTATTTTATGTGCAGAATTTGAGGGAAGATATTCAAGAAGATGGTATGAGCAGTTGCCTCTGGGAAACAGAATGAGCAGACTGGAAGGCACAGATGAGAAGGACTCAATGTCTCACCCTCCATATACCTCATTTTTTGTTTAAATTATATTTTATTTATTTGTTTGTTTGGCTGTGTTGGGTCTTCGTTGCTGTGCACAGGCTTTCTCTAGTTGTGGCGAGCAGGGGCTACTCTTCATTGCGGTGCATGGGCTTCTCATTGCGGTGGCTTCTCTTGTTGCAGAGCATGGGCTCTAGGCGTGTGGGCTTCAGTAATTGTGGCTCAGGCTCAGTAGTTGTGGCTCGCGGGCTCTAGAGTGCAGGCTCAGTAGTTGTGGCGCACGGGCTTAGTTGCTCCATGGCCTGTGGGATCTTCCCAGACCAGGGATCGAATCTGTGTCCCCTGCATTGGCACGTGGATTCTTAACCACTGCGCCACCAGGGAAGTCCCTAAATTATATTTTAAAAAGAGAAGTAGGTTGCTCTGAAAAAGAGAAGTATTGAAAGCATGTTTTTTAATGGATGGACGGAGACTGTTCTGTTTAGCCAAGAGCACTTCAGAAACTCCACACTGGTAGGAAACTGGAGCTCTGAACTATTAGTGAGACATTGAGCATTTTACAGTGTTTTGTATTTAATCATTTACGGTGGTGATGTCTGGGCTATGGCTCCTCTAAGCCCCCATCAAGCCGACTTGGTATTTAAGTGAATACTGTTCCAGCTTTTTAATTTCCTCCCTCTTCCCTGCAGAAGGTGACCTATGGAAAGAGAAGCCAAGAGTGGCCTTCCCAGCCTGTCTGTGGTAAATGATTTGGTAAAATTTTCCTTTTCACAGCCTGCTTTCTGCTTCCAGCCCTGCTTCCCACCTTGGGACTTGACTTAGGCTTGTAGGCGTTGTTTTGCAGACCCTGGGTAAGTAAGTGCCTCATCCAAGTTCATGTCCTTTTAAGAAAGCAGTAGTGAATTGACAAGAAATACTTTGTTTTCTAAGACCTCTTTGTGACTATTCTGGTCCTTCTCTTTGATCCAACCCACTAATTATGTCATAAACATTTCACATAAATTAAATTCTATCTCCTAGTCGGGGCTGCATTCTATCAGATTAACATTTGACTCCAAGGAAATGTGGACATTTGCCTTAAAGAAGTTCTTTATTCCAGGGAAGGATCTATATTGTTGTCATTATTTGAATGTCATTGATTATGCTGTGAAACTCTGTTTCAGCCTAAAACTCTGTGCATCCCTCTGTTGAAAATAGCAAAATTTTATGGATCAGTTCACTGGCTCAGCATCTAAGCTTTTTTATTACTTTTTTTCTGACAAAATTGATGTGTGTTTATTATAGAAATAAGGATCAAATAGAAAAATAGAAATAAAAACTACCTATCTCCCCAACATTCTGTGATAATGTCTGTTAACCCTTGGAATGTTTTTCATTTTTTAAATATCTAAACACTTAAACATGCATATATTTTTAAATTGGGATCCTCTGGTACATATTATCTTGCAAACAGGTTTTTTTCACGTAATACAGTATACACAGCCTCCCGTGTCATTAAATTTTCATATGCAGCATTCTATGCAATGGCTGCACTGAATTTCATTATGCAGATGCCCAACTTCTGATTGTTTAATTGTACGGCTATAACACTATTTTTTTAAACTATATAGTGGTTTCCCATTTTTATCCCATTATAAATAACTGAGCAACACTTGGTTTTTCTTTTTAAAAATCTTAAAAGCAGCATACATTCTGCCTACTCCCAGACTACTGTTATGTCTGCAGCCTCATCGTTTCTTTCTGGGTGTGTGTGTCTATGTATTTGTTTGCATTTTTTTTTTAATTGGACCCAGTTGAGCTCTCCAGTTTGCCATGAAGAAAGGTCTAGGCTATTGTCGATATAAGAAGAAGGGAGCCCAAGGAGGACAGTGCCAGAGTGGAGAGAGTAGCACTCACCCACTTAGAGTGGACCAGGAATGGTTTTATGGAAGCAGGGTTGGTGAGGGAGGGGTACTAAATGACCTCCCCTGAAAGGTTCCTTTTTATTTAAAAAAAAATTTTTTTTGATGTGGACCGTTTTTAGAGTCTTTATTGAATTTGTTACAATATTGCTTCTGTTTTATGTTTTGTTCTTTTGGCCACGAGGCATGTGGGATATTATCTCCCCAACCAGGGATCGAACCTGCACCCTCTGCATTGGAAGGCGAAGTCTTAACCACTGGACAGCCAGGGAAATCCCTGAAAGGTTCCTTTTAAAACCCTGTCTCATGGTCCATGCTTTGGAACACTCCACCTCCTATTTGTTGATTCAGTACTATGATCATTCTCAATCCTTGCTGCATATTAGAATCACCTGGGAAAGAGTGGTTTAAATATATATATATTCCAGTTCTACCCCCAAGAAGTTTCAATCTGATTGCACTGGGTGGAGCCCAGACATCGGAATTTTTTATAAGCTCTCTAGGTGATTTCAACTTGCAGCCAGGGCTGAGAACCTCTGCTTTATGGCTTCTTGTCTTCCAGTGGGGCTGGAATCACTGGCCTGGGTGCTGAATCTCTTCAGGTCACAGGCTGCTCTTGAGGAGTTCCTACTTCCCATTGGGCTCTGCCAAAGTCATAAGCAGCTGTTTGAAAAATGCTGATTCATGGAGGAAATGGTCTCCCAGCTCACTCCAAGTGATTAGGCTGGAAGATCAGCATTTCACTGCAGCTGCATCCACCTCCCCAGACAGCCAATTAGCCACAGACTCAGCAGACACTGCCTAAACGAGCTCTTTCGGGGATGAACTTTTAATGCCCAGAAGCACATTATGTAGCTAAACAATACTATATTCATATCAGGCAAAAGCATCTTGCTTTAAGTCACAGTATTTGTTTCCTGGAGAAAGAGGGCCTCGCCTTAGACCTGGAACTTGATGGTACCCAGGTGGATGGAGAAGAGGGAGAAGCGTGCCTGGGATTCTGGGGATGCAGCCAGCAATGGAGGAGGGAGCATTAATCCAGAGTCAGGGGATACGGGTTTGAATCTCATCTCTACTTTTGCCTAGCAGCATGACCTTGCAGTTAATCCAGCTAATGATCAATTCCTTCCTATAAAATGGAGGTAAAGATGGCTGCCATAATTATGTCAAAATTATGCTCTAAGTATGTTGTCAGGATTATGTGAGGAAATGCTCACAAGTATATCAACAAAGGCAGGGGTTCAGAGCTGACCTGACAGAAGAGAGATTTATGTGTATGCACCAATGGTCAGAAACCAGGCCTCTTATGCCTCCTGAGTCCCCTCTTTTGCCGATACAGGGAAGGAGAGAACATTCAAGGTGGGTCTGGGAGCCATCTTCAACTCTGATAAGGACAGCTAAGGGGAAGAAGAAATGTGAGCTGTGTTCTCTGTGGTGCCAGAGGACAGGCAGGTGGAGCCCAGCAACCAGTAGTTTAACAAGCCCTCCAGGTGATTCTGATGCACACAAATGTCTACCACTGCTCTAGAGTATTCCATTGTATGAATATCTACATTCTATTTAGCTGTTCTATTGTAGATGGATAATTTTTATTTTAAGTTTGGAACTATCACAAATTGTGCTGCTCTGAACATTCTTTTTTTTTTTTTTTTTTTTTTTTTTCTTTTTGCGGTATGCGGGCCTCTCACTGTTGTGGCCTCTCCCGTTGCGGAGCACAGGCTTCCGGATGCGCAGGCCCAGCGGCCATGGCTCACGGGCCCAGCCGCTCCGCGGCATATGGGATCCTCCCAGACCGGGGCACGAACCCGTATCCCCTGCATCGGCAGGCGGACTCTCAACCACTGCGCCACCAGGGAGGCCCCTGCTCTGAACATTCTTGAATGTGGGTTTGGGGACACATGTGTGCACTTTTCTGTTGTTTCTATATCCCTAGGAGTAGTATTGTTGGATTCTAGGTTGTGCATACACTCGGTTTTATGATACACCGTCAAACAGTGTTCCAAGGTGAATGTTCCAGTTTCCATTCTCACCAGCCACGTATGAATATTCCAGTTCCTCCACATCCTCACCTTGGTGTTGCTAGTCTGAACTTGCATCCCCTGATGCCTGATGAGGTTGAACATTTTTATATGCTCAGTCACTATTGAGGAGATATCCTTTGTATAGTGTCCGTCAAGTTTTTGCACATGTATTCATTGAATTATCTTTTTCCAATTAAATTTGCCATTATTGGATAAATATATTGCAAACATACCCTCCCATTCTGTGGCTTGTCTTTTCACTTTCTTTTTTTTTTTTTAATAAATTCATTTTATTTATTTATTTTTGGCTGCGTTGGGTCTTCGCTGCTGTGCGCGGGCTTTTCTCTAGTTGCGGCGAGTGGAGGCTACTCTTCATTGTGGTGCACAGGCTTCTCATTGCGGTGGCTTCTCTTGTTGTGGAGCATGGGCTCTAGGCACGTGGGCTTCAGTACTTGCAGCACACGGTCTCAGTAGTTGCAGCAGGCAGGCCCTGGAGTGCATGGGCTTCAGTAATTGTGGCTCCGTGGCATGTGGGATCTTCCCAGAGCAGGGATCGAACCCATGTCCCCTGCATTGGCAGGCGGATTCTTAACCACTGTGCCACCAGGGAAGTTCCCCTGATTTATTTTTAATTAGCAAGTGCAATTGATGTATTTCATTTGAAGTGATGAATATATACAATTGGTATATATTCAACTGTAAATATATATGAATATATAACAGTTGAACTATTACTGTCTCCTGCCTGAACCACAATTTTTTCACAATTACCTAAAATATATTTTACAAACATAGAGCTTTACATTTCAGATGGATAAAGGCAAACTCATACATTAAACCAATCTGACAGCAAGAGAATCTTTATCTTCCTGTATTGAACAAGACCAGGGTCGCCCAATTTAAATTCCTGTGAGAACTTTGCCTCAGTTAATTAATCAGCTAACCAAACCTCTTTGTCGAATTCAATCTTGTGAAACACATTTTCTTATCAGCAGAGACTAAGGTTTTTTTTTTTTTTTTCTTTTTTTTTTTGCGGTATGCGGGCCTCTCACTGTTGTGGCCTCTCCCGTTGCGGAGCACAGGCTCCGGATGCGCAGGCCCAGCGGCCATGGCTCACGGGCCCAGCCGCTCCGCGGCATATGGGATCCTCCCAGACCGGGGCACGAACCCGTATCCCCTGCATCGGCAGGCGGACTCTCAACCACTGCGCCACCAGGGAGGCCCGAGACTAAGGTTTTTGATATAACAGTGTCCAGATGAAAAGGACATCTGGGTCCCTGAGAGGGCTTCAGAGCTTCTTTTTATTAAAAGCCTCTTTTATATGTAACCCATATTTCTGATTTGATTTCTTTTTCTAAAAGATGAAGCTTTTATTATTGTATCTGGAGTTCCAAGTCTAACTCCACTGCTGACCAGCTCTGAAGCCTTGAGCAAGTTCAGTTAAGTTCTCAGATTTCTGTACAAACAACCCCAAAGAGTTATGAGATATAGTCCCCACACGGGGCAGACGTGGGACTCTGACATCAACGTCATTAGACCACCTTCTCTGTGCCTTTCCCTCTCCTGCCTGTGCCTAAGCCTGGGCCCAGAGCCACCAGCCCTCCCTCCCCAGTGCCACCCCAACTGGCATGAAGAACATGAAGAGATCAGTATACAAAATAGCATGAACCGGGTCATCACAACTGAGTGAAAACATACACATCACTCTGAATTCATTCATTCATCAGACATGCAATAAAGCACCTACTATGTGCCTGGCCCTTTCCTGGGCATTAACTGTGTACAAGGCAGACTTAAGACAGACTCTTTCTTGGGCTTCTGTATAACTCAACTTGTATACACCGTGTACACACAACCAACCAAGAGAAAACCCAACAGCAGACACTTAAAAAAAAAGTGGGGGGGCTTCCCTGGTGGCGCAGTGGTTAAGAATCCACCTGCCAATGCAGGGGACACAGGTTCGAGCCCTGGTCAGGGAAGATCCCACATGCCGCGGAACAACTAAGCCCATGTGCCACAACTACTAAGCCTGAGCTCTAGAGCCCACGAGCCACAACTGCTGAGCCCGCATGTTGCAACTACTGAAGCCCGTGCACCTAGAGCCCATGCTCCGCAACAAGAGAAGCCACCGCGATGAGAACCCCACACCCCGCAACAAAGAGTAGCCCCTGCTCGCCGCAACTAGAGAAAGCCCGTGCACAGCAATGAAGCCAAAAATAAAACTAAATAAAATAAATTTATTTAAAAAAAAAAAGGCATTGGGGATTCCCTGGTGGTCCAGTGGTTAGGACTCGGTGCTGCCAAGGGCCTGGGTTCAATCCCTGGTCGGGGAGCTAAGATCCCACAAGCTGCATGGCGTGGCCAAAAAAAAAAAGAAAAAAGGATAAAGTTAAGGTTGTGGTGGGAGAGAAATAGTAAACAAGCAAACAAAGAAGTCAATAAGATGAATTCAGGTGATGGTGGCAAGTGAGATGCTAAAAATAAGGCTGCTTAGTGTGAAAGAGAGGAACCAACGGACACAATCTGGAGACATTTTTGTTTGTTATGCTTTTTGCATTTTCCAAGTTTTCCACATGAAGTATTAATTTTGTAATCAGAATGAAATTAAGGAAGGAAAAACCCACTCCACACTCTGGTGGAAGTCACCCAGGAGGGAGAGTGTACACACCGGACAGTGGAAAAGTGGGGGGAGGTGGCTGGTGAGAGATTTTCCCTCTGTGTCCCCCACTTTGTACCGTGTCGTCATTATGTTGCGTTTGCAACGCGACCTGCTGCACAGGGAGCAGGCGCCGGCCTCCTCGGTGCCTGTTTACCTCCTGCCTGTTCAACCAGCGCCAGAGCAGCTCCCACGGGCCGCGATCAAAACATGAGTTCATCACGCTTGGTTCTCCTGGGAGGGCAGCCTGGCCCTGCCTGGAACTGTGGGTCTCCCTCTCTGGGGAATGTCCTGAGGCTCTAGAGTGTCTCTCCTGGCCAACCAGCCAGAGGACGCCAGACCTGGGACCTCCCTCAGCTTCCCAACAGATGGATGGGTTTGGGGAGGCCTGTGAGGTCTGGTTTGAGGGGTAAAAGAGAAAAATCACACAGCCCCATTTTTCCATCCGGGTTTAATCCCACAACAGTAGACTTCCCAGCATCCGAGTTGTCCTTTAAATGGACGGAGTGCTACAACTACAGCCCCTCAGAAAGGTGAGCAAAGAGAAAGGAGCTCCAACTTCAGGAGGGGAAGGCGGTACTGGGGGCATCTGCCTCCAGTTGGGGTCATGGGAGGGCAGGGTTCCAGCCAGGAGGCCTGGGGCTGGGGCTGAGAGGAAACTCCAGACAAGAGCCAGACAGAAGCATCCAGTTCTAGGGCAGGGACCAAGGGCAAGCACTGACTCCAAAGCAAAGGTCAGAAGTGAGCCCTGGGGAGGTCCTGGAGGCCATGCTGACGGATGATGGACAGAGCTTGTCTGGAGACCCATCTGGCCAGTCGGTCAGTCCAAGGAGGGGAAGAGCTTCTGGGGGCTTCCAGCCCCTCTGACAGCACCCACTCCATCCTGCCCCCGTGACGCCCGTTTTGTAGTGCTGAGACTGGCACGTGTAAGGAGGTGGGCTTGAGGGAATGGAAGGGGCCTGTTAATTAAAAGTGCTGCAAAGTCCAGCTACAATGCTAAGAGCACTTAGATGAGCCCTTTTATTATAAAGCAACTCGCTGTATATTAAAAAATTCCTTTTTAAAAGCCTAGAAGAAATACACTCAGATATTCACATTGATTGCTTCAGCTAATGGATTATGGGGAAGATTTTTTAAATTAAATTATAAATTGTCCAAGTAATACAGATATAAACGCTTGCTGTAAGATTCCATGGATACGAGGTATATGGAATGAAAACTTGATCACTGCCCCAGTGCCACTCCCCCACCCCATGTGTGACTGCTGATATCAGTGTGGTGTCTATTACTTGTATAGTTTTTATGTTTAAAAGAAAGTTTAAAGAATGCATATTGCATGGGCTGGGGAGCATAGAAAGTTCTCATGGAGGAGGGTTGTTGACCACATCTGAGGGGCCTGAGAGGCAAGCATTGCAGCAGCAGACAGGCCTCTGGGACACTGGTGCTTGCACCACTGCCCTCCTGCCCACTGCATTACTGGGACAGTCCCAAGGAGACCAAGTCTCCTCTCACCCAGAAACCTCTTCCCCTGACAGGCAACTGTGCACAAGGGGATCCTTGTTAAAACTTCCTTGAGGATCCTAGAATTCAAACCTGGTTAAGAAATGTGTACAGGAAAATTCTCCATCCAGGGAGAAGGCAGGAATGTGGGCTAATCTACTCCCAGCCACCCACTTTCCCAGCTCCTGACCTCTGCCTCCCACTTTGCCCCAGCAGGCAAATTCATGTGGAGAAGGAGGCTTCTGGCTGGTAGCCCGGCACTGCCAGTAGCCATGAAGAAAGTAAAAGCAGTTTAGAGACCCATCCATCATTCCCAGGGGGGTGCCCCAACAGTCAGATCTGGTCAGCCTCAGGGCTCAGGATCCCAGCCACCAGACCCTGGGAGCTTCCTTGTGTAGTCCCACCTGCCAGCATCTTCCCTCTTCCTGACCCTGTGGTTGCCGTGGCGACGAGTCAGCCCCAGGCATTGCTCTTCTCCCTGGTTCCTGAGAGCAGCAGAACCCAGTGAGGCCCGAGTAACAAGAGATGCTCCTGGAGCACTTTCAGAATTTCCTCCCCTAGTGCTTAAGCCCTGTTTTTAAATTATAGGCAGGAAAAAAAAATGGAGAGAGAAAAACTGAATACCTACATGCCCCGCAATGGGAGAAAAGATAGGTAAATACATGAGTGATGGTTTATACCTATTATACAGCCACTAAAAAAGATGTTTACAAAGAGTCTTTAATAACATAGGGAAGTGCTTGGCTTAGCAAATCTACAGTAGGTTCGCAAGAAAATGCACCTCAAAGAAAGGGCTTGGTGGTGCATTAAATTTAGGAAATACCACGTCCCTACCCTCTCTCACAGATTCATGTTGCACGTCGATGTGTTCAAGGCTCTGAGGAGTGTCACAGTCAAGCGACTGTATTTAGCTTTATTTAACTCAGTGTTTTCCGGATCTATTTGACGACAGAGCCCTTTTCTGTGGAGACCCCTTCTCGACCACAGGGCCGAGGCATGTTGCCCTCAGCCTCCCTGTCTCCCTGTTGGGTGGTCACTGTGTCTCCAGCACCTGGCGGGCTTCCCACACCTCCCTGGAGGCCCCCAGATCTCCTGGACATGGGGACTGCATTTCCTATCTCCTCTCTCCGCCCCGGATTCCCACCCATGGCCTGGCACTTGGGAGTTTGCAGTTAGAGCTTTTGGATTGGACTGAATTACAGTCCATGTGTGCTTCCAGTTTAGATACTGATGATCTGACTTTTCGTTTGTTCTTCTTTAAATGGTGTTTATCGTGGGAAATGAACAATCAGTCAGCCCCAGCACTATTAATCTACCTACAATAAGGGATTAATCACCGATGGGCCAGGAGGCAGGTGCACTAACTGGCCTTCCTAATATTGCCATGTGATAAGCCCAGCGCTTTCCCACCTGGACCTTGGCCTGTGCCAGCCGTTGGCCTGGCTCTGCCTCAATACCCTCCCCACTTCCACACCTGGGCAGCTCCTTCGGGACTCGGTGTAAATGTCATTTCATTAGGGAGTGCTTCCCCGATTCCATCATCTGTGTTAGTTCCCTCCATCACGTACTTTCATAGATGCTTTCTACCACCCATCACAGATTGTGATTATGTATTCATTTGTTTAATCTCTCCGGACACTAGGCTATAAAATCCTTGAGGGTAGGCACCCAGTTGGTTTTGTTCAGCATAGTATACCCAACACTCAGCACAGTGTCTGGCACATAGTAGGCTGACAAATATTTGTTCAGCAAATGAACTATAACTTGATATTACTTTACTTAAATTACTTAGCCAATACCTTGATATTTCACGTCTTAAATTAGCTCACCTTATTTTCCCATCTGTAAAATGGGTAGAAAAAAGGAAGGAAATTGAATTAGGTACAGATAAACCCTGAAATCTTAGCTGGCATAACACGTATAAGTCCAATGAGTAGCTTGGGGTTGGGGGGGTGGCTGTGTTCCCCGTAGTCATCCAGTGACCCAGGGTGACAGCATCTCTGCTGTCTTCAGTGAGCAGCTTCCGAGGCTTCCCTGGGAGTTGATATCAGCTGGCAGATGGGAGAGATGGAGGGTTCTGGGGGAGGTTTTTAAGGGCCAGGCCTGGAAATGAAACACATCACATCCATTCACATTCACTTGGCCAAAACCTAGTCCCATGGCCACATCTAACAGCAAGGGAAGCTGGGAAATGTAGCTAGGTGCCCAAGATTCAAAGGAAAATGGGTTTAGTGAAAAGCTAGCCTGTTCTTGCCACAGAAACTAATATATTGAGTGGGTTTAGAGCAGGGTTAGCAAGCTACAACCGCTGGGCCAATTCCCGTGCACCCCATGTTTTTATAAACAAAGGTTTATTGGAGCACAGCCATACTCCTTTGTGTATTGTCTATGGCTCCTTTGTGCTACAACAGCAGAGTTGAGGAGTTGCAACAGAGACCATGTGGCCTGCAAAGAGCTGACATGAGCAACATGGAAACCAGCATTACTATTATCATGCTTACTGTTTGCAGTTCGTTTTTGGTAGCAGTTGCTGCAGAGTACGAAATTGCTTTTTTCTTGCTTTGAAAGAGTAGTTGCCATCTACTGTCAGACTTGACACTTTTCCTTGTAGCCCAGGGTGGAGAAATCATAAATAGAACATTTGGAGAAATCCTTCTGAATCAGAGATAGGCAAACTTTTTCTGTAAGAGGCCAGATAGTAAATATTTTCGGCACATTGAAGGTTGACTCAGCAGCCATCTGCAGGGACTGAGGGTGACAGAATGGGGATGCCTCTAGACGACACCGAGGACCAGATTGTTGCCACCTGTGTCCTGGACACCCCGGCCTGCTGTCATCCCCAGGGAAAGGGGAAGGAACTCTGAAATGACTGGGCTTATATTTTCTGCAACTAGGCAGAATGGAGACAAAAGAGAGATTAAACAATTATAAAGAAAAAAAGCAAACATTTCTTGCACACCTGAGTTTGGCCTGAGAGTGTACACTGACATCACCCTTACTAAATACGTGTTAAGTGGAACCGTCAAACAGAACTCAGCGCAGAAGCCCCAGCATCAGGGAACGGGCAGACTCCAACCCGTGCAGTCCCCCCTGCCTCTCCCTGGGGGATTTGAAGCCCCCGACACTGTGGTTTGGAAAAGTTCGGTCAGAGGGAAAATCACTGGAGGGATTCTGAGTCATTCTTTCAATACTGCCCACTACCACCACCACCACCCTGCCCCACACGGCCAGCCCCGCTCCCGGGCACCCACATCCTGGGGCCCCACACCCCTGTGCGCTGAGCGCCCCCCACCCCAAGCATACTCATCCACCATCCAATGCTCACCTCCTTCCCAGCTGGGGCCCTCAGCCTTTCACCAAGACCTCGGCCGCAAAGAATCCACCATTTATGACAAATGGCCTCAACAGCAATAATGACTCGTGTTTACTAAGCAGGTGCTGCGGGTCGGGATGGTGTTAGGCTTCTCACACAGGACTCATCCTCCTAATCAGAGGGGCTAAAGGGCTCAGGCTGTGTGCCTCGAGTCCCCGGTGACCAGAGCGTGGTGGGGATGGACGCTCTGCTCCTGGAGCTGTGGGCAGCTGGGTTCGTTGCAACCCCAAACCTTCGAGGTCTTTCTAAGCCTGCCCTGTTGGCAGGAGGAGAAACTGGAGAATCAGCAGGGGCCTTCCTAGAAGCGCATCAAGCAGAGCGGAGTCAACCCAGAGCTCGAGGTGGGGAGGGGCCCAGCTGCCTAGAGTTTGCGATCCTCAGGCTTCCTGCTCTGATGAATTATTCACGTCCACGGCCAGGCAGCAGATCAATAATGCAGGAGGCAGAAACCCTGGCAGGGCCCAGCTTCTAGCTGACCAGCTCTGTCCCCCGGCTCCGGGGAGGGACCCTCGGCAGCCCTGTCGCAGTGGGGCGGTGTGGGCAGGCCAGTGGGGGCAGTCAGCTGTGCCCGGGCCTCTGCAATCCAGCTGTCCTCAGGGCTCCAGGCTGGGAGAGGGCTACAAACACAACCAAAAAGGGGAGGCCTTTTACAATCTCCGTACCTCCTCTGCCTGCAGTGGGCCCGCTGGGCCATCAGTACAGGGGAACCGTGTGTACCTGGGCCAACCCTGGGGATAGGAATTAATGCCAGAGGACAGGGGTGCAAGAGGCATCACAGCTTCTCAAGGTCCCTTCCTCACACTTCCTCCAGGGCCTAGGCGCTGGGGGGTGGAGACCCAAGAGAACCAGGGTGTTAATTTTGACTGCGAGTAGAACTTTCCAACCAAGCAGCTTTAAAACACCTGCTTGCCTCCGCCAGCCCCATGCAGGTTCTAGCCGGCGCACGGGGTTGGGGGCGAGGGGTGACAGGCTGGGAGAGGGGAGAAGGTCCTGGCTTCCTAGGGACTTGTGCTTTGGGGGCACACTCACCACCCACACATACCATCCACACCCACACAGGCCACCTTCTGCACGCTGCAGCCTCACAGGCAAATGTAACGGAGCGAAGGGCTAGTGTGCCCACAGCAGAGAAAGCCAGACGCTGACAGCGGGAGTTTGCCGCAGAGTAAAGGTTTATTACGGAGCACCCGGCAAGGGGGTGGGAGACGGGCCTCAGATCCGCTCCAACGTGGCCTTTGAGGGAGCAGTTTGTTTGTTCCTTTTAAAGGGAATAACAAACTGGCTGGGATTAGTCATTGTCTTGTGACTTCTTTTTTTTAAGATTTTACTTTCGTTTTAATGGACATTTTGCTCAAAAGCACGTTTCAGTGGCTCAGTGTTAGGGTCACAAACAAAATCCTTAAGTCAGTTACTGTATCCCACATCAGTTATTTCACATTAAGTGCCGGTTGTTAAAAAAAAAAAAAAAAATCAGTGCTGTGCTTGAATGGAGCACAAACAAGATAAGCATTTTAATTTAACAACAAAGTTAAACCTAGCACCCTTAAAATAAAATAAATACTCTATGTACGAAAGTATTTCCATGGGGGAAAATTCCAGTTCACCAACAGCGCAAATGAATAGCAGCATTTTCAAAGTTGAAATTAAATTGTGTAAACACACACACACCCGCCACAGTGAACACGCACTTCTGTAGCCCCTCCCCACCCAGGGCGGAAAAGAGGTCCTGCTGAGTCTCTTTTAGATTCTGACTCAGAAAAGCTGCCCTGACTTCTAGGCCAAGGACTGGGAAGACTTAAGTGCAGGACAAGGAGATCAACGTGTTTGAATGGGACCAATTCTTTTTCAGATGGGCCAAGTGCTAACACTTCTAGCCACCCCCAGTACCTCCCAGCCCAAGGGTGCCCGTGGTCACAGGCCTAGCTGGTGTGACCCCGACTTCAGTGGGGGCGTCTGAGTGCAGAGCTCCGTGCAGAGTGAGGAGTGGCGGCCTATGTTCCCCACAGCTGACACTGCTTTGCAAACGGGGCATCTAGGCCAACTCGGATAATTAAAAACATTTGGGGGCTTCCCTGGTGGCGCAGTGGTTGAGAGTCCGCCTGCCGATGCAGGGGACACGGGTTCGTGCCCCGGTCTGGGAAGATCCCACATGCCGCGGAGCGGCTGGGCCCATGAGCCATGGCCACTGAGCCTGCGCGTCCGGAGCCTGTGCTCCACAATGGGAGAGGCCACAGCAGTGAGAGGCCCGCGTACCACACACACACAAAAAAAACATTTGGGATTCTTAACCCGTTGTGACCAAATGGTTCTTAAGCAGGGAATGTCTACATGTTAAGTCTTACTCTTCTTAATACTTTCAAGCATTAATGATTATTCCTTTCCAGTGTGGATTTTACATCACTCACAAAGTCATGTTTTCTTTCTCGTGAACACTCCAACTTTACACTGAACCTTGGAGCTTCAGGTCTTACTTTCAACAAGTACAGCCAGATATAAAAAGAAACACTGAGAAACAGGCTCAAGTGGCCAAATACTTGCATTACAGTGTTAGGATAAGATAATGGCTAGATGTTTTTTCTAAATCATTCAGCATTTACCAACTGTCCAGACTGATGATCGTTTCCAAGCAGTTAAGTTCTGATTCCACCTTCTCCACTGACCCATGTGCAACACGACTTATTCTGCTCCCAAAGGCTCGTGGGAGGGCTGGCTTGGCCATCACCGGCGCCGAATGGGCTTGTAGACGCAAAATGCCATAAGGATCACGGTCACCAGCAGGATGCTGAAAATAGTTCCCATCTACACCAGGTTCTGCCCACGCAGCACCACATACGGCCGGCTCCGCTCTGGCGGCTCCACAGGGCTCGGGGCCTCCGCCTGTCCCAGCAGGAGGCTGCACAGTCCGAGGCAAAGCCACCACCAACCTGGACACAACATCTTCCCTACCCAGCAGTCTTGTGACATTTCTTTTTTTTTTTTTTCTTTTTTTTTTTTGCGGTATGCGGGCCTCTCACCGTTGTGGCCTCTCCCGCTGCGGAGCACAGGCTCCGGATGCGCAGGCTCAGCGGCCATGGCTCACGGGCCCAGCTGCTCCGCAGCAGGTAGGATCTTCCCGGGCCGGGGCACGAACCCATGTCCCCTGCATTGGCAGGCGGACTCTCAACCACTGCGTCACCAGGGAAGCCCCTCTTGTGACATTTCTTAATCATAGTTTCATGAGTCAGGATGTCTCTGGTTTACGATTCCCAGGCCAGGTGGTCTGTGGCTCTGGGGTCTGTTAGCTCATCTTGCCCTAGAGAAATGACCTGAATTTGCAGGTTAATGACGAGATCTATAACAGCAATTCTAGTACATTGGTGTTGATATCCACAACAGCAGTCTGAGTCATCTGATTCTGGTTGATTAATGTTCAGTTTGCTCAGGGTTGGGGTCAGAGGGAACAAGAAAGGGAATAAAGTTTTGGAGAGAGAGATCAATCATAAACCCGTTAAGGGAACTCCGTTAAAGGGGAACTCAGTTTCACAAACACTCTGGGAAACAGGGTGAAGAATTTTTCTGCTATGAGACCCCCCCAACTTATTTGGGGTTTCTCTTAATGTCCTCTTTGCTTCTCAGTATTGCCTAGATTTTCTCCATTTGTTTCAGTAGACCCTTGTTGTAAGAAAGAAAGGAAAATGGGACTTCCCTGGCGGTCCAGTGGTTAGGACTCCGTGCTCTCACTGCCGAGGGCCCAGGTCCAATCCCTGCTCGGGGAACTAAGATAGCACAAGCCACGCGGAGTGGCCGAAAAAGAAAGGAAAACAATTATTATTTTTAGAGGGAAGATAAAAGACCCGCCCCCGCAGAAGTTACGGCCTAAGGGGAGACTGCAGCAAGTTAGCCCACTTGACTCGGCTTCAGGCGTCTAGCCCAGAGCGTCCCCAACTTCAGTGCACAGGGACCACTGGTGATCTTGTGAAAGGGCAGAGATTCTGGATCGGGGTGTGGCCTGAGCTTCTGCATTTCTGACTGCTCCTGGCGACTCCCATTAATGCTGAGTAGTAAGTCTCGAGGGCCCAGCCCCCTAGCTCCCAACTTCAAATGACCATTGGGATCACCTGGAAATCGTTAAAAAATCTGGAAGCTTAGGCCACACCCCAGACCACTTAAACCTGATTCACTAGGAGTGGCAGCAGGCACCAGCGTGGCCCAAGCTCCCAGGTGATTCCAGCGTGCCGCCAGGGGGTATTGAGAAGCCCACTCTAGACCCGCACAGCTCACTCCTTTACCTGGAGACTGAGGCCCAGAGAGAGGCCAGGGCTGCTCAAGTTGACACAGCCAAGGAGTGAAGGTTTGAGGCCTGGGCCAGAGACCTCTCCTGGGCATGCGGGGTGGTCTCCTGTCATGGGTCAGGGACAGGCAGGTAGGGCTGGGGATGGAGGGGAGTCTCAAGGGCCAGCCTGGGATGCCCAGCACCTCCCAGATTCTGGGGAGCTCTCCTGGCTGTGCCTTGGGAAATTGTTATTGGCATTCCCCACGTGTATCCAGCCCTCACGGTTCACCAGGACACGCCACTGGGTCTCCGCCAGCCCTGTGTGCAGAGGGCTGTGTGCAGAGGGTGTGCAGAGAGGATCACCACACCATTCACAGGTGGGGAGTAGTCCAGGTAGAGAGAGGGCGCAGCCATCTGTGATTTCAGGCTTTCTGCATTGTGGAAGCTGCAGCTTCTCCCTTGCTGAATCTCAGACACACGTCCCCCTACGCCCTGTTTTAAAGTTTCTAAAACTGGGTTGTGTCTGAAAGATGATGCCAAAAAAACTTTCAGATCACCAAGCCAGGCAGTAAAGTGATGTGATTGTTACTGGCAGTGCCCATGTGTAGAGAAGGTGTCCAGATACCTGAGTGTTATTAAGTTGGTAGCATTTCACTGGTGGCATTTCATCTTAATTTGGACTCCCCAGGTGGTGCTCAAAATACCTTTGAAAAGGTCACATGCAGCACTGAAACAAAAAGCTCCAGAGAAATGTGACCATCACATGCCGGGCAGTGCAGGAAAAGGGCGTCAAAATGGCCAACTCCCTTGGAATAGCTTGCAAACTTCTTAAGGTGAGGGAGGAGAGTCCTGTCACCAAAGCTTCCGGGACTGTCATGCTTCACGGGTTCCAGACTCTGTGACCTTGGGCAAGTCACTGGGCCTCTCTCAGCTTCATTTTCTTCTTAGGAAAATGGGATGACACACCTCATGGGGGTGATGTGAGGATTAAGTGAGATAATTTGCACAAAACATGGAGCACAGCACATGGCACATGGGAAGCACTCCCCTGACCCCTAGTCTGGCTGGAAGGAATTTCCCCAAGGAGATGCAGCTAATAAGTGGCTGGCCTGAACCCCCGCCCCCTGATCTACTCTGCTGGGCTGCCTCTTGGGTCCTGGGACTCTCCCTGCTTTCCTGCCCCACCCCAGTCCTATGCCCTTCCCCCCACCTTCCCCCAGCCTCTTGCCCTTGGTGTGGGCAGCTCATTGTGGCCACATGGCAATTCCTTCCCTTCCTTCTGGCTGCCCAGCCCAGTGGCTCTGCCCATGTCCCCCTCCTAAAGCCCTTGCCACCTTCCACCATCAAGCAATCAAGTCATCCCTGCCTGCTTCATCCTACAGCCTTGGAAATAGATTCCCTCCTCCCACCCTTTCCCCACCCCACATACACACAACTAACTCTCACCTTCCTTACATAGGGCTTTGCTCTCCAGGCAGCAAAGCACGGCAACAAGAAGCCAACTTTGGGGTCAGACCTAGGGATACGGTCAGTTCACCAACATTTCTTCAGTACCTTCTGCATGCCAGGCACGGTGTGACCCGGGCCCAGTGTCTGAACCTCTCTGAGCCTCGGTTTACTAATCGGAACCCCGGGATAACACTAGCGACCCCCTCGGATGGCCGTGTGGATTTACCAAGGTTTGTAAGAGGCCCAGCACAGCCTCCTGCCCTCCTCTTCAATGCCTGAGGTCTTTGTTCAGAGGCAGAAGGAACGACCAAGGGAAGACCAGCATCGCTCCCCAGAGAAACTGAGGCTGGGTGAGAACAAATGGCTTGCCCAGGGGAATGCTTCATGGTGGCCATGGAGCCCCTGGATGGCCAGGCTCCCCAGTGCCCCCCAAGTTGTTTGGAACCCTTTGAACCCAGCAGCACAAACAGACCCTCGGTGGGCGTGGACGGTCAGCTTTATTTCTTTCCATGCCGAGAAATACAGAGGAGAGAACTGGTGAGTGGGGGCCGGTGGTGGTCAGGGGCGTGGTGCTTGCTGTTCCCTAGGGAACCCGGGGGGGGCTGGGTCAGTGCCCCAAGCCAGGGGACCACTGTGTTCATGCAGCCAGTACTGGACCCACGAAGGCGCTGGGGTGGCAGGGCCACTGTCCCTTCACGTTCAGCGAGGCCCGGGGGTGTCAGGAGGCCTGTGGGTGGGAGGCAGCGGGGTCCCAGCCTTACCCCCTGAAGGTTCCCATCCTCTGGCCCTGGGCTCCTCTCTGCCGGAAGGGCCGGTCTCCTGAGGCCTCTGAGCCCCATCCTTAGGATGACTAGAAAACTCTCAAGTCGTTCTGGCCTGAACGGAAGGATGCTCCTGCCGTGCAGGCTTTTGCAGCGGTCTGCTGCGGCTTCTCTCTTTCTCCACTCTCCTGGGTTTGGAGTAGGAACCAGTGTGTGTGTCTGTGGGAGTGAGTGCGTGGCGGGCCTGCTTTTGTGGGTGAGACTGTAGATGGGGAGCCAGGTCTGGGTGTGCGTGACGGTCCCAGGGCACACAGAGGCCGCGGTCCCGCCTCTGCCATCATTTTCCCACGAGACCGCGCCTGAACAGTCTGGTTCACTGCTCTCTTCTCCCTGGGGTGCTGAAGCTGGGGATCCCTGGGGCCTGCCGGAAGACAGCTGACTCATGACCCCTCCTTCCAGGGTGGGGGCCGGTGAATGTCAGATTCATAGACCTCATCATGACTCCCCTGGCCTGACCTGACCTTGAAAATGACACAGATACTCTGGGCTTATCCCCTTCCTCCCCCCGACAAACACGGGCATTTCTATTTTGGCCTCAAAGGTCCCATAAAGCAAATCCAGCTGGTGCCTCCTTTAGGGTTGGGGGAGGTTGGAGTTTATTCCCTGGGTGGGTGACTGACACAGGAACGCCAGCCCTAGAGGGATCTGCCCACGCCCCTGGGCCCTGAACCCTCCCCTCGTTCACACAGGCCCTCCTAGAAGGCTTGGGGCTGCACCCAGGACCCAGAGCCCCTCCTGGCAGACAGAGCCTCTATGCTGACATGCTCCCTCCTCAGGAGCCTCTGAGGAGGGTGGGAGAGACGGGCAGGGACCCTGAAAGGAGGCATGAGGGTCCTGAACAGGCACAGAGGAAACATTCTTGGCCAACTTGGGGCCCTGAGAACGTGCCCTCCCAACCTCCTGGAACCCTAGCTGCTAGGCTGGGCCTCACAGGGTGGGAAGGCCCGGAGCATCCTTCTCCAAGGGTTTGGGGGCTGAAGCCAACAGGGGAAGTGGGAGCAAGAAAGACCAGGGAGAAATCTGAGGGGCCCTGCTTTACTCCTTCCAGGTGTCCCATTAGGTCCTGAGACAAAGGCCATGGTGTCCGGGCCCCTGATTCTGGGCATGTGGATGTGTTCCTAAGCCCGGGTCCCCAAAGATGGGACCCTTCAGCCAAGCTCTTCCCTCTATCTTGAAACTCTCTAGACCCCATGAACAACAAACCTTCATAAAAACTCTGGCCCATGCCCCTGCAGAAGGCACAAACACCCCTAATGACCTGGCAGCCCATGGGAATTTCCCCCAGGGGTGGTCCCAAAGCCTGCTCCAGGGAAAGCCTTTGCTGTTTGTGGTTGGCCAGGGGCACAGGGTGAGGCACAGAGCATCAGATGCAGCTGGGAGCCCAGGCCCCACCTGAGCCACTCTGCATGGGGACCCTGAGCCCCTCTGCATGAAACTCCGAGTTTGTGCCCCAGACAGCCAGGGAGGGCCTGTCAGGATGAGAGCTCAGGCCTGGGTTCCTTTTCACTGGCTGTCCTGGAGGCAAGGTCAGGCCCCGGGAGTTCTTGGTTGGTGCCCCAGGCTACAGCCCAGGTAGGGACTAGAGGCAGACTGCGTCAGCCTGGCAGATGCTCTGACACCAGACTTCTCAGCTGAGACGCTCCTGAGGCTGAAATGTCTGGGAAGAGGTCTATGGGTCATGCCGTCCCCGTTTCTGTCTCCACCAACATTCCTCTCGGTGCCTCCACCCTGCGATGGATGTAGGATTGAAGTATGGCTGTTGCCTCTTTCCAGAGCAGCTGCACATCCTGTGTGTCCGAGGGGTTCCAGGGCATGTGCTGAGCAGAAGCTTGGCCTCTGAGCTCAGGGTACTGGCTGGGATCGCAGCAGGCATGTGGCACAAGGCATGCAAACAGTCTTTTTTATCCTGCCTCAAGAAAAATACAAAAGATAATAAAGGCCCGCGTCTTTTCTCCTGGTCATCAGACACGCAGGGACTGTGCTACCTCTCTCCCCGCTGTAGTCTTGCTTGTGGGGCTGGTTTCTTCTCACTCTGGCAGTATGTGCTGCTTGGCAGGTCCCAGGAAATCGTGGGGATGAGAAACCAGCCAGAACCCTGGGGTTAAAATGCCGGGACGTGCCCCTGAGATTAAACCACAGTATTCCCTGGTTTCACAGTCAATTTCATTTCCTCCCTTCCTTTCTTCCTCTTGCTTTCCCATTTGATGTGGGCTGGCAATGGGGTGACTTGGGGGTTTCCCTCCAACTTTGTGCTTTTGGAGCTGGGGGACAGGTGGGCACTTGGCAGTCACCATCCTGTCCTCCGAGGTACATGGGGCATGTGGGTGTGGAGCTTTCCAGCAGGCGGGGGCCTGCTTCTGTTAGCACAGCCCCCTAGTTAGTTTTATTTCTTCTGAACTGTAAAGAAAAGAACAGGTATGGCAGAACAGAGCTCAGAACATAGGATCTTCCGGGCCCTTTTTTGAGGATTTGAGTCTTTGTTTCCTAGCGGGAAATGGTAACGGGGTGAGTTGGCTGGGGGCTCCCGGTGGAAGTGAGCTCCTGCCAAGGACAGGACCGGGGCCTCGGTGGTTGGTTCGGAGGTAGGCACGTAGACCCCTGAGGCTAGAACCATCGCCGCTTGAATATTTTAGTGAAAACTAAGCAGTCCCCTTTGCCAATTTGAGTTCAGTGGTTGTCACTTGCCATTGAAAGAGTCATGGCTAAGGTGACAAGCATCAGCAGAACAAAGAGACTGAGACGTCAGAAGGTGCTGCTGAGGCTCATACCCTGGGCTAGTGGGTCCCTGCTTCTCAGGCACCTGCACACCTGTCAGACTCAGAGATTATGGAACATGCTTCCGCTCAGACAGATGCAGTGGAGGACCTGCATTTTGAGCCCAGGCAGACTGATTACAAACCTGAACTCTTCCCTCTCCTACGAGGCCAAGGTTCCCCATGACCCCATGGCTGAATCCCAGGCTTTCTGCCCCAAGTTGAAAACTCTGTATTCCAGATCAGTGCCTCCCAAACTATAACGATTGGGCTGGGAATCTTATTAAAATGCAGATTCTGATTCAGTGGGTCTGGGTGGGGCCTGAGATTCTGTATTTCCTAGCCTTTCCTGGTGTCAGCAGCCATGGCTGCTGGCCCATGGAGCACAAATGGAGGGGCAGGGTCTTTAGGGGAACAGCTTATGTTGATCACCAAAGGGGCAGAGATGCTTGGAGGCTCCCACAGCCTTCCACAGTCCTCACACTGAGTAAGTTGGAGTGTGGCTGGGCCTCACCTGCAAAGTTGACAGTCACGGCCACGATGATGATGACGAACCCCATGATGATGAAGGTGACGCTGAGCATCCCGGCTAGGCGGCCCAGCCTCCGGGCCCCGTCCAGGTCTCCCTGTTGCATGCTACTTCGAGACTGCAGAGAGAAGGTGGCAGAGACCTCAGGAAGGCTGTCCTTGGGAGCCTTGGAGGGGGCCCCTTACTGAGCCTCCGGAACACACCCGGTCCCCACTGCAGCCCACACTCCAGCAGCCCCCATAGGGGAGAGGCAGGGGGCTTCTTCAGGAGAAGTGGCCTGGACTCAAGTGGCCAGACCTCTTGAGGAGACCCATAACTAAGCCTGCCCCTTGCTGGCTGGGGACAGCTGGAAGCATGACCAAGCAATGCAGGGCATTATCTCAGGACAGTGACGGGCAGGGTGGTATAGTGGAGACCGAGGGCCTGTAGGAACAACCTACAGAGAAGGGACTGCTCAGAGGCTGCAACCAAAACCACAGACAGGGCTGCCTACCTTTCCCAAGGCTGTAATGAGGGGTGAGACTCCATTATATCCAAATTGCTAAAAGCCAGAAATGCCTGTTCACTGGGGGTTTGCCCTGTCCTCTGACATTGCAGTTTCATTTAGTATTAAAAATAGCAACCACTTCCCTTTATTAAGCATTTACTATGTTCCAGGCTTTGGCACACACATTAGTTCATTTAATCCTCCCAACAGCCCTATGAGGTAGGTGGTTTTATTATACATTTTATAGATGAGGAGACTGGAGCTAAGGAAGGAGGTTGAATGATTTGGACATGGTCATGTGACTTAAAAGGGATAGAGATGGGATACACACCCAAGTCTATCTGATGCTTCTTTTATCAACAACTGAAGGCCCACTGCCTGGGCCCCAGCATCCCTCATTGACAGGAGATCTTGCTGGATCGGGGAGCATGGCCATTTCTCATCCTGACCCAGAGGTAAAATGGATGAAGCCAACCTTGCCCTGGCCACCCCAGGGAGCTCACAGGAAACTGCGGTGCTGAGCAGGCCTGGGCCTGGACACCTGTGATCACAGCTCCTGAGGTAGAGCCCCTGATCCCAGCCCTGGTCCCAGCAGGCCCCTGTCAGAGCTACAGTGGGAAGGACACTGCTGGTCCATTAGTCTTCCACTGATGGAGTGAGTGGGTGGTGGAGAGGAGGCTACCGGGAGGTGGGGGAGAAAAAGAGGGAAGGAAGTAGAATTATTCCCTCCCTGCATAAATGCCTAAAAGGTTTGCCTTTCCTGGGAGGGACACACCATCCTTGTCCCAGAGGTAGATACAGGGTGGGGCCATGAAGAGAACAGTGGATTCAGTATCCAGCTGATATGCCTCTTGCCAATTGTGTGACCATGGGCACGGCACTGTTTTACATGCCTCAGTTGCCTCATCTGGTAAATGGGAACAATTAGCTAGACTCTGTCAGCCTCATACTAGGACATGCTCTGCAGACAGTGAGCTCTAGCCAGGCTGTCAGGGCTGTGGGTCTCCTTCTCCCCTGGGGTCAAGGGCTTGATCCTTCACTTGGTAACCAGTGGGAAGACTTCAGATGAGGAGCTCTGAAGTCTGTTGCCAGGACCTGGAGACACCATCATGGAGACTTAACTCTCTTTCCACACTCTCTGTCTCCTTCACCGCTGCTGCTGTTTGAGTGGCACCAAGTATTTCAGCTCTAGATAAATAACTGACCCCTCCCTCCCCAGGGCATGAGAGTGTCCTATGAGCTAGAAAAGTGAATATCACAAAAAAGCGACTCACACAAATGTTTTCGATTCCCAGTGTATATAAAAGTTACGTTTATACCTTTCTGTAGTCTAGTAAGTGTGCAATAACACTGTATCTAAAAAAGCAATGTACATACCTTAATTTTTAAATATTGCTAAAAAATGCTAATCGTCATTGCTCAGCAAGTTGTGATCTTTTTGCATTAGTAACATCAAAGATCACTGATCACAGGTCACCATGACAAATATAATAATGAAAACGTTTGACATATTTCGAGAATTAACAAAATGTGACCCAGAGACACAAAGTGAGCAAATGCTGTTGGAAAAACAAAAGGCACCGATAGACTTGCTCGATGCAGGGTTGCCACAAACCTTCAATTTGCAAAAAATGCAATAGCGGCAAAACACAATAAAACGAGGTATGTCTGCTTATAAAATGTCCAGAAGAGGCAAAACCATGGTGACAGAAAGATGAGTGATTGCTCAGGTTTGGGAGAGATGGGGAAGAAAAAAGGCACTGGGTTTCTTTTGGAGGTGAGGAAAATGTTCTAAAGTTGACTGTGGTTATAGTTGCGCTTGTCTGTGAATATACTAAAAATCATTGAATTGTACACTTTAGATGGGTGAATTGTATGATATGTGAATTATATTTCAAAGCTCTAAGAAAAACAACAAACAGGACTTCCCTGGTGGTCCAGTGGTTAAGACTTCGTGCTTCCAATGCAGGGGGCACAAGTTCGATCCCTGGTCAGGGAACTAAGATCCCATATGTTGTGTGGCATGGCCAAAAAAAAAAAAAAAAAAACCCAACAAACTGGTGATGGCTTCCCATCCCCGCCAGGGAGACACTCACCTAATTACTACCATCACATAATAGCACTTACTATGTGCTAGGTGCTTTAGCACTTTGTATGGCTCATCTCATTTCACCCTCACACAACTCTATAATTTAGGTGTTATGCTGACACCCATTTTGCAGATGGGAACACTGAGGAGAAGAGATGTTTGAGTGACTTGCCCGAGGCCACAGAATACCTTGTGGTTTTGTCTAGTGTGGGTGTTTCTTGCAATGTGTTGTAAGGATCTGTTTACAAGTTTCTCCCCACTGGACAGGAGGCTCGTGGGGATTGGTGATGGCATCTGGTTTAGCACTGTATTCCCTGCCCCAGGCCCGGTGACCATCAGACCTGACTCAAGAACCTGAGGAGGATGTAGAAGTGCACTGGGGGTGGGTTCGGTGGTCTCACAGCCTTGGGCCCAGGTTTCCCTTGACAAAGGCAGCTCCTACCCAGCTCACACCCTGCCACCCCCAGCAGGAGATGGACTCTAGCGAACGTTTTCTCCTGGGTCCTTGTGTGGATTCCCTCCGCAAAGCCTGTCTCTCCTCCTGGGGCTTCTCCCTGTAACCAAGAGGTTGGCCCTGCCCACAGCCACTGGCTGCACCCCTGTGGCCCAGCTCTGCCCCCAGCTGCCTCCAAGAGCAGCAGGCAGCACAGGAAGTTCCTCAAAGGCCTGGCTCAGTCCTGGCTCTTCTGCCCACACCAAGTCCCTGCCAGTGTCCCCTAAAGCCCTGGCAGGTGGTGCTGGATTTGATGGGGGTTGGGGAAGGCCCCCCTGGCTGGAGACTGGGCCTCGGTGAAGTGGATAGAGACATATGAGGAAATAAGGGGTTTCTCAGAGGAGAGCGGGGCAGCAGGAATGACCACAGCTCCTGGGGGCTCGATGACGGATGACTCAGCAGGGGAGTCACTCCAGAGGGAAGCGGACAGTGTCTCCCCTCTCAGTGTACTGTCCCCTGCTCCTAACCTCATTCTGAAAGTCACTCCCTGCCAGCCTCTCCCTGTGTCTCTCTCACAATCTCCTGGACCACAGAAGTCACTTGCCAACATCTACCAGCATTTTCTGTGGCTCCTCTGTAAGTAGCTCTATCCAGATGACTTGGATTGGAGATGATCTAAGGTAATTTACTCAAAACCCTAGAGCACGAGTGTGTGGGAAGCAAGGACTAGCCCCCATGCCCCTCCCTGGCCAGGCCAGCCATGCCCACGTGTGTTCCCACCCTTGGCCCAGGCCCCCCCCACCCTGAAGACAGATGCTGAAATCGGTGCAAAGGCGAGGCCTAGAGGGCCCCAGTGAGAAGTTCCCCCCAGAGGAGCAGCCCTGGGGGAGCCGGGCCCCGGAGCCCTCAGTCCATGGCAGGGAAGCCACTGTCTGCTCTTGGAAACCAGAGCTGCCAGAGCCTGACAGAACACCAGGGGGGGTGCCTGGCTCCCCTCCTGAGAACATGGGGCCCTGGGACCCCATGCCAGCTGCAACCTCTGCTGATTCACAGCGCCACTCAGGAATGACTCCTTGGGACAATGCCCCTGACCCCTGCAAAGGCAAGGCCCCCAACTTGGCTGTATTTCTGTGCAGGATTTAGCTCCACGTGGCTCTCTGGAATCCCCTTCCCCGCAGGGATGTGTGCAAAGTCGAGCTGTGATGTCCAGGAGCAGAGCTGAAGGAGGACAGCAAACAGAAGCCCTCCAGGCCCCTGGACCCCTCTCCAAGGGGGAGTAATAGACCGGCTGAGAAGGGGAATCTTCCCCCAAGCCCCCGGCACCCAGCTCTTTTCTCTTCCTCCCAGGCAGGGAGACTGGTGCCTGCAGGGAAGCATGGCTGCTGACCCCAGGCCCAGCCCCTGCCCTGGAACAAAGAGCAGCACTTACCATGATGGAAAAGATGAGGGGGATGAGGTTGAGGGGCCAGATGGGGCAGAAGCAGGAGGTGATGGCAAGGACGAGGTAATCTTTGGGAGCTTCTCTGTCCTGCGTGTAGGAGGTGGTGGCAATGGAGGACGCCCGCCTCGAGCTGGCCCGGGAGGATGCCTGGGGGAGCGAGGCCTCCCGGGGTCCCTCGGATACCGCCTTGAAGGGCAGACTGTGGCAGTCCTGCTCCAGGTCCAGAGCCCCCGAGGGGGACTTGGACAGCTTCAGAGGCTTGTCATCCTGGCCCCCGACCTCGGTGAGGAGTTTCTCCATCTCCGGCAGGTCCAGGGGTGAGACGATGCCTGGCTCCTGCGCCGGGGAAAACTGAGGCTGCCCTGGGTGGGCCATGCTGGCCTGGGCCTTGGGCTGCTCCAGCTTCAGGCTGGGACGAGGGGCTCCAGAGGGACCTCAGTGCACCATTCCTCAGCCCAGACTCAGGGCCTACAGGGTCAGGGGCAGACGTGTCACCCAGGAGAGCAAGGGCCAGCTGGGGGCTGGGAGGGTCAGCTTCTCCGGGCCAGCTGAGTTCAGAGGCTCAGGCCGGCCTACTTCCCCATGGAGCTCCAGGAAGCTGGAGCCTTCGGTTCCATTCAAGTTTGAGGCCAACTTTGCTGATGCTGCTGACAGCACAGATGGGCGGGGAAGCAACAGAAAGCAGCTCCAAGAGCAGAGAGAGGACTGCTCTTCTCCCGAGTGAGGCTTAGGCTAAGTCAGGGAGGGTGTGTGTGTGTGTACATCACCCAGCCGCCCTCCCTCCCTGCCCTCCTCAGAGATGCTTTTCAATTCCCCTCTCCCCAGAGAACCGCCCAGCAGCATCCTGCCTCTGCTCCAGCCCAGCCCAGCTCAGCCCTGCCCAGCCCAGCCCAGCCCAGCCCAGCCCAGGGGGACTTGGGCCAACCTCTGGCTTCCACTACTGACCCAGGGCCTGCTCTTCTGGGTGGGGGCTCTGGATGGGGAAGAAAGACAGAGTGGGTCAAAATGGGTGTGTCTTCAACTGTCAGGGGAGACTGAGCCCTCCGCCGCTCCCCTACTGGAGCAGGCTCCCGCTTCTCCTATCTGTTGGGAAACGCTGGCCCCTGGACCTACTGCATCCCACCTCGACCCTGACCTCCAACGCCCAGAGGCATCCAGGCCAGAGCCTGGCTCCTAGCTCTGGGGGGGTCTACTACTAGTGTGGCCCCTGGATTCTGCCTGGACCCTCTGAATGGGTGTATGAGCAGCTCACCAAGGGGTAGGGCAGAGGGGCTATTAGGGAGGAGTGTTGGCCCCATCTCATGGCCATTAGAGCTTTTCTAAGGTGCTTTTATTTTTTTTTATTTTTTTATTTTTTTGCTGTACGCGGGCCTCTCACTGCTGTGGCCTCTCCCGTTGCGGAGCACAGGCTCCGGACACACAGGCTCCGCGGCCATGGCTCGCGGGCCCAGCCGCTCCGCGGCATGTGGGATCTTCCGGGATCGGGGCACGAACCTGTGTCCCCTGCATCGGCAGGCGGACTCTCAACCACTGCGCCACCAGGGAAGCCCTAAGGTGCTTTTAAAGAGCCAGCAAAGATCCTGTTTCAGGAGCTCCTTAGCGCAGATGCCAGCTCTGAAGGGCCCCGGTTCTGGCTGCTTGTCCTCTGTCTCTTTGTTCTCTCATGTCTCCTCCCTCCATTTCTGCCACCTTCTCTATTCTCTGCATCTCTTTCTATGTCCCCGATCTCTCTCCTTACATTGTTTTATAAGGTGACCTCGAACCACCAGGGTGTGTGTGTGTGTGTGTCTGTGTGTGGTTTGGAGGAGGGCATAGGTCATGGGGGTTGGGGGTGGGAAGTTAGAGGTGAGAAGGGGTCTCAGAGGTTGTGGCGTTCAAATCCTTTGATATCACAGATTAGAAAAGCGAGGCCCAGAGTCATCTCAAGCTGTATCCCGATCAGATATCAATCCCTGGTCCAAGTCCAGGGGCTGGTTTGGAGCAAGATGAGCCATTTTAGTGGAAAGAAATATCTTTGGGTTGTGTATCAAGCTGGCTTCAGAAATGCTGCTTCCAACAAGGGCCGTGACAAGGCAAAGGAGGCAGAGAGTGTGAGGGGCAGGGAGTGGAGAGCTGGCCACAAAGGGATGGGAGGAGGGCTCCCCCAGGCCAGGGCTGGGGCAGAGGGAGTGAGCTGGGCTCTTGTGGCCAGGAACTTCCAGAAACGTGCTAATGCCATTTTATTTATTTTTTTTAACATCTTTATTGGAGTATAATTGCTTTACAATAGTGTGTTAGTTTCTGCTGTATAACAAAGTGAATCAGCTATGCATATACATACATCCCCATATCTCCTCCCTCTTGCGTCTCCCTCCCACCCTCCCTATCCCACCCCTCTAGGTGGTCACAAAGCACCGAGCTGATCTCCCTGTGCTATGCGGCTGCTTCCCACTAGCTATCTATTTTACATTTGGTAGTGTATATATGTCCATTGCCACTCTCTCACTTCGAGAGAGTGGCTAATGCCATTTTAAATAAGAGACCTCCTGCAGAGGGTGGCAGGTTGGGTGCCTGAGACCCCTAGACTCTAAGTCTGTGTCCAGCTTGGACAGAGTTCCATGTTACAACCTGGGAGCTGATTCTTGGGGGGAAGGACTCAGGCCCTGTGGACCTACCGCTGCCCAGCCCAGTTCCATAGCCTCCAGCCAAATGTGACTACTAATCGCCTGAAATGTGGCTCATCCACACTGAGATGTGCTGTAAGTATAAACATATACTAGATTTCAAACACTTAGTACAAGAAAAAAGAATGTAAAATATCTCATTAATACACTCTATATAGGTCGCATATTGAAATGATAATGTTTTGGATATATTGGGCTACATAAATCATTATTAAAATTAATGTCACCCGTGTCTCTTTTCTGTTTTTAATATGGCTACTAGGAAATTTAAAACGTGGCTTGCATTATATTTCTATTGGGCAGCACTGGCCTGGAGGACAGAAGGAACCTGACATAAAGGGATTTTTTTGACTTAATAAAAACTCGAAGAGAAAAGAAAAAGCCAAGAAGTCCCCAGGGTGGCCCACGGCAGCGAGGTTACCAGGTAGGCTGGGGTTCAGGGACTTGGGAGCCGGGTTTGCTCTGTCTGCTGTGAGATCCTCGGCTTGTGGTGCCATCTAGCGGCCGAGTGGTGGTGAGGGAAAGGACCAGAAGTGGGAGTGGAAACCAGGGGCAGGGGCAGAGGCGAGGACCAGGAGCACCGGGATTGGGCTCCGGGGCTGGTGAGCCCAACCCAGCCACCTGCTCCTCCTCTGGCCCGGTCCTGCCCCCGCCTGCAGGTGCGGCCTCCCCACTCCCCCACAACCGAGGTCTTCAATGGAGGCCCACGGGCCACGTTCATCATGCAAAGTGGGTTTGGCCTGCCCAGTGTTGGCTCAACAGTGTTTTAAAAAAATCCATTTCACATAAAACTGGGGGTTTCAGACTTTTAACATGAAGATCTGGGAACCCTGGGCCCATTTTCTGCAGAGCACCAAGCAGCTGGGCCCGCTGCAGTCTTTAGAAGGGAGGGCGCTGAGCTCCGGCTCCGACTCCGCCCTCACACCGCCCGTGGGCCTCAGGGGGCGGCCTGCGCTGTGAGCGCCTGCAGCTACACAGGTGTATCGGCCTTTCTGTTCTGCTGCGGGCTGGCCTCGCTGCTCCCTAGTGTGGATGTAGGGAACTGAAGAAAGTCACTCCCCTCTCTGTGCCCCCTCCCTGATGGGCTGTGAGGTCTTGGAGCGGGCAGGTGTGTGACCCCAGCTCCCTCGCCCAGGGCCTGACTTGCAGTGATGGCCGGCTGGATGAACCAGAGGAAGATGAAGACGCCAATAAAGTGCCCAGGGTGTGTCCACACCGACGCTAAGTCCACCTCTGCCTGTCCCACCCTTGGTACACCCCGGGTGTGAAGGATGCTGAGGTGTAAACAGTGGAGTGGAAACTGGACAGGGTGGACAGGGAAGCAAACCTCAGAAGGGCAGGTAAGTTCGAGCTTAATCCAAGGAGAAGAGGTAAAAAGCCCCCCTATATCCCATGGCCTTTTCTTTTCAGCCGTGTGGAGTTTAATTCCCCGACTAGGGATCGAACCCGTGCCCCCTGCAGTGGAAGCGTGGGGTCCTAACCACTGGACTGCCCGGGAATTCCCTGCAAGGGAATTTTATCCCCAGCATTGCCTTGGGTGTCAGGAAACCATATGGGGCTGACAAGGCAGGAGTAATTAAGAAAACTCCACTTCTCACTGAGGCCTGCCTGGGCCCAGCTCCACTGCTCCAGGCAGCCTTCTGGTGTCTGCACACACATACGCACATACGTGCAAAGTGTGAGCAAAATTTGATGTGCTCATGCACCCATCAGCAAGCACCCCAGTTTCACATCCAGTGAGGTGGGGTCCCTCCAAAGGAATCCTTGCTGTCTGTGCTCAAAACATTTCCCTACTCCTCTTTGGAAGGTGCCCTAAGGAAACAAAACTTTCACCTTTTAAAAACAATTATCAAGAACCTAATGGAGGGACTTCCCAGGCCGTCCAGTGGTTAAGATTTCGCCTTCCCAGAAATAGAGACACAGATGCAGAGAACAAATGTATGGACGCCAAGAGGGGAAAGTGTGTGTGGTGGTGGTGGGATGAATTGGGAGATTGGGATTGACATATATACACTGATATGTATAAAATGGATAACTAGTAAGAACCTAATGTATAAAAAAATAAATTACAAACAAAATAAAGATAAAAAAAAAAAAGACCTTGCCTTCCAGTGCAGGTGAGGGTTCGATCCCTGGACGGGGAGCTAAGATCCCACATGCCTGGTGGCCAAAACAACCAAAACATAAAACGGAAGCAGTATTGTAACAAATTCAATAAAGACTTTAAAAATGGTTCACATCAAAAAAAATCTTTACCAAAAAAAAAAAAAAAAACACCCTAATGGATACTAACCCTGTTACATCCTCCCAAATTCTCTCAAGGTCTGTTCCTGCACCTCACCTACCTGCTTGTCCACACTTATAATCAGTGGGCACAGACCAGTTTGTGATCCGCTCCCCAAACTCACCATAACTGGCATCCCGTTACAACACTAGAGAATGCTTTGCCCGTGCCTCTATGGTTGGGCATCTGTGTTGTTTCAAAATCTTTCATCGATAGCTACAGTGCCGATGGGACTGCCTTTTTGCAAATTTGTTTTTCCTTTTGGATTACTCCCTTGGGGTATTTTTACTGCGATTTTGCCAAATTGTTCTCTACCAAAAAGGGAACAGACACACAGTACAAGTAGAAATCTGTAAATGTGCCCTTTTCTCCATGTCCCTGACAACACTGAGTCCTACAATTACTTACTTTGCTGGCATGTCTCATTCATTATGCTGTAAAGCTGCTAAAAGTGCTGTAAATTGTTATTATTTTCTGCCCTTTCAAAGTGAACCCTCTCTCTCCTCTGAACACTATTTGAGGGATCTGTTGGGATTAACCTTATAGATACATAATTTCTGTCTTTAGGTATCAGTCGTTCATATCTTTCGGCCATAAATTTTAGCAGCTCTCTCTTATATGTGTGTTTTCTCTTTGCAGAACTTTCCTTTTTATATTCATTCAGTGCCTCTCCTTGCATTATTTTTCTCTATATTTGGATAAACCTATGTGATCTTGGTTGATAACTTCCATTTCTTTAACAATCACAGATTTATCTTCTTTCCACAGCAAATCAGTTATCTTGGAGAACGGATATGGTCTTAGGAAGCAGAATAAAAAACCCAAGCAAGAGTTCCAGAAAACCTGGAAGGCACACAATTAAAGGTATTCTGGCCTAGCATCCCCTAAAGAATCAGGGAGAGGAGGGGGTACCTGTTAGGTCAATACATACACATATGCACATACACACATTCACAGATCTACACATCTCTGTAAGCATGCACAAAATGTGTACATGTTAAAAAACCTCAGAATGCCAGGCAAATACTTATCATCTTGTAAATATGCAGATGTGTGCACTCAAACAAATAGCCCTGATGAAACAATGTTAATAACTAACGTGTTGGGGGCTTTCGTTTATTAAAACACCTTCCCATGCATTCTCTCCTCCTAACAACCCTGTGAATAGAATTTGTCTTAATAGCTTCCACGCAGTGAGTGCTTTGTGGGCCAGGCACTGTGCTAAGTGCCTTAAATGCATTCTCTCCTTTAGTCTGCACAACAGTCTATGATGTAAGTACTTATTTCAGCCCATTGTACGGATGGAAGTACCTAGGCTCAAAGCCCTGGGGGCGCCCTCGCCCTTCCAGGGCTGAGAGTGCAACTGGGGAAGAACGTCATTTCTTTCCATCCTGGAACTTTGGAAAGCAGGACTTGATGGTCATTTTATTATGTTTCCAGAAAATAGAAACCTGAGGCTGAAGCAAGGTGGAAGCATTGTCCAGGCTGATCTGTCATAAAATTATAATATGCAAACAGTACTAAGTTGTGGAACACCTTCTAATTGCCAGAAACTGTACCTTAGAACGAATGTTAATGCTCACAGCCACCCTGAGGTGGAATCATCTGTGTCAGAGGTGAGGCACTAGAGGCTTAGAGGGGTTAAGTGGTCACACATGTCGTAAGTGGCAGAACAGAGATTGGATCCCAGGCCTGTCTGGCTCTTTCCTTTCCGCTCTTAGACTGTGACACTGCCTCTCCCTTATAGGGCAGGCTCAGCGGGCAGGCCTGGGGCCAGAGTCCCACATTTTGCTCCTAGCTAGGCCCCAAGACCCCTCTGCCCCAGAGTCAAAGCCTTCCCGTGGTCTGTGACACGTCTACCTGCCCTGTGAAATTTGGAGCCCTGAGGCCTGTGGACCAGATGCCTAGTGTGCCAGCCAGTGTCTCACTTGCAGAAAGTAAAGACACCTGTAATCAGGACGGTGAGCCTCATCTCAGCTGTTCTGGGGACCCTTCACTCCTCCCTGGGTGACTATAGGCATCTCTCCAGCTTCTGTGGGGTCCCCCATTCTGAGCTGTATAACTCCCCCCACCCCAAGCTGCCAAGAGCCCAGCTCTCCAAGGAGACCAGAAAGCCCTCAGGCCTCCCCTGGCACACCTGGGTCCTCACCCCAGCAAGCAGCACCTGCAACATCAGCCAGATCAGCCCAAGTGAGACCGGACACGAGCTCAGAATGCTCATCTTAGATGCAGAGCAGCTCTCCAGACTTTTCTGGGGGGCTGGCTGTCCCTCCCACTTCCTCAGCAGCCTTGGTCCGAGGCCCACTTTCCTGGATTCCAAGTCTGCCCCTCATCACAGAGGCCCTGGCTGCACTGGCCCACTCTTCCCTGGGAGCTCCATCCGCCCATAGCTTGGGGTACAGGCAGGACTTACCCCCCAATCCTTGGCTCTGGCCTCAGCTTCCTTCCCTGAGACTGGCCCAGACTCCGCCCTCATGCCACCATCTCTGTGGCTCACTGCAGACAGCAGCTCTGCCAGGGGGCCAGAGAGGAGGCTGACCACATCCTTAGCCTCCCAGTCCCGCCTCCTGTCTCCAGATAATGTCTTCTCCCACAGTGCCCCCGACAGTGCTCCGTCACACCTGGCGTCTCACCAGGAACCAATGTCTTCAAGTACCTACCTGTGGGCCTCACTCAGGCCAGGGCCCAACATTCCAGGCTGAGCCTCCAGGCCTCAAGCCCCTCAGGCCTTCTTGCCACCCTGGGCTACTGGGCCCAATAGAGTCCTGGCAGCAGACAGAGACGATAGCTTCTCCTTTTTATTTAGCTGCTCCTGGTGGCCTCTCCCAGATCAGGAACTTGGGGCATCAGCACAGCCAGGGGGAGGGGACCCCACACTGTGCCGTCAGACCACACCAGCTGCCACCCACGCTCCCACATACCATCACCCCCCTGTCCAAAAGTCCCCATTCTCCTAACAAACAGCAGGACTTAGAGGCACAGGGATGCAAAAGTCACTTTCCAAGAAGAGATCATCAAGTCCAAAGGTAAGAACCCAGCAGGATCCTGCTCCTTTTGGAGCTGCCAACCCTGGCTGGGTTTGGGGGGCGGGTTAAGGGGTGCAGCCCCAGGCTCCAGAGTTCCTTCCCACTGGCAAAGCGCCTCCTTTCCCCCTCTGGCCTCAGCCCATTCAGCCATGCCCAGGATGATTTTATAATCTTCCCTTCTGTAGTCATTGGCTCCTTCCAGGCCGGCCTTCCTCCAGGCCCGCGGGTGCTCCCGGTGCCGGGTCAGGAGTGCTGGTAGCCCAGCCCGGGGCCCGCTCGCAGGTGGCCCCGCGGCCAGGCAGAGGGAGCCCCGAGACTTCGGCGCCAGCTTCCCGCGGAGGCCTGGGCCACGCCCCGCGCCTCGGCCACCGCCCTGGCCTGTCCCAGGGGCGTGTGCAGGAAGCACGAGGCGCAGCGCGGCGCGAAGGGCCCGGCGGGCGGCGGCGCAGGCTGTGGCGGGCTGGAGCCCGCGTCCCCCGCGTCCCCCGCGCGCGCGGCCTGGCCGTAGCACTCCAGGTGCCCGCAGGGCCAGCGGGGCGCGGGGCTGGCGCGCAGCACTAGGGAGAGCGCCGTGATGCGGTGGATGGCCCTCCGCAGCGTGGCGATCTTGGAGAGCCTCTTGCCGCCCAGGTCGTGACGCAGCGCGCGGCGCAGCGCGTTGAAGGCCTCGTTGTAGTCCAGGATGCGCTTGCGCTCCCGCACGTTGGCCGCCATGCGCCGCGCTTTCGACCGCACGGGCCGGCTGCGCTTTCTGCTGCCCACCACCTCCTCTGCCTCGCCCAGGTCGCGGGGACTGCCGTTCTCTCTCAGCACCCCAAAATCCCTCCCGGCCTCCAGGTAAGAGCTCCCCAAGTCCTGGGCAGAGCCTTCGTCCCCCTTCAGGCCCCTGAGGCCTGGTCCCGGCGCACCTCGGTGCATGGCCTTCTCCCGGGCCTTGGCGCCCGGCTGGCTCCGGCTCCGGCTCACAAGCCTGACAGTCCACCTTCCGAGCGTTGACTCCTGCAGTCTGGACACTCCCGGGACAGGCCCTCTCTGGCTGGGCTTTATGGCACCACGTGGCTCTCCGCCCTCCCCATCCATCCATCTCCCTCCTCCTGCTTTATTACCTGCCTCCAGGTAGGTTGGTGAGGGAGGAACCCAGAGGAAGGAAGCAAGGAAGGGAGGACGCATGCAGATTCTTGTAGGAAGGGACCAGATGGGCAGCCGGGCCACGCCCAGGGCAGTGCTCCAGCCGCGGGGAGAGCTTGCCCTGCTTCACTCCAGGGCCTCTCTGGGGTGGCTGGGTTCCACCTTCTTCCTCCCGACCCCAAAAAGAGTGCCACATTTGGCCTCCGGGCAGGAGAGCTGATAGGTGCACAGAAGGGCCCCAGTTGTAGTTGAGTGTGTTTAAAGAACCTTGAAAGTTTTGTCAAGTCCTGTGGGCAACCACAGGGCTGTCACAGAGGAAAGCGTGACTATTCCAGCGGGACCGATAAGGGAGGGGCAGATCAGATACAGCAGCGCACTGCAGATAAGATGGACCTGGAACTTCTGGCTTTCTCAGCTACCAGAGTGAGGCTGGCTGTTCTGAGTTTGGATTTTGCTTGGGCCTTAACTCACCTCCTATCTCTCTTTAGCTTCCTCTTCCACAGGCAGAGCTGGGCTGAGTGCTGACTCAGAGGGTGATGGCGATTGTCTGGTGGCCCCCTGGCTCCCCTTGTGGTACCCATCAGGGCATCTTTTGGAGTCCAAGGTCCTTGAGCAGCTCAAGACACAGCACTGTGGGAAGGTGGAAGGGTAAGCTGGGACGAAGTGAGAGAGTGGCATGGACATATATACACTACCAAACGTAAAAGAGATAGCTAGTGGGAAGCAGCCGCATAGCACAGGGAGATCAGCTTGGTGCTTTGTGACCACCTAGAGGGGTGGGATAGGGAGGGTGGGAGGGAGACGCAAGAGGGAAGAGATATGGGGACATATATATATGCATAGCTGATTCACTTTGTTATACAGCAGAAACTAACACACCATTGTAAAGCAGTTATACTCCAATAAAGATGTTAAAACAAAAAGACACAGCACTGCCATGTTATGATCTCAGTGAGCCCACTCACCACCCCCCACCCCAGGGATTTTTAATTTTACACAGGGTATCAGAAAAAGAATAATGCTTAGTCCTAGAGAAAGACTCCCCCCCCCCGCAATGGAATTTCAGGCATCCACAAGTAAGCTGTATGGAGCACCAAGGTCAATATCATTCCCAGCCACAATCCAAATGCCTCCAAAATGCCGACTGTGTGATCAGCTGGGATGGATATGGAGTTCACATCCATCTCGCCAAAGAGCAGACTAACAACCCCATTATTTCAAACTATGAATTGCTCTATGGAGAAAAAGAATAGGGCTGTTCTTTTGTTTTATTTTCTGCCTTGCCTACTAGACTGTAAGCACCCTAAGGACATTGTATTTCTAGGGCTCTATTCCCCAAATCTGCAATGTCTGTGAAATTTAAAAGTGAATGAAAGCAGCTACAGCTGGATGTTTTCACCTCTCAAGCTGTTTCCCACTGTCCCTAGAAACCACAGATACACAGTCATACAGAAATGCAGGCCTCAAGCAGGATTCTACCCTGAGCCTGAGCCTCACAGCAATCCTATAGGGAAGGCTCTATTATTATAATACCCATTTTACAGACTGGAAACCTGAGACTGAGGGAGTTAAGTAATCTGCCCCAAGTCAGAGGGCTGAGCTGTTGCTGAGCCAGGATTTCAAATCAGGTAGCGTGGCTCCTATTTGAAGACCTAACCCCTAACACAGCACAGAGCTCCTAACCCCTCTGTGCTGGGCCTGCGTTCTGGGCTCAGTGAGCACTTCTCCACCCCCAATGCGGACAGCCTCCACCGACCACCTGTAGGTAATAGAGGCCTTGCATCTGCCCTTTGAAACAACAGTCATTGAGATAGTCAAATAGTTTCAACTGTGTGTGAAAATAAAAAGAGCTTGGCTGCTGTAGAGAAGACTGGGAAGGGGGTGGGGGTGGGGGAAGGAGGGTCCTCCAAATGAAGACAGACAAGCAGGAAAAATATAGAGGATCTGGGCTGGAAGCTAGGAGCAGTCCGAAGCAGCCCAACTGCCTGCCTCCTGGGACTGAGATTTGCTACCTGGGATTTCCTTGGCTAATTCTAACTCTGTCCCCAGCTGAACTGACGGCTGCTGGACCCCAGGGGGAGCATCAGAGAGCAGAAGTGACAGGCCAGTGCCCACTTGCCAACCTGACCCTCCACTGCAGGTAAGCCAGGGCCCTGTAAGCCAGGAGTAGCCTGAGGGGACTCAGGATCAGCCTGCAGCAACCTGCATGCACGTGTTGGAAAGGCCTTAGGCCTCTGCCTGCTGGAGTTCTGGATTGAGTTCAGTGGCCTGCAGTGGGTCACCAGCCTCGGCTGCTTGCCAGCATTTACTCTGTGAAACCAGCCCTGAACCCTCCCCTTCTGTGCTTTACCCCACCTTAGCACATGTATGAATATATATATATATAAGAATATATATATATTCTTTTCAGATTCTTTTCTCTTATAGGTTATTAAAAAATATTGAGTACAGTTCCCTGTGCTATACAGTAGGTCCTTGTTGGTTATCTACATATCGTATTCAATACTTTTATGTTCATGCTGGATCCACATCCAGGTCGCTTCTATATTCCCAGTACCTAGCACAGTGCCTGGTACATAGTAGATGCAAGGAAATATTTGCTGAATACTGAATAAATGGTGCCATCCCTGATATTAAGATATTCACGAGGACTTCCCTGGTGGCGCAGTGGGTAAGAATCTACCTGCCAATGCAGGGGACACGGGTTTGAGCCCTGGTCTGGGAAGATCCCACATGCCATGGAGCAACTAAGCCCACGCGCCACAACTACTGAGCCTGCACTCTAGAGCCCGTGAGCCACAACTACTGAGCCCATGTGCCACAGCTACTGAAGCCCACCCTCCTAGAGTCTGTGCTCTGCAACAAGATAAGCCACCACAATGAGAAGCCCGCCACCGCAATGAAGAGTAGCCCCTGTTCGCCACTACTAGAGAAAGCCCGCATGCAGCAACGAAGACCCAACACAGCCAAAGAAAAAAGAAAAAAGATATTCACGAAACTCTGGAAACTCCACACTGGTCTGATCAAACAAGCTCTATATTCAAATCTGGTAAACAGTTATTGAACATGTACTAAATACCAGGCCCAGTGCTGTAGGCTGTCACATGTGTTGACAGCCATGAACACGTATATTAAGTATATAGAAGTTCCATGGGACTTCCCTGGCCGTCCAGTGGTTAGGACTCTGTGCTTCTACTGCAGGGGGCATGGGTTCAATCCCTGGTCGGGGAACTAAGATCCCACATGCCATGCGGTGTGGCAGAAAGAAAAAAAAAGTATATAGCTCCATATTAAAATAGAAGGAAGTAAACCTTGCAGCCAAAAAGAAATGCCATAGTATTCCCCACCCGCCCGTCACCTGGGGGGAATTTGATAATTGCCAAAGCTGTATTCACCAGTGTGGTTTAGTGGCAGCAGCAGTACATTATAACTCCTCAGAGCCCCAGATCTACTGAAGTCAAACTTCTGAGTTAACAGCAAAGTGGTTCAAATGTTCAGAAATACATACATATATATTTGTTCTTCCAGAATCTAGCCCAATCTAAATTTTACCTTGCTTAAGAATGACTGTTCAGGATTGTACACATAATGACTTATTTAAGGATAATTTAAGTCTTATTCAAAGATAATTTTGAGTACACACAATTTTCTTCTTGCACATTAACTTGAGAACATCCCCACCTATACTTGGATGGAGGAAAAAGAACTCATGGCAATAGACAACTCTGGGGCTCAAACGTAACACAATAGTCGTAGAATATCAGCAAGGAAAAAAAATGAGATTGAACCACAGATTTCTCTGCTGGCCCCCTACCATGAACCCTCAAATCGATATGAAAAGGAGGTCAGTGAAAGTAAAGAAAATGTCCCAAGGGCACAAGTTCCCCGATGCTGGGAGCGAGCCTGCCCTCGCATCCCTTCCCTAAAACAATTCTGGCTTTTCCTTCCCGTGTGTCCTACTTCTCCAGGCCGGCTCCTCCGCCCTTCCCCGCACACGTCAGGAAATGACCCTCGGCTCCAAGTTAATAATTCTGAGGCCACACTCTCCTGACAAATGGCCGGGGCTCCCAGAGAGAAGCGCCCCCGCCCCACTCGGCCCCCTTCCCACGAATCCCTGGAATCCGAGGGGACCCCTGTGATCCCCGGCTGCGATCCCCGGGGCGTGCAGCTCGCGGGGGCCTCGAGCGGGGTTGAGCCGACTTCAAAGGCCGGCGGCGGGACAGGCATTTCCGCGGCATCTGTAGCGGCTGCCCGTCCCTCCCGCCGCGCGGCTGGAATCCGCCCCCGCGGGGAGCGCCGCTTCTCCCGGCCGGGCCGCCAGGAGGCGGGCGCAGGGAGGAGGGGCCGCGCTCGTGATTTAGGGCCGGGAGATTCCGCTGACGGCCGCGAAGGTGCCTATTACCTCTCGGCGGGGCTTGGATTTCAGAAATTCCGGCTCTTCCCCGGGAAGTTCCGGCGTCGCTCCCCCGAGGGAAGACAGAACTCCCACCCTGGAGAGAAAGCCGGGATCCAGGGACGGACTTTCCGGAGAAACCGAGTCCAGGGCGTCCTGAGAACCCCGTCATCTCCGGAGAGCTGGCCTCCAGAAAGGCCCTCAGCCTCCCTCTCTCCCAGACCGGGATCCTCGGCGTTCAACTTAGAGAGAGACTTGGCGTGGGGAAATTTGGAATCTGGCAGATCTGGGCTCAGTTTCAGGCTCTGTGCCTTCATTCAACAAAAATGTGGTGACTGCTTCCTGTTCTAGTTACTGGTGCAGAGTAGTGAATTAAACAGGCAAAAAGCTGGCCTCACGGAAGTCACATTCAAGTGCAGAGAGCAAATAATAAGGAAAATAAGTAATTTATGTAGTAAATAAGTACTATTAGAAGTATATTAGAAAGTGATAAATGGTACAGAAAAGATAAGATCAGAAAAGATAGAAAGTGGAGAATGTGGGGTGGGAGGGGTCAGGGAAAGCCCACCTGAGAAGGTGACATCTGAGTAAGGACTTGAATGAGACAAGGTATTTTTGTGGCTATCTTGAGGAAGAGCTTCCGGGCAGCAGGAACAGCACGTGCAAAGGCCCTGAGGCAGGAGTGTGTCTAAAAGTTCCAGGGGCAACAAGGTGGCCAGTGGGGCCGGGGCAGAGCAAGAGGTGAGCTCCCGCTGGTGGTGACATGGTTGCACGGTCTACTGCAATATCTTGCACTTTTACTTGGCAAGAGATGGGAAGCCATTAAATATTTATTCTATCCCCTCACTTCATGAGTCTTAAATACAAAAGAAAACCCATTAGCTTTCTCTTTCTCTGACTGCTGGATGAGTATTCCATAAGCCATCATAGTATGATGAGGAAAATACAGTAAATTGGCCAAACCATGACATGAGAAAGCAGGGGGTGATGGGAGATGAAGCTGGGGGTTTACTAGGCATCATGCCCCAAAGCTTGGATTTCATCCTGTAGATAACTGGGTACCACAAAAGGATATTAAGTTGAGGCATGACACAGTCATGTTTGGATGGTAGCTAGAGCTCCTTCGAACAGTGTGGAGAAGGGATCTAAGGCAGACTCCAGTTAAGATACTGTAAAGATCCAGGCGAGAGAGGAGGGGCCTGAGTTATGCAGGTGGTTGTGAGAGAGGTGGGCTGGAGTCCACACCTGTTTGGAAAGTAGAATTGGCACATGGGGGTGGCCAGCTGGAGGTAGCAGATGATGAAAAGGAAAGTGTTACCATCTCCATATCCTCCTTCAAGAATCTGAGGCCTGAGATTTCTGGGCAGCCCCTAGGTGATGGGCTCTCTGAAATGTAGAGTCCAACTATGGATGTGGGAGGAGGCTCAGGAAGGCCAGAGAGTTGATGGCATTCTGGTCACTTCTTCCCAGGGGCCGGGAGACCTGGGGCACGTGGGGCTTGCAGTGAGGTTTTTTTTTTGTTGTTGTCATTGTTGTTTGCTCTGCAGCATTTTAATAGTCTGTCTGTCTAGGGGAAGGATGCCTCCGTGGTGGGGCTCTAGGTGGGAAAGACTCCTGGCAGCTAGGACAGACAGGAGTCTAGGTACTTGACTCCTTGACTTGAATATGGAGCAGGTGTCCCAGAGAAACAGGCTCTTGGGGAGAAATTGCCTGTACTGGGCCAGTAGCCTCCAGTGTCCTGTGGGGGCATCCTCAGGAAGTTACTGGCTGGGCTGTGGTTCCAGCCACCCAGTTTCCTGTAATTCTAATGAGTTTCCCAAACTTAATCCCATTAAATTTTCTACTGATCCTGTGAGCTATCTCAGAGCTGTCCAGCAACTTCCTCTTCCTCTTAAGTGAACCAAGTTGGGTTTTGTTGTTTATGACCAAAATCCTGACAATCTAGAGCAGAGAGTAAGTAACTGCCCTGTTGCTCCTCTCTTACTCCCAAATCAATCCCTGTACCTACCATTTACCAGCTTTGAGACCTGGGGCAGGTAACTTAACCTCTCTGAGCCTCAGTTTCCTCAGCTATAAAATGGATTGGTAACTGCCTCATAACTGGAAGGCCCTTGGTGCAATGCCTGGCACATAGCTGGCACTTCATAATATTGTTATTGTGTTATTTTTATTCTGGTTCTGGCAGACTTACTCAGCATCCCAGGGGTACTTTCTTCCAAGCTTATGTAATATCCCTTTCCCCTGCCCCTACTCCCAGCCCACAAAGTAACATCGCTCAGTCAAGCACCTCCTGACTGCTTGTTCCTTCTTGGTCTAAAGCTAGAATATTTCTTGGACCTTCACCTACACTCACCTCTGCTGTGCCTATAACAGTGAACAACAGAGTGGAAGTTTGGGCTCTGGAATAAGACCATCATTTATTAACTGTATAACCTTGGGTAAAATGCTTAATTAACCTCTCTGAGCCTCAGTTTCCTTATCTGTAAAATGGGGATGTGCAATAATACTGCTTCATCGGATTAGTTGCAAGGATTAAATAAAGGAGCATGCTATGCTCTCATAAGAGGTCCTGGCTCCTCTGAGGTGCCCTAACTGTCTCATCCTCCTGCGGCTCTGCTGCCTTCCCCAGGCAACCTGGCCCTGCAGCTGTAAATCATCCAGAAGCCAAGAGCACCCTCCTCCCTCCCACCCCAGTACCAAACTCCTCATCACCTCCACCCACTAATGACCTGGTGATTGGCTTCTCATTAAAGCAAGGACAAAGAGGCCTCTGTGCTTTTAGCTGGGGTCTAATCAGCCATAGATCTGCCCCAGGGTCAGTCAGGGGTGAAGGAGGAATTCTGGTTCCTGGGGCCTGGCTTGGCGTTGATGGAGGGCTCTGTCTTCCTCTCTCCTGGGAGAGGCAACCACTGCCCTGAACTGGAATTCTCGGGACAGGGTCCTGCTATTGTGGGGAGGAGAAACAGGGCTCCTACTCAGTGCCCAGGAGACTGAGAGCCATGTGTGGTCTGCCTTCCTGAGATGCAATTTTCTCATCTGTCAAGTGGGAATAATAAATGATAATACCTACCTGGTGGGGTTGGTGTGAAAATAGACATAAATAAATCAAATGTAAATTTCTAAAACTTTGTAGGTCAACAAATGGTAGCCATTATCATTGTTGTTGTGATTGCTTTCATTATTATTGGATTTTTATTTTTATTGGAACCCAAGTGCCAATTTTTCCACCTCCATTTGGTGAATAGTTTATTCTGTCTCCAATGATTCATAATGCCACATCTCTATAATGCCACCTCCAGCCATCTCTGTTTAATGCCTGTCTAATCTGGCAATCCCTTGGCCTCATTGCTCATTTTCATAATTTTCTTGAGTATTCTTGGCTCTTTACACTTCCATGGGAATTTTAGAACCCCTTTGTTTAATCATCCATATGATTATTCTGCTGTGATTCGTTTCATATCTTTTCTATGTATATTTCTCTCTCAAGGTGGCTTCCCTCATGGTGGCAAAATGGCTGCAGGAGTTCTAGGAATCACATACATACTCCATCATGCACAAAAGGGGAAGAGACTTACCCAGGTAGGCCGCTTCTCAAATCCTGACCCATAGAAACTGTGAAGTAATAAATGCTCATTGTTGTTTTAAGCCAATATGTTTTGAGGTAATTTGTTACATAGCAATAGATAATGAATACAGCAGTTATACCATTTCCCAGCCTTTCCTGCAGTTGACTGAGTTCTCCTCTTAATATGAGTGGAAGTGATGTGTGTCACTCCCAGGCCTGTCCATGATAACTTCCCACATGCAGCCTCCACACTCCTTCCCCTTCCTCCTGGATCAGAGACCTAGGGCAGACATGGGAGCCACAAGCTAAAGATGATAGAGCCAAAAGGTAGGAGGAGCCAGGCCCTTCATCGCCTGGAGGAGAGCTGCCCAGGAAAACTGCCTGACCGGGAACACCCACAGTGAATGACTACACAAGTGAGAAATAAACTTTTATGTTAAAGCCCTTGAGATTTGGGGATTTATCTCCTACAGCATTTAATATCATCTTTTTTTTAAGGTTTTTTTTTTTTTTGATGTGGACCATTTTTAAAGTCTTTATTGAATTTGTTAAAATATTGCCTCTGTTTTATGTTTTGGTTTTTTGGCCATGAGGCATGTGGGATCTTAGCTCCCTGACCAGGGATCGAACCCACACCCCCTGCATTGGAAGGCAAAGTCTTAACCACTGGACCACCAGGGAAGTCCCTAATGTCTTCTTTTTAAAAAAAATTTCTTGTTTTTGGCTGCGTAGGGTCTTTGTTGCTGTGTATGGGCTTTCTCTAGTTGTGGCGAGCAGAGGCTACTCTTCGTTGCGGTGCGCGGGCTTCTCACTGCGGTGGCTTCTCTTGTTGCGGAGCGCCGGCTCTAGGCATGTGGGCTTCAGTAGTTGTGGCTCGTGGGCTCTAGAGCACAGGCTCAGTAGTTGTGGTGCATGGGCTTAGGTGCTCTATGGCATGTGGGATCTTCCCAGACTAGGGATCGAACCCATATCCCCTGCGTTGGCAGGTGGATTCTTAACCACTGCGCCACCAGGGAAGTCCCGCTAATATCATCTTAATTAATACACTTTTCATATAGCATTTTACAGATTTTTTAATACAATCAATGTTCATTTAAATGTGCTCATATATTTACTAATTTCTTTGCTCTTCATTACTTCCTGCATCTCAGACATTCCATGTGGAATCTTTTTTTTTTTCCCTGCCTGAATTATGTCCTTCAGAATTTCCTCCAGTGAAAGCCCACTGGTGATGACTTGCCTTTATTTCTCCTATACAAGTCGGTTCTGCTTTTTAATGTCACTTTGAAACTATATGTTGTCTTCTTACTTTCATTACTATGGATGAGATGTCAGCTTCAGAGTAACTGTTGCTCCTTTGACAGTAATTTTTTTTCCAGATTGGTTTTGAAATCTTTTCATTGTTTTTGGTTCCTGATATTTCACTATGACACATTTAACTGTGTGGGTTGAAAAAATATATATCTTCTAGGATTTGTTGGGCTTCTTGAATTTGTGGTTTGATACTTCTCAGATTGGTAAATTTCCTCACACTTTGTCTTTTCAAATATTGCTTCTGTTGCACGTTCTTTTTTCTTATGGTTCTTCAATCACATAGGATAGACTTTCTCACCATCTCCTTCACATCTATTCTCACTTTTGCTTTAGTCTACAGATACTTTTTAAAGGCATTTCCATAAGCTTCAGTTTAATTTGATCCTCCTAACCCCTTGTGACATAGGTAGGGCAGAGTGCCTCTTTTGGCAAAAGAATTATTTTGTCAGCAAGGCAAAGGTGTTTGCCCAAGGCCACACAGCTGATGGCAGGGCAGGAAGACAGTGAGGCAAGTGGTAGCAAAGAAGCAGGATAATCTAGTCAAAAAAGTTTAAGCTCCAGGGACAGATAGCCAGGGATATGAGTCCTGGACCCACTACTCAGTAGCCTAGTAACCTTGGACAAGTCACTTAATTGCTTCTTGCTTGGATTTCTCCATCTGCAAAATGGGAACCATAATGACTAACTGGCAGGGCTGTTTGGGGAAGTTCATTAGAAAATAGCTGCAAGATTCCTGGCACCGAATAGGCACTCAATAAATATTTGATCGATGAATTAATAAAGTGTTTAGCCAGCTTGGCGCGCAGTCTCTCAATCAATGTTAGCTACTGCTATTATGCTTAAATTTTATTTATATGTAAATGTATTAGTTTAGTACCGTTGTCATTTCAACAAGGCCCTCAGAATTCAGGATCCTTTCTGGTCTCCTGTCCTCCCACCCCTCCCACCCCTGTCAGCCCCGCCCCTCCAGGCTCCCCTAGACTTGCCCAGCCACAGGACGCAGCCCGCCCCGCCATAAATCAGGCCCTGCCGACCCTGGGTCTGTAATTAACAAGCCGAAGTGGGCGGGTCTGGGTGACCCCGCCCACCCCGTCCCAGGGGCTTCCTGCTCCCGCAGTCCTCCCCAGAAAGGGGAGGGAGGGCGCAGGAAGGTGCGGTGGGGGGTCACTCACACCCCTCTAATTTATCGCCCTCTGTGTGAAGGAGATTTACGAGCTACGAGACCGGGAGCAGGTACTGTGAGGAAGGGGTGGAGGGGGCGGCGACGGGGGGATCCAGGGGCTAGGCGAGGAGGCAGGTGGTCACCCGCCTAAATCCTGCAGGGTGGCCGTGCGCGCCCTGCCACAATTCATGGCCCCCAGGTCCTGGTGCCTCCCTCACCAGGGTCTCCCAGGGCCAGGCTCTGAGCTGGGGGTTCCACGTGCTTACTGATTCTTGACGACATCCTGCAGGTTCTGGTATCTGTCGCCCTGTTTTTCAGATGAGAAAACGAAATCTCAGAGACTTCCTTTGCCCTGACTCCAAAGCTTCAGTTCTGTCTATTGTTCCATCCTCAATTACTTCTTGGAGGTCGATATGAAAATTTTCCTCCAGTTTAGCTGTATCATTCCCCCATAAAGGAAAGAGCCACCTGCTTGGGGTGGGTCAGGGAAGCGGGGAGAGGGAGCAGACATTCTCCAGGCACTGCAGAGGCCTAGCTTAGCTTCAGGACAGCCCTTTGCCGTGACCATTTTTATGCCCAGTTCACAGAAATGGAAGGAGTTTGCAGCTTTGCCAAATTTATTGACACAGGATCCTTTTCTCACAGAGCATCTCCCAGGACAAGCTTTCCAACACACACACCTGCTGAAAAATTGTTAATTGGTTGATTGTTAACTGAAACCAAGTAGGAGTAGGGCTACGCTCAATAGGAAGGATCTTCAGATAACCCCCTTTACCTCTCTGAGACTCCATTTATTCCTCTGTAGACGGGGTAATAATAACCACTACCTCAGAGGTGATTTGTGAGGATTAAATGAGACACGCTTAGAACATCACACGACACACAGTAGGTCCTCAGTAATGGCGGTCGTGCACTCTGCTTTGCCGGCACTTCCCGGAGGGAGGAGGCAAGTAAAAGACATTAGCTCTGAGACACATAGCTAAATTCTTGCTCTTCAGAGCTGTTCCTTTGGCCTAGTCCAAAGAGTTTATCGTTCTTCAAATATGGCTGGCTCAAAAAAGAACGTTTTACTCTTGGAATCAGGGAGAAAATTGGGAGATCTAGGACCGGGTGTGAAAAAGTTGGGCGGTGTCTTCGCGCCCTCTGCTGGTCAAGTAGTGGAACTCCAAGGAGACGGTCCAGCTAGGCCTCTAGGCCTGCGGCCCAAGGCTCTGCCTTTTGGGGCAACACAAATCTGTGACGTCAGAGGAAATTGCTCTTTTCTGCCCCTGGTCAGCTTCCTCTTGCACTCCTCTCAGGGGCTTTCCAAACTTTTGCCACTTGCAACCCACAGTTTTTCCACAGGCCCTCTCTCAGCAGATAGCCCACCCTCACCTCTTGTGTCATAAAGGAAAAACTGAGGCCATCAGGTGGGAACCCTTAACTTCCTGCCGAAGGCCTACAAAAATATCTGTCTGCACCCACCTGCGCCTCCTTTCCTCCTGCCGTCTGAAGCTAATTCCCCTCCTGGGGAATAGATAAATTAGATAACTGATGAGCACCTACTGTATAGCTCAGGGAACTTTACTCAGTGCTCTGTGGTGACCTAAATGGGAAGGAAATCCAAAAAAAGAGGGGCTATATGCATACGTATAGCTGACTGACTTTTCTGTACAGTGTAAACTAACACAGCATTGTAAAGCAATTATACCCCAATAAAAATTAATTAAAAAGTAAAAAATAAAATAATTCCCTGCTGGGCTGGGAAGCCCCTCCCCTCCCATCTCTTACAAAACCTACACTTTGTCCCTTGCTCTTCTGTATTTTAAAAAAAATTTTTGAAATAGACTATCTTTTAAAAATAATTCTAGATTTACAGAAAAATTGAGAGGATAGTACAGAGAATTCCCATATGCTCTGCACCCAGTTTTCTTTATTATTAACCTCTTACCTGGTACATTTGTTACAATTAATGAACCCATACTGATACATTATTATTATTAACTAAAGTCCATAGGTTACTCATATTTCCTTAATTTCCTGATGTTCCTTATCTGTTCCAGGATCCCATCCTGGATACCACATCACATTTATTTGGTGGAATTTCAAATTATTTGGAATTCTTCTGCACTGGAGATTTGTCTCTTCTCTCCTATTCATTCATTCATTCATTCATTCATTCATTTCATTGTGGGCTCATCAATATTTATCTTGTCTAATTTAATATAACTTTGGTTTAATACTACTTTATTTTGTTGCTTAAATTTTTCTCTCAAATATTTATTTTTTTTTTGCGGTACGCAGGCCTCTCACTGTTGTGGCCTCTCCCGTTGCGGAGCACAGGCTCCGGACACGCAGGCTCAGCGGCCATGGCTCACGGGCCCAGCTGCTCCGCAGCATGTGGGATCTTCCTGGACTGGGGCGCTAACCCGTGTCCCCTGCATCGGCAGGCGGACTCTCAACCACTGCGCCACCAGGGAAGCCCTCTCTCAAATATTTTTAACTTCTTCCTTCTTTGGTGTCAGACACATAATGATATTATCAAGGCCTGTTCCATGATATTTATCGAAGCACTATTTCAAATAGCAAATATTGGAAATAACCTAAATGTCTATCAGTTGGGCTAGAATGATTAAATGAGTTTTGGGTATAACCATTTTATGAAATACTAGGTAGCTCCCCCCAACTCCCTGTCACTTTCTTTCAGTGAAATAGATCTTTGTATACACCTGCATGGAAAAGTATAGTGATTAAGGCCACGGGCTCTGGAGACAGGCTGAGTTCAAATTTTGGTACTGTGGCCTTGGGCAAGTTACTTAAACTCTCTGAGCATCAGCTTTTTTAATCCATAAAATGGTGATTACAAAAAAATGGTAATTACAAGAGAATCTATTTCATGGGATTGTTTTGAGAATTAAATAATACATGGAAAGTGCCCAGAACTATGCCTGGCACATGGTAAGCTTCAATAAATGTTAATTATTATTGGTATTATTATGGAAAGATCTCCAAGACATTGTGTTGAGTAAAAGGGGCAAGTTGAAGAAAAATACTTAAAGCATATTACCATATGGTATACGTATGCATTACATAATACATAATAATGGGTAACACCATATGCATACAAAATGTGACACTAGATCAAGTCTATTCCATATGAGGGGGAAAATCTCCCTCTGGCTGGCATCTCCTGCCATGTGTGCTCCTAGAGGGAATAGTTTCTATTTATATCTCTATCCCAGCGACTGGGAGAACTGTGGGACAGTAATAGTAATAAAAATAGCTAACATTTATTACTCTTGGCTCTTGCCATGAGCCAGACTCTGTGCTAAGCTCATTTTATCGATTCTTTCATTTATTTCTCCCAAAAAGCCTATGCAGTAGTTGCTACTATTACCTCCATTTTACAGATGGGGAAAGTGAGGCTTAGAGAGGTTTAGAGCTAGCTGGCAAGCAGTGGAGCCAGGATTCAAACCCAGGCAGTTAGACCTTCCATAATCCTTTACCTAGATTCCCCAATTTTTAGCATTTTGTCCCATTTGCATTATTATTCATTTGCTCTTTATATATGTATATATTTATGTTTTTTTCCTCCTGAACAATTTGAAAGTTACAGACATCCTATCCTGCTCCTTTTACCCCTAAAGACTTCCATGTGTATTTCCTACGAACAAAGACATTCTCTTACATAACTTGAGTACGATTGTCAAAATAATCAATACTGTTATCTAATCCACAGTCCATATGCAGATTTGTTAATTGCCTCATTAATGTCCTTTTGAGCTCTGTATTTTTTCCCCCTGGTCCATGCATTGCCTTTGGTTGTCATGTCTTTTTAGCCTCCTTTAACTGGGGGCAGCCTTTCCCTGTCAGAGGCCTCACTCTCAATCCCCATGTCACAGGGGTGAAGCTTAGCAGAGCAGGAATAGCACCTTTGTTTATTCGGGAAGTGCTACAGAAATTTTCAAAGCAATGACTATCTCACTTATGCAAATAAAATTGAGTCCCAGGTCTACAAGAATCAGACTGATGGGTCTTTTCCTAAGAACAGAAAAACTCCCCCCTGTGCATGAAGTTGAGGCAAGCAGATATTATCAAAGGTATGCAAACTGCCTCAGAATTAGGGGTCTAGTGGTTGAGGGAAAGGCAAAGAGAAGTCTTGACAGGCTGCTGAAACCTGGCAAGCATTGGGGGCACCTGTGGGAGGTGGAGAGTCAAGCCTTTCCTCATCCCCTCCAAGGCTATGTGGTCTCTGACTCTCTTGCCTGAAGCTGTTCCAGCGTGAAGGGGCCAAAGAGCCTTCGAGAGAGGTGTGAACAGCATCCACAAAGGAATTGCTGCTCCAAACCACCACCTTCACCCACAGAGGAGCTGGTGGGGGTTTCTGGTCCCTGACACCCATTCCCTCTTCTCCCACCAGAATGATCTTCATTTTCTGTCAGAGGTTCACTGCTCTTTCACTCTCAGCACACTGGGTGGGATCCCATCAGGAGGTCTCATCCTCTTGGCTGTAGTATGTGGTTCAGGTGTGGGCAGTTGCCAGCCAAAGCCAATAAGGTACCCAGAGACGTTTGCTGGAGCTTCCAAGAATCTCAAGCCTCCATCATCCTGTGTGGAGATTGCCTGAGTAGACTCACCTGCTGGATAGGCAAGAGCCTGACTGCAGCTCTGGGGGATGATTATTTCCATCTGGCAACCATGGGGGAGAGCAGGCCTGAGAATGGGGCTAGCACCAAGGAAGGAGAGCCAGGAAGGTTGGTAAGAGAAAACCCGGGTTCCTGGTCACGTCATTTGAAGACTAGATCAAGCCAGACTTAAAAATCTACCCACGGGGCTTCCCTGGTGGTGCAGTGGTTGAGAGTTCACCTGCCGATGCCGTGGATACGGGTTCGTGCCCTGGTCTGGGAAGATCCCACATGCCGCGGAGCGACTGGGCCCGTGAGCCATGGCCGCTGGGCCTGCGCGTCCGGAGCCTGTGCTCCGCAACGGGAGAGGCCACAACAGTGAGAGGCCCGCATACCGCAAAAAAAAAAAAAAATCTACCCACACTGTTCAGTTACATGAGCCAAAATAGTCTCTTTATTATTTAAGTAGTGCCTTTAGATGGAATTGTTGTTTGTAACGTAGAGTCCTAATGAATACAGATGGTCAGATTCCATTGATTCTATTTAATGGGTATTTCTTGATCATCAGGCTTTTCATGAGGGGCTGGGGAAATGCAAAGATAAACAAGAGGGGGTCCTGTCCTTAAAGTGCCCCTTTTCAGTCTGGAGAAGAGGAAGAGGGAAGAGAAGGATGGCTTGAACTTGAACCCTGCCTCTGAAATGCAAATATTCCTCCGAGGAGTTCACACAGCTCCTATAATCAATTAATAGACTCACCCTAAGCAGCCCAGCTATGAAAGCCCATCTCTGGATATTGCTGGAGACCCTGCTGGAGAGAATTAACATCTGATAGTCTTGCTCTAAGGATCTGGGATTGAGTAAGTCAATGTGTCCATCAAGGAAATAGCAGCCGATGAAAACCCAAATCCCACATCATTCAATGTGGTTTAGCAAGGCTTTACTTTTGATTTTAAAGAACGAGGCGCCAATTTTGCACCTAAAAGCTGCCCAATTTGACCTTGCTAAACAGCAAAATGAAGAGCATCCTTCCACAACTGATAAAATAAAGGCAGTTAGGTTACAAGCCAAACTCATTACAGATGAACCCAGCTTGGTCTTTTTATTTTTTAATTTTCTTGGCTGTGCCACGGGCCATGTGCCATCTTAGTTCCCCGACCAGGGATCGAACGTGCGTTCCCTGCATTGGAAGTGCGGTCTTAACCACTGGACCACCAGGGAAGTCCTCAGGCTTGATGTTTTTAAAAAATCAAAGTTTTCAAGAAAAATTCCAGCTCTGCAAGCCCAGATGTTTCTGTATCCTAGAAACATCCTAAAGAATGAAGAGATACGACACAAAACGAATGCTATCAAATGCTCCCTTTGGCAGCACATATGCTAAAATTGGAAAAATACAGAGGAGATGAACAGGGCCCCTGTGCAAGGATGAGACCCAAATTCCTGAAGCATCTCATATTTTTCAGGTGCACTCATCACACACACAAAACAGTGACTATGTGAGGAAATGTATGTTAATTAACTTGACTGCAGTCATTTCACTATGTACATCAGATCACCATGTTGGACCCCTTAAATACATACAATTTTTATTTATTGAATAAAATTTATAAAGAAAGAAAACAAAGAATCATCATCATAAAAACAACCAAGCAGACAACCAAACAAAATGCTATCAAGATAACCTTCCTCTCACTGGAAGACACAAAATAGTGTAAAGTAGTTGCTGGAATCCCTAAGCATTACAAAGTTTTGCTCCTGTTTCTGGTGAATTCACAGCAGTGAAAAAATGAATATGTTGCTTTTTTTTTTTTTTCTTTCTTTAAGGCAGCCTGTTATCTGGGATCAAATAAGAACCTGAGTAGGAAAATAGGCCAGACCCAGGGAGGTGCCTTGTAGTCAGGCACCCCAGAGAGACAGAACCAATAGGAAATTGTGATATTGTGATATATAATAAGTATATAGTTGGTGTTCATCCTCATTCCTGGCACTAAGCCCCTAAAACCCTTGGAATTTCCTAAGTGATGAGAGTTATAAACATGTCTACTGTTGTATTAATGAGGTGACTATTAGACTGTATCTTAGGATGGGGGCTGCTTGCCAGGAGAACCAACCATGTGATCCGAGTATTGGAACTTTCAGTCCCCAGTTCCTCTGGGGAGGGGAGAGGGGCTGGAAGTTGAACGCATTGCCGATGGCCAGTGATTTAATCAATCATAACTCTGTAATGAAGCCTCCATCAAACCCCAAATGGTTGGTTCCAGAGAGCTTCCAGGATGGTGAACACATGGAGATTTGGAGACAGTGGCACACCGTGCCCTTTGCCCATACCTTTCCCTATGCGTCTCTTCTTCCTGGCTGTTCCTGAGTTCTAGGTAATAAGCCGGTACTATAGTAAGTAAAATGTTTCAGAGTTCTGTGAACAGTTCTAGCAAATTAATTGAACCTTAGGAGGGTCATTGGAACCTCCAATCTATAGCCAGTCAGTCAGAAGCACAGGTGACAACCTAGACTTTTGATTGGCATCTGAAGGGGCGGGGCGAGGGGTGCAGCCTTATAGGACTGAGCCCTTAACCTGTGGGATCTGAGACCGCCTTCAGCGTTACCATCCTCAGGGAAGTGAGGGTAGCAGGGACACCTTCATGGCAGCCACACAGTGACCCAGGGACACAAGGAGAACTAGGACACTGGCTCGTTGGAATTCCAGTCATGGAGGAGGTTCTGGTCTAACAGAGGGTTGAGAAGACAGGCCCCCTCTGCACAGAGTGAGGCCAGTTTCCCTCCCAGCAGCCATACCTGAGAGGGCATCACCCTTACGAAGGGCAACTTGGCAATAGCTATCAACATAGCACTTGTATATTCCCTTTGACCCAGCAGTCTTACTTTTGTGTGAAATAAGAATATAAATGTTTATATATAAATATATGTACATACTTGCAATTGCATAAAGAAATTCTTTTTTTTTTTTTTTTTTTTTTTTTGCTGTATGCGGGCCTCTCGCTGTTGTGGCCTCTCCCATTGTGGAGCACAGGCTCCGGACGCGCAGACTCAGCGGCCATGGCTCACGGGCCCAGCCGCTCTGCGGCATGTGGGATCCTCCCGGACCTGGGCACGAACCCATGTCCCCTGCATCGGCAAGTGGACTCTCAACCACTGTGCCACCAGGGAAGCCCAGAAATTTTTTTTTTTACATCTTTACTGGAGTATAATTGCTTAACAATGGTGTGTTAGTTTCTGCTTTATAACAAAATGAATCAGTTATACATATACATATGTTCCCATATCCCCTCCCTCTTGCGTCTCCCTCCCACCATCCTCTTTTTTTTTTTTTTGCATGAAAAACTTCTTGAAGGATAAATGAGAAATAATAGTGGTTTCCGAGACCGGGGTGGGGTAGGACTGGAAGGATGGAGAACAGAGGTGGGAGATAAACATTTTACTGAATGCTCTTTTATGCTTTTTTTTTTTTTTTTGCGGTATGCGGGCCTCTCACTGTTGTGGCATCTCCTGTTGCGGAGCACAGGCTCCGGACGCGCAGGCTCAGCGGCCATGGCTCACGGGCCCAGCCGCTCCACGGCATGTGGGAATCTTCCTGGACCCGGGCACGAACCCGTGTCCCCTACATCAGCAGGCAGACTCTTAACCACTGCGCCACCAGGGAAGCCCTGTTAATCTTTTTAAAACTTAAAAATGTTTATTATTTAAAGAAATAGACTAATATCTTCAGTCCTGCTGCCTGGGTTTGGATCTCCTCCCTACCATGGCTGTGTAACCTATGGCAAATGGATTAACTTGTTTAAGCCTCTGTTTTCTTATCTGTAAAGTGGAGGTGCTAATAGTATCTATGTTGTAAGACTGCTGAAAGATAAGCTCAAATTTAAGAAGCGTTCAGCCGGGCACCTGGCACTTAGTAAACACAAATCCAGGTACGAATAGTTATCATGGTTATCATTTGTTGTCTTGTCATCTCTGTGGAGGCTGCCTTTCATTGTCCCAGTGTGTGTCTCACATTCATCCCTTCAGAGAAAATCTGATTGGGTGACGGTGTCATTATCCACTATGGAGCATCTCTGTTAGACAGACTCTCACAGACCCATATCATGGGTGGTTGGTCATTTTGACATCCAGCCTATCCATAGCCACTATGGGCTTGGGCCCCACCCCCAGACTAAACCACTGGCACCAGAAGCATAGTCCAGTGATATGGCACAAGACAGAATAGAACATTGCCCCCACCAATGTAACCACTTTCCTCAGAGGGGGGCTCTGGGGGTAACAGGCACTCAGAACTCTTTGGCTTGTGCAGTACAGTTGGTTAGGAAAGGAAAAGAATCCAGAAAGAGCCTGGAAGAAAATGAGGGGGGACTTCCCTGGTGGTCCAGTGGCTAAGACTCTGTGCTCCCAGTGCAGGGGGCCCGGGGTTCGATCCCTGGTCAGGGAACTAGGTCCCACATGCCACAACTAAAGATCCTGCGTTCCACAACTAAGACCTGGCACAGCCAAATAAATAAATAAATAAATATTTTAAATGAGGGAACAAGGGATTAAAAACGCTATTATTATTGGTTTAGGGTTGTTGGGAGGATTAATGGAATCCATCCACATACAGTATTTCTCGAAGCGCTGGGTGAATTGTAAGCACTCAATATGTGGTAGCCTTGAGGATGGCAATGGTGGTAGTGATGACAATTATGACTGTTATCAGGTCTATTTGAGGCGGAAGAACAGGTTCAGGTAGAATGATGGGGAGAGGGAGATAAAGGACAGATTGTACTCAAGAGAAGGGCCATTAGGGTTTAAGGTTTCAAAGCAGGAGTAGCTCCTGGGGCTGTAACAGCCCAAGCCGAGGCCCTAAAAGTGGCAGTGTGACATGCATACACCTGGCAGCTCCTTCCTCCCTGCACCTACAGATAGACTTGAGTGTCCAAGATCTGTGTTCTCCTAGGGTCTCACCCAGTGCCCACTCCTCCTGCCTCGGATCCACGGGAAGTGCTCTCCCACTACCTGATGCCTTTTCAGAGGTACCCAATTCTCTCCCCTCCTAGGACTTCAGAAAGGGGCCAGTGTTTGAGGTCCTCCGGCCTCAGAGAATGAGTGCTCCTGCAGAGCCACTGGATGGCACGTACTGGCAACTGGTGCGAGCTTGGGCTGCGGGGGAGGTTCCAGAACAGGAGACTATTTATAGCCTGGCACAGATGCCCACTTCCCAGCTAAGAGAGGGGGCGTAGATGGGGAGCAATCGTGCTTCCATCGTTTATTATTTTATTAACCACTTGGGATACTGTATGCAGTAAGCATCACCTGGTTTCATCTCTAGTTTTCCTGTTTGCGATTCCTTCCTGCTTTTTACCTCAAGAACAACATTCTTCCCCAGGGGCCAAAGAGGGGCCAGGGAGAAAATGAAATTGACCAAGTGACGATGAATGAGGGCAAAGAAGGGATAAATATTCATCCTGCTTCATCAGCAGTGGGAGTGGGTCCAAAAAAACACTTAGCCTCACAAATTGCTCACTTATCCTCCCCATAGTGAGTTTGCTCCAAATGGTTTGGAAAACTATTGCCGCTAATCAAAGGCGTCAGGCCCTTTGCTGGAAGGGAGCCAGCCCGGGCCCAGCAGGAGTCTGAATTGTGCCTGGATTCATTATCTAGTCCAACATTTTAGTGGTAGGTTTTTGTTTGATTTCAAAGTGAGATGGTTAGGTCATTATTTGTTAAATTATAGCTTTTAATTAGCAGCTCGATTAAAATGAAAAGCCTAAGAGAGGCTCACATGTCTCTAAGTTTTTGTTTGGAATTTATAATTGTTGCTATTTGGAAAAGACTAGTTGGGGGCGTTAAAGTTTGTTTGTTTGTTCGTTTTAAAGAAAATCCTCAAATTATATGCTGTTGGGGAGGGAGTATTGGGGGATGCCAGTAAGCTAGATACAAAGACCTTACAAGAATGCTATCTGTATTATTATCCATGCCCAGTGTTCTTATATTTGCAGAAAAAGAGGGGGGACAGATGTTTTATAATAATTCATACATTTTCCCCCAGGTTGAGCCCAAGATGGGAACTGAGGCATTAAGGGGTAGTGAATTTGCCAGAAGAGTGGTTAGCCAAGGCCCTGGTTACAGATGGAGTTTTTGTTGTTTTGTTTTTACATCTTTATTGGAGTATAATTGCTTTACAATGGTGTGTTAGTTTCTGCTTTATAACAAAGTGAATCAGTTATACATATACATATGTTCCCATATCTCTTCCCTCTTGTGTCTCCCTCCCTCCGACCCTCCCTATCCCACCTCTCTAGGTGGTCACAAGCTGATCTCCCTGTGCTATGCAGCTGCTTCCCGCTAGCTATCTACCTTACGTTTGGTAGTGTGTATATGTTTTTTTGTTTTGTTTTTTTTTTTTTTTTTTTTTTGCGGTACGCGGGCTTCTCACTGTTGTGGCCTCTCCCGTTGCGGCGCACAGGCTCCGGACGCGCAGGCTCAGCGGCCATGGCTCACGGGCGCAGCCGCTCCGCGGCATGTGGGATCCTCCCAGACTGGGGCACGAACTCGTGTCCCCTGCATCGGCAGGCGGACTCTCAACCACTTGCGCCACCAGGGAAGCCCTGGTAGTGTGTATATGTCCATGCCACTCTCTCACTTTGTCACAGCTTACCCTTCCTCCTCCCCATATCCTCAAGTCCATTCTCTGGTAGGTCTGTGTCTTTATTCCTGTCTTACCCCTAGGTTCTTCATGACATTTTTTTTCTTAGATTCCATATATATGTGTTAGCATACGGTATTTGTCTTTCTCTTTCTGACTTACTTCACTCTGTATGACACACTCTAAGTCCATCCACCTCCCTACAAATAACTCAATTTCGTTTCTTTTTATGGCTGAGTATATTCCATTGTATATATGTGCCACAACAGATGGAGTTTTGTTCACCGCTTACCCATTCCTGATTCCCCCAGAAGGCTGGGAAGATGGGGGGGGGGGCCTTGATCAGCCTTGGTAGATTTCTTCCCCTTGGCAATTTGGTTTCTGCATTTGGGAGGAACGAGGAACATTCCTTATTCCTTGCTCCAACTTTGCGGCCGTCCTCCCACCTGGTTTAGCCCTTGTTCCGCTAGTTGCAGAACAATCTTAGATCCAGCAGGGGGCGCGCCACTGCCTGATTTAGAGCTCGGGCCTCCCTCCCTTGCGAAACCACACCCCCACCATCTGCACAGAAAGTGTGCTTTTCTTCCCGTCTCTGTTGGTTTTCCTTCTCTGGTAACAGCAAGGCTGTAGATTACAATCTCTGCACGTTGGGCCTCGGGCTGGGAGCGGCTGTCAAGGCAAGCGCCTTGGTTTTCTTCATCTTTTCACACCCAAAGAGAGCATCGCCGCCCACCGCATGGGGGGTAAGGCAGAGAGAGGACCCCCCCGGTGTCTGAGCCATTTCCCTCAAGACTCCTTTGCTTTGTGCTCTGCAGGTCCCACCGACAGCAGGTGGGAAGCGTCTCTAGAGCACGGGGTGAGCCCACATCCATCATCCCTCATCCGACCTCCTGTGGTGCTTGGGCATCTTGTACCATTGGGCCACAAATCCCATTAGAGCAAAGATCAGGGTTGTCCTCTGATCTATTACCGACACAGGGCTAACACGGATACATGATACATAATGAATGAATGAATGAATTCATATAAACCTTTCTTTTAATTATTTCATTCTTTCATGTACTGAGCAAGCACTCTGTGCCAGACACTGAGGAGTCAGAGATTAAAATATAATCCCAGTCTTCAAGGAGATTATAGCCTGGAGACAGAGACAGACATGAATCTGGGCAACTAGAATGTCTAGCTTCCCCTAGTTAGTGGTTAACTAACTTCATTTAGCCAGCAAAATCACACCAGTCATAGTAAGAGTACATACTGGCTGGACACGACAACATCCTTCTGAAATTCAACCATCTCTTACCTTGGCAGTGAACTTGACTCCCACCCTCTTTCCCAGGGTTGTGGGGCAGGGGAGGTTCCAGTTCAGATGCCCTTAGTCTCCTATTATTCTGAAGCTCTAAATTACACTCTACATCCCATATCTCCTATGGAACCAGGCCACCTTGCCGAGGTCACTTTTGACCCAAAGCCCTTTCGCTGTGCGTCAGGGTCTCTGTGAGTGATTTTTCCCTCAGGAGGGGAGATGTGAAAATAGCCCATTAATAAATAACACTTTGTCCTAAAGGACTTTTGGGCTTATGCTGTTATTGAGGTTTTGTTTGTTTTGATTTTGCTTTAGAGTATAGATTTGATGTTCCACCTCCCCATCTTGCTTTCATCCTTATTCTTAATGATTGCATTTATTCCACTTATAGGAGTAATCAAAGAGGTAAAACCCTCTGCCTGTGGGGGAGAACAGCACGGATAAGAAGCCCAGAAATAGGAACTGTTTTCTGATGAGAAAATGTCAAATTTTATAGGAGATTAGCTTTGGGTATTGGAGGGAGGGTTATCATTATGGCCTGAAGCAACTATACGTACCTCTAGAGATCTGATGGCCAAGAAAGGTGGAATAAATGTTTGGGAAGTGTTTTAATATTTTGATCTCTGAAAAAGGCTAGAGCATGAAATAAGTAAATGAAAAGACTTTAACGCTTTTTGACTCTTGGAGTAAAAAAAAAAAAAAAAACCCACAAAAATTTAATCTTTATAATTTCATGGTATTGAAATTTTACTAGAATTAAATTGTTTTAAATCACACAATTGCTCCAGCTCCAGCTGTGTGCACTGGTGTGAATCAAATACTGTCTGTCATTTAGATTACACTTCTCCCCTCCGTAGCCCCCCAGCAAGGGTCCCAATGACTACAATTAAAACCACTGTACTACATGGTTTCGCAAGGGAATTCTAACAAACCTTTAAAGAGAAGATAATCCCAGGGCTGTTTAAACATGCTATATAGAAAAAAGAGGAACTTTTCCAAAATCTTTTAGAAATATGAGCACAAGACTGATACCAATCCAGTGAAGACTTCACTAAATATAAAAACATAGGTGCAGGTCATTACTTACTATTAATGCAAAAAGTTCAATTACAATATTAATAAAAAGAATATAGCGTATTAAAATTAATATATCATATGGAGTTTGTTCCAGGAATTCAAGGGTGGTTCAACATATGGACCTCTACTATCAAAACCCAGAACGTCCTCTTCTGGTAGTCGTGGACTAGGTAATTTAGAAGAATACTTTCCACAAAGAAACATCTTTAAGTTAGACAAAGTATAACAAACATATTTTAATGAGAGTGAATAAGATAGGTATGGGAACATATGTATATATATAACTGATTAAATTTGTTATAAAGCAAAAAAAAATCTAATTAAAAAAAAAAAGACTGAAAAAAAAAAAGTGAATAAGATAGGGATCAATTACCGAATGAGGTCGGGGAGAGGTTGGGAAAGAGGGTTGGTGAGCAGAGCACTTGGGGCCACTTTTTCCAGAAAATGTGCTGAGAGTCTAAGGTGTGCTTTGCGCAGTGCCATAGGGATGGGGGACACAAGATGGAATCCACCTCGGGTAGGGAATATGTTTCCATCCCATAGTGCTCAAGTCAGATAGAATCTAGAAGCAGTGGGGGAATAGCTTGATGTCTCCATAGGTAGTATTGGAACAACTGGGTAGCCACTTGAAAAACAAAGTTGGATTCAGACTTCACACTACATATGAGGATAAATTCCAATTGAATCAAAGTTTGAAGTGGAAGAAAAATGAAATCATGGAAAGAATAGAAGAAAATATGAGAGGATTCGAACTCCAAAGGGAGCAAGGCCTTTCTCATTATATCACAAAATCCAAAAGCCACTAAAAAGAAATGGATAGATTTGGCTACATAAAAAATGTTGCAATGCAAAATATAAACAAAGGCAAATGATAAACTTGGAAAAATATGTTCAACTCAAATCACAGGCAAAGAGTTAATTTCCATAATATCTAAAGAGGAAAAAATTACTAGCCCAAGAGAAAAGTGGGCAAAAGATATAAACAGATGGTCCACAAAAAAAGAAAAGGGAAATGACTCTTATTATAAAAAGATGCTCAACCCTAGGCATATGAGAAATGCAAATGAAAACCACACTGAGGTATCATTTTTCACCCATTATACTGGTAAAAATCCAAAAATTTGAAATCAGACTGCATGGGTCAGAAAACAAGCATTCGCACACATTACCAGTAAGAAGGTAAATTGACACTCCCTATCAAGGGCAGTTTGTCAGTATTTATCAAAATTACAAATGTTTATACCCTCTGACCTAGCAGTCCCAGAATTTTTTCCTGCAGATATCCTTACACATGTGCAAAATGATATTCATAATTATGTAATGGCAAAAGAATGGAAACAGCTAAATGTTCAACAATAAAGGATTGGTTAAATAAATTATGGTCCCTCCATATGTTGGAATATTATACAGCTGTAAAAAGAGAGTAAGGAAACTCCTTATGTATTTTATGGAAAGTTCAGCAAGATACATTCTAACAAAAAAAGGCAAAGTCTGGAGCAGTGTGCTACCATTTGGGTAAAAAAAGAAAGAGAGAAAAATAACATATACCCATAGTAGTTGGTATACACATAATTTTTCTAGAAGGATAAACAAAAAACTAAAATCAAGAGTCACCTATTGAGGGACATGGGCACTGAATGGATGGGGAAAGGGTAGGAGGGAGACTTTTTACTACCTGTGTTTTGTTTTATTGGATGTTTGAACAATGTGGATGCCTTATTTATTTACACCTCTGAGGTGTAACCTTCAGTGTCATGGCCAACCTCCTAACCCACTATTAAAGTAGCAGATGGACTCTATTTCCCAGCAACCAGAAGAGATTGCCCTGAGATGAACTCTGTTCTGGCCAAAGGCACTGATTTCTAATTACCAGCTGGGCTTGGCAGCTGATGTGGTTTATGAGACAGAATGGAGCTAACAGGGCCCCACTTCGATTTTACCTCTAACTTTGACTTAAGAAACAATTTTTTTTTTTAAGTTATTTATTTATTTTTTTGTGGTACGCGGGCCTCTCACTGTTGTGGCCTCTCCCGTTGCGAAGCACAGGCTCCGGACGCGCAGGCTCAGCGGCCATGGCTCACGGGCCCAGCCGCTTCGCGGCATGTGGGATCTTCCCGGACCGGGGCACGAACCCGTGTCCCCTGCATCGGCAGGCGGACTCTCAACCACTGCGCCACCAGGGAAGCCCAAGAAACAATTTTTTAATTGTGGTAAAATATACATAATATAGAATTAACCATTTTAACCATTTTTTATTGAAGTATAGTTGATTTACAATGTTGTGTTAATTACTGCTGTACAGCAAAGTGATTCAGTTATACATATATATACACATTCTTTTTTTAAATATTCTTTTCCATTATGGTTTATCATAGGATATTGAATATAATTCTCTGTGCTATACAGTAGGACCTTGTTGTTTATCCATTCTATATATAAAAGCTTACATCTGCTAATCCCAACCTCCCACACCAGCCCTCCCTTAACCCCTCCCCTTTGGCAACCACCAGACTGTTCTCTATGTCTGTGAGTCTGTTCCTGTTTCATAGATAGGTTCATTTGTGTCATATTTTATTTTCTTTTATTAAAATTTTTTTTAATTTATTTAATTTTTTGGCTGCATTGGGTCTCCATTGCTGTGTGTGGGCTTTCTCTAGTTGTGGCGAGTGGGCGCTACTCTTCATTGTGGTGCACGGGCTCCTCTTGTTGCGGAGCACAGGCTCTAGGCGTGTGGGCTTCAGTAGTTGTGGCACATGGTCACAGTAGTTGTGGCGCACAGGCTTAGTTGCTCCGTGGCATGTGGGATCTTCCCAGACCAGGGCTCGAACCCCTGTCCCCTGCATTGGCAGGCGGATTCTTAACCACTGCACCACCAGGGAAGCCCGGAAGTTTCTCTTTATAGGCATTTTCCTGCTGCTGCATGGAGAAGGAATGATGGCATAACACCATTTGCACTCATCATGAATGGCTGCTAACATCACAAGAAGAGACATGATGACATGATTGCCATCCGAGGGAAAAACACAACTCCACCTGCAAAGCAGTCCTACCCTCTCCCCCATATTAAATCTGATCAAGGCTCTAGATCTAACTACCAATTCACAGGAGGGACATATTAAAGGATTCCATGAGGTTCCCATCAGCAAAATACAGACTGTGGGAAACTCTACAGGATAAACTAATGTCTTTAACAAATAAGTTACAAGGACAGATGAAGGCAGGGGTTGAGGGGACATGGAAGGAGAACCTATCAGTTAAAAGAGACTTATAGACTGTAATCTATGGGATGTTTTGAATCCTGATTCAAACAAACTACCAATAAAATTATGAGACAATAGGGAAATTGAAGGCTGATATTTGATGATATTAAGGAAATCTTTTTTTATTTTATTGAAGTATAGTTGATTTACAATGTTGTGTTAATTTCTGCTGTATAGCAAAGTGATTCAGTTATACATGTATATACATTTTTTTGCATATTCTTTTCCATTCTGGTTTATCACAGGATATTGAATATATTCCCTGTGCTATACAGTAGGACCTTGTTGTTTATCCATCCTATATAATAGTCTGAATCTGCCAATCCCAAACTCCCAATCCATCCCTTCCCCACCCCCTCTCGCCCTTGGCAACTACAAGTCTGTGCTCTATGTCTGTGAGTCTGGTTCTGTTTCATAGATAGGTTCATTTGTGTCATATTTTAGATTCCACATATAAGTGATACCACATGGTATTTGTCTTTCTCTTCCTGACTTACTTCACTTAGTATGATAATCTCTAGGTCCATCCATGTTGCTGCAGTTGGCATTATTTCATTCTTTTTTATGGCTAAGTAATATTGCATTGTATGTATGTACCACATCTTCTTTATCCATTCATCTGTCAATGGGCATTTAGGTTGTTAAGGAACTATTGTTAATTTATTAAGTTGTCATCAGGAGATTGTGGTTATGTTTTTTAAAAATTCCTGTATTAGAAATACATACTGAATTATTTACAGATGAAATGTTTTGTGTCTGTGATTTCCTTCAAAATACTCCAGTGACAGTAGGGAAGATGATGGAGTTTAGATGAAACAAGATTGGCCATGAGTTCAAACTAGGTGATGGGCACATGAGAAATCTTTATAATCATCCCCTTTCTTTTGTACAATATATGAAATTTTCACAACAACATTTTTTAAAAGTTGAAGGGGCTTCCCTGGTGGCACAGTGGTTAAGAATCCACCTGCCAATGCCGGGGACACGGGTTCAAGCCCTGGTCCGGGAAGATGCCACATGCTGTGGAGCAACTAAGCCTGTGCACCACCACTACTGAGCCTGCGCTCTAGAGCCTGCGAGCCACAACTACTGAGCCCGTGAGCCACAACTACTAAAGGCCACGCGTCTAGAGCCCGTGCTACGCAACAAGAGAAGCCACTGCAATGAGAAGCCCACTCACCGCAACTAGAGAAGGCCCGTGTGCAGCAACGAGGACCCAATGCGGCCAAAAATAAATAAATAAATTTATTAAATAAATCATAAAAAATAAAAGTTGAAACATCCAGGGACTTCCCCAGCGGTCCAGTGGTAAAGACTCTGCGCTTCCACTGCAGGAGGTGCGGGTTCCATACCTGGTCCAGGAACTAGGATCCCACATGCCCCGCAATGCGGCCAAAAATAAAAGAAAAAAAGTTGAAACATCCACTGGTTTTTTTGGGGTTTTTTTTTGCGGTACGCGGGCCTCTCACTGTTGTGGCCTCTCCCGTTGCGGAGCACGGGCTCCAGACGCGCAGGCTCAGCAGCCATGGCTCACGGGCCCAGCCGCTCCACGGCATGTGGTATCCTCCCGGACCGGGGCACGAACCCGTGTCCCCTGCATCGGCAGGCAGACTCTCGACCGCTGCACCACCAGGGAAGCCCTGAAACATCCACTTTTGGTAAGTGTCTGGAGAAATGGTCTCTTTCATACACTACTGTTGTGAGTACAAATTGGTACAGGATTTTTAAGGGCAATTTAACAGTGTCTATCCATATGTCAAGGGTACATATACTCTGACCCAGGAATTCCACTTCTGGGAATCTAACCTAAAGGAATACTCAACAAGGATGTTTCCTGCAACTTTGTTAGTGTTTGCAAGACAACTGCAAATACTGACAACATCTATCAATGGTGGATATTTCAATAAACCACTGTTAGCAATAGCAGGAGTAGGCAAACGCCTGCAATGTCTGTCAATAGCAGATGTTTAAATAAATTTTGGTACATCTATACAGTGGACTGCCATGAAGCTATTAAAAATAATGAGGAAGATCCACACCTGTGGTAAAATAAAAAATGAAATGTTAGTCTTTGTCCCTAGTTCCTGGCTCAGAGCTCCTAAACCCTTGGAATTTACTGTCTATTGTAAGTTAATGAGATGACTCATGGTATGGGGCTAGATATCTTCAGGATGGGGACTGGTGGCCAGACAAACCAACCACAAAATTAGAGGCTTAGAACTGCCTCCCCCTCTAGGGAGGAGAGGGGAAGTTGAGTTCAATCACCAATGGCCAATAATTTAAACAATCATGCCTACATAATGAAATTTCCATTAAAACCCCTAAACAGCACAGTGCAGAGAGCTTCTGTGTTGGCAAATATATCCGTATCCTGGGAGGGTGGTGAAACCCAACCCCTGCTACACTGAGGACCTTCCAGACCTCTCCCGGTGTACCTCTTCACCTGGCTGTTCATTTGTAGCCTTTATAATAAGCTGTAGTAGTATGTATAATGTTTTCTTGAGGTCTGTGGGTTGTTCTAGCAAATTATCAAACCTGAGGGTAGGGTATGGGAATCCTCAAACTTGTAGTTCACTGGGCAGAAGTGTGGGTAGCCTGGGCCCCCATTTGTGGCTGGCATCTGAAGTAGGGGCAGTCTTGTGGGACTGAGCCCTTAACCTGTGGGATCTGACTTACTTCAGGAAGTTGGTGTCAGAATTGAATTAAATTGTTAGTGTCAGAGAATTGTAGAATTGATTGGTGTCAGAAAGAAAAAATCACACAACATGTATTGTCATAGAAGGATCTCCAAGACCTATTTGAGATTAATTTTTTTAATAGCAATTTTTGGTTCATTGGGAAGAGTGAAAATTCTCTTGTTGTAAAACAAAACATTTACAAAGTCTCAGTAATAAAAACTGTGGTGCTGGCATAAAGACAGACACATAGTCCAATGGAACAGAATAGAGGGCCCAGAAATAAACCTACATATTATGGTCAAATGATCTTTCACAAGAGTTCTAAGACCACACCATGGGGGAAGGAACAGTCTTTTCAACAAATGGTGCTGGGAAAACTGGATATACATATGCAAAAAAAATGAAGTTGGACTCTTACCTTATACCGTATGCAAAAATTAACTCAAAAAAAAAAAACCCCACAAAAAAACAAAAACAAAAACCAGACCTAAATGTAAGACATAAACCTACAATACTCCTAGAAGTAAACATAAAGGGAAATCTTCATGACACTGGACTTGGCAATGATTTCTTGGGTATGATACCAAAAGCAACAAAAGCAGAAATAGACAGATGGGACTATATCAAACTTAAAAACTTTTGTGCATCAAAAGAAATAGTCAACAGAGTGAGAAGGTAACATGGAATGGGAGAAAATAACTGCAAGTCATATACCTGATAAGGACCTAACATCAAGAATATATGAAGAACTCCTACAACTCAACAACAACAGAAATAACCCAATGAAAAAAATGGACAAAGGACCAGAGAGACATTTCTCCAGAGTAGACATACAAATGGTCAACAAGCATGTGAAAAGATTCTCAGCACCACTAATCATTAGAGAAATGCAAATCAAAATGTCATTGAGGTATTACCTCCCACCCTTTAGGATGACCACTATAAAAACAAAACAAAACAAATAACAGTTGTTGGTGAGGATGTGGCAAAATTGAAACATTTCTGCACTGCTGGTGGGAATGTAACATGGTGCAGCCACTATGTAAAGCAGTATAGAGGTTCCTCAGAAAACTAAAAATAGAAGTAGTATATGATCCAACAATTCCTGGTTATATATTCCTGGTTGTATATTGAAAAGAATTGAAAGCAGGATCTCAAAGAGTATTTGCACACCCATGTTCATTGAAGCATTTTTCACAATAACCAAGAGGTAAAAGCAGCCCAAATGTCCATTGACAGATGAATGAATAAAGAAAATGTATGTACATGCAATGGAATATTATTTAGCCTTAAAAACTAGGAAATCCTGTCACATGCTACAACATGAATAAACCTTGAAGCCATTAGGCTGAATGAAATAAGTCGATCACAAAAGGGCGAATACTGTATGGTTCCACTTATATGAGATATCTAGAGTAGTCAAAATTATGGGCACAGAAAATAGAATGGTTGTTGCAAGGAGTAAGGGAAGGGCAAGTGGAGAGTTGTTCTGTGGATATAGAGTTTCAATTTTGCAAAATGAAAAGTTCTAGAGATCCGTTACACAGCAGTGTGAATATAGTTAAGTTTATTTAACTGTACACTTAAAAATGGTAAAGAAGGTAATTTTATATTATGTGTTTTTATTACAATTTTTAAATATAATAAAATACTTAAGAAAAATTTAACCAAAGAAGTGCAAGACCTGTACATTAAAAGCTATAAAACATCATTGAAAGAAATTAATTAAGACCTAAATAAATGGAAGGATATCCCATGGTCATGGATTGGAAGACTTAGTATTGGTAGGATGGTAATACTCCCCAAATTGATCTCCAGGTTCAGTGCAATCCCTGTCAAAATCTCCTCTGATTTTCTTTTGCAGAAATTGACAAGCTGATCCTAAAATTCATACGAATATGCAAAAGGCCCAGAATAGACAAAACAATCTTGAAAAAGAAGAAAAAATTTGGAGGACTCACACTTTTTGATTACAAAGCTTACTACAAAGTTACAGTAATCAAAACAATGTGATAATAACACAAAGATAAATGGTATAGATAAATGAAATAGAATTGTGAGTCCAGAAATAAACCCTTATGTTTATGGTCAATTGATTTTCTATTTCTCTTAAAGTATAGTTGACTTACTATATTAGTTTCAGGTGTACAACATAGTAATTCAGTATTTTTATAGATTATACTCCATATAAAGTTATTATAAAATATTGGTTATATTCCCTGTGCTGTACATTACATCCATGTAACTTCTTTATTTTATACCTAGTAGTTTGTACCTCTTTATCCCCTTAACCTATCTTGCCCCTCCTCTCACCCCTCTCCTTACTGGTAACCACTAGTTTGTTTTCTGTATCTTTGAGTCTGTTTTTGTTTTGTTATATTCTTTTATTTGTTTTATATTTTAGATTCCACATATAAGTGAAATCATACAGTAATTGTCTTTTCTGTCTGACTTATCTCACTAAGCATAATACCCTCCACATCCATCCATGTTGTCACAAATGGAAATTTTTCATTTTTTATGGCTGAGTAATATCCCATTGTATATATACACCATATCTTTTTTATCCATGCATCTGTTGGTGGACACATAGGTTGCTTCCATATCTTGGCTATTGTAAATAATGCTGCTATGAATATTGGGGTGCATGTATCTTTTCGAATTAGAGTTTTCATTTTCTTTGGATATATATCCAGGAGTGGAATTGCAGAATCATATGGTAGTTCTATTTTGATTTTCAATTTTTGAAGATTTTCAACAAGGGTGCCAATATCATTCAATGGGGAAAGAATATTCTCTTCAGCAAATGGTGTTGGAAGAGCTGGATACCCATCTACAAAAAAAGTGAAGTTGGGGCTGTATAAAAAATAATAATAATAAAATAAAATAAAATTCAAAAAAAACAGAAACAAAAAGGAAAAAAAAGTGAAGTTGGGGAGCTTCCGGGTTGGTGAACACATGGAAATTTGGGGAGAGTGGTGTGCTCAGAGAGGGCATGGAAGCTCCTTGCCTTTTTCCCATACCTTGTGTGATGAGAAAACAGCTATTTTGAGTTGCTACCTAAGCATTTTACAGTATGACAACCTTGCACACACCCAGAGTCTGAACATTTAGATAAAGACCTGAGCTTAGTATTCCCACCCCAAGTTCCCACTTTGCTTCTCCTAAGGCACCTTTAAAAAAAATATCACGTAGTGTTGAGCCTGTGAGAAGTTAGTGACCTCCGCCCCAATCACCTTATAAGTAATAGATGCTTGCTACTGTGTTCTCTGTCTCCTACTCGCTCCTGAACTGGGATGAAGGATTGCCTTCCCCCAGCTCATTGTGCCCCACCCCACCCTCTTCTGGGATCTGTAAGTAATAAATCTTGTGACTACTTCCTTTGTGTGGATGTTTCGAAAGTGCACTTTCAATCAAAATGACCCCATGGGTTTCATTTCCCCAAAGTGGAAGCTCGAATGTTGAGGGAGCTACCTGCTGACCCCATGTTGGTGGCTTGGGCCCCCTCATTCAGCAGGTTATAATCTGCATATTCTTAATTCAATATACCAGCTCCAGCTTCTCAACACACTTACCCTATGCATCTCTTCCATCTGGCTGTTCTAGTTATAAAGCTGGGGGAAGAGAACAAAATACAACTGCAGACACTGGCTGGGCAGAAATTTCCTTCAAAAGTAAATGCCATATAACTGATTTATGGAATGAAAAAGGATCAGATTTTTTTTGTTAGTTTATAGAAACACAGCCGGCCCCAGTTAGCCAAAGCAATCTTGAGAAAGAAGAACAAAACTGGAGGCATTACACTTCCTGATTTCAAACTATATTAAAAAGCTATAGTAATCAAAACAGTATGATGCTGGCATAAAAAGAGACACATAGACTAATGAAACAGAATTGAGAGCCCAGAAATAAACCCTTGCATCTACGGTCAACTATATTTGACAAGGGAGCCAAGAATGCTCAGTGGGGAAAGGAAGTCTCTTCAATAAATGGTGTTGGGAAAACTGGATCATCACATGCAGAAGACTGAAATTGGACCCCTTCTTACACCACTCACAAAAATTAAATGGATTAAATGGATTTAAAACTTAAACATAAGACCTGAAACTATAAAACTATGTTTCCTAGGAGAAAACATAGGGATAAAGCTCCTAGACATTGGTCTTGGTAACAGTTTTTTGGATGTGACACCAAAGCACAAGCATCAAAAGCAAATATAAATAAGTAGGACTACATCAAACTAAAAATCAGCTGCACAGAAAAAAAAATCAACAAAATGAATGGAGAGAAAATATTTGCAAGCCGCATACCTGATAAGGGGTTAATATCCAAAAAAGATAAGGAACTCTTACAACTCAATAGGAAAAAAATCCCCAAATAATCCAATTAAAGAATGTGCAAAGGACCTGAATAGACATTTTTCCAAAGAAGATATTCCGATGGCCAATAGGTACATGAAAAGGTGCTCAACATCACTAAGCATCAGAGAAATGCAAATCAAAACCACAGTAAGATACTACCTCACACCTCTTAGACTGTCTATTATCAAAAAGACAAAAGATAACAAGTGTTGTAAGATGTGGAGAACAGAGAACCCTTGTGCACTATTTAAGAATGTAAATTTGGGGGCTTCCCTGGTGGCGCAGTGGTTGAGAATCTGCCTGACACGGGTTCGAGCCCTGGTCTGGGAAGATCCCACATGCCGCAGAGCAACTAGGCCCGTGAGCCACAACTACTGAGCCTGCGCATCTGGAGCCTGTGCTCCGCAAAAAGAGAGGCCGCGATAGTGAGAGGCCTGCGCACCGCGATGAAGAGTGGCCCCCGCTTGCCACAACTAGAGAAAGCCCTCGCACAGAAACGAAGACCCAACACAGCAAAAATAAATAAATAAATCAATAAACTCCTACCCCCAACATCTTCTTTTAAAAAAAAAAAAATCTCTTTATAAAAAAAAAAAAAAAAAAAGAATGTAAATTTGTATAACCACTATGGAGAACAGTATGGATGCTCCTCAAAAAATTAAAAATAGAATTACCATATGATCCAGCAGCCCACTTTTGGCTATATAACCAAAGGAAATGAAATCACTGCATTGAAGAGCTATCTGCACTCCCATTTTCATTGTTGCATTATTCGCAATAGCCAAGATATGGAAACAACATTATGTCCATCTTCAGATGAAAGGATAAAGAAGATGTAATATATATATAATTATATATATTATAATATTCCATTATTAATAATAATAATGGAATAATAATTCTATTATTATTATATATATATAATATTCCATTGTGCATATATACACAATGGGAAAAAGGACATCCTGCCATGGATAGACCTTCAGGGTATTATGCTAAGTGAAATAAGTCAGCCAGAGAAAGACAAATACTATATGATCTCATTTATATGTGGATTCTTAAAAAGCTGAACTCATAGAAACAGAGTAGAATGGTGGTTGCCAGGGGCTGGGGAGTGAGAGAAATGAGTAGATGTTGCTCAAAGGGTACAAATTTCTAATTATAAGATGAATAAGTTCTGGGGATCTAATGTACAGCATGGTGACTATAGTTAACAACACTGTATTATATATTTGAAAGTTGCTAAGAGAGTAGTAGATCTTAAATGTTCTCACTATGGGGAAAGAAATGGCAATTATGTGAGGGGATGGAGGTGTTAGCTAACCCTATTGTGGTAATCATTTCACAATATGTATGTGTATCAAATCATCATATTGAATACCTTAAACTCAAATGTCAATTATATATCAATAAAGCTGGGGAGAAAAAAAGAATAAAGTTGGACCCCTATCTCAAGCCATGTATTGAAATGAATCAAAGACCTAAATAGAAGAGCTAAAACTACAAAATTCTTAGAGGAAAACATCAGGGTGAATCTTCATTATTTTGGGTTAGGCAATGGTTTCTTAGATATGACACCAAAAGCACAACCAACCAATGAAAAGATAGATCGACTGCACTCCATCAAAATGTTAAATTTCTGTGCGTCAAAGAACACTCTAAAGAAAGTACAAAGACAATCTACAGGATGTGAGAAAATATTTGCAAGTTATATATCTGAGAAGGGTCTAGTACCCAGAATATACTAAAAAAAAAAAAAAAACTCTTACAACTCAGCAATAAAAAGACAACCCCAATTGAAAAATGGGTAAAGGATTTGAATAGATATTTCTCCAAAGAAGATATACAAATGACCAATAGCATATGAAAAGACATGCAATATCATTAATCATTAGGGAAGTGGAAATAAACCAAAGCCGCAATGAAATATCACTTCATATCCACTAGGATGGCTATGATTTTTAAAAAACAGAAAATAATAAGTATTGATGAACATGTGGAAAATTTTGGAACCCTCATACATTCCTGGCTGGAATTAAAATGGGGCAGCCACTTCGGGAAACTGTTTGGCAGTTCCTCAATAAGTTAAACATAAAGTTACCATATGATTCACTCCTAGATATAGACATATGTTTATATGAAAATGAAAGAACGGAAAGAATATGTCTTTCATATGAGAGAAATGAGAAATGAAAACATATGTCTACGCTAAAACTTGTACATGAATATTCATAACAGCATTATTTATAATAGGCCAAAAGTGTAAACAACCCAATAGCCATCAATTGATGAATGGATGAACAAAATGTAGTATATTTATACAATGGAATACTATTCAGTTACACAAAGGAATGAAGTACTGAAACATGCTACAACATGGATGAACCTAGAAAACATTATGTTTAGTGAAAGAGGTCAGATGCAAAAATTTCTTTTGGGGTGATGAAAGTATTCTGAAAATAAATAATAGTGATAGTTATACAAGTGAGAAAATATACAAAAAACCACTGAACTGTACACTTTAAAATGACAAGACTTATGGCATGTGAACTGTATCTCAATAAAACAAAACAAAAATGTAAAAACCCATAATGAATCTACAATAAAGTTACTAAAACTAATGAATAATTTTAGTGAGGTCTCAGGATATAAGATCAATGTACAAAAACCAATTGTAATTTTATATACCAGCAATCAACAATTAGAAAATGAAATAAAAAACAACTCCATTTAAAATAGCATCAAGAAAAATAAAATTGGGCTTCCCTGGTGGCACAGTGGTTGGAAGTCCGCCTGCCGATGCAGGGGACATGGGTTCGTGCCCTGGTCCGGGAAGATCCCACATGCCGCAGAATGGCTGGGCCCGTGAGCCATGGCCGCTGGGCCTGCGTGTCTGGAGCCTGCGCTCCGCAGCGGGAGAGGCCGCGGCGGTAAGAGGCCCGCATACCCAAAAAAAAAAAAAAAAAAAGAAAAATAAAATAGTTTGAAACTGAGCAAAAGATGTGCAAACCTACACACTGAAACTTGAACTGTTGCTAAGGGAAATTAAAGAAGATATTAATGAATGGGGAGATACACTGTGTTCATAGTTTGGAAGACTTAATATGGTTAAGATGGCAGTTCTCTTCAAATTTATCTACACATTCAATGAAATCCCAACCAAAACCCAAACAGACTTTTCTGAAAAATTGACAAGCTGATTTTAAAATGTATATCAAAAGGCAAAGGACCTAGAAATAGCCAAAACAAATTTTTAAAAAGAAGGACTGTGAGAGGACTTACACTATCTGATTTAAAAGCTACTATAAAACTACAGTAATCAAGACAGTAAGGTATTGCCATGAAGATAGATATATACATCAATGGAACAGAACAGGGTCTAAAAATAGATCCATACTTTTATGGTCAACCGATTTTTTTTTTTTTTACAAAGCTTCCAAAGTAATTTGATAGGGAAAAGAGTCCTTTTACTAAATGGTGCTGCAACAACTGGATATCCACATGGAAAAAAATAACCTCTACCCTTATCCTATATCATACCCTAAAATTAAAAGTGGCTTAGAAACTGAAGCATAAGATCTAAAACCATTAAACTTCTAGAGGAAAACTCCAAAGATTGGAGAAATCTTTGTGACATTGGGTTAGGTAAAGATTTCTTAAACAGGACACAAAAAGTGCAAACTATTAAAAAATTGATAAAATGTACTTCATCAAAATTAAAATGTTCACTGTTCAAAGGTTACAGATAAGAAAATGAAAAGGCAAGCCACAGACTAGGAGAAAATTATTTGCAAAACATATATGACAAAAGGTCTGAATAAAGAATATATGAACTATTACCACCCAATTATAAGAAGACAAACATCCAATAAAAAATTAACAAAAGATTTGTATAGATTCTTCACAAAGAAGATATACATATGGCCATAAAGCACATGAAAAGATGCTGTACATCACCAGTCATCAGGGAAATACAAATTAAAACCATGATGAGATACCATTACACACTGTCTAAAATGGCTAAAATGAAAAGACTGACATCACTAAGTGTTGACAAGGATGTAGAGCAATGCAGCTCTCAGACATTGCTGATGGTAATGGAAAATGGTACTGGTACAGCCACTTTGGAAAATATTACATAGCAGTATCTTCTTTTTTTTTTTTTTTTTGGCTGAGCTGCATGCAGGATCTTAGTTCCCCAAACTGGTGCCCCCTGCATTGGAAGGGCAGAGTCTTAACCACTGGACTACCAGGGAAGTCCCTAGCAGGATGTTATTAAGTTAAACATATATTTGTCATCGACCCAATAATGCCATTCCTATGTATTAGTATTTTTTAACAGAAATGAAACTATGTCCACAAAAAGACAGCCAAATGGCCAGCAACTGGAGAATGGATAAACAAATAGGGGTATATTCATAGTATGGAATACTGCTCAACAATAAAAAGGAGGTAATTTATACCAAGTCTCTCAATCTCATCAAACCATAATTTATTTATCTGCAAGGTGGTGATAATACTTCTGTCACAGCACTATGATGGGGGTTGAACGTGACAAAGTACATTGGGCTTCCCTGGTGGCGCAGTGGTTGAGAGTCCGCCTGCCAATGCAGGGGACATGGGTTCGTGCCCCGGTCCGGGAAGATCCCACATGCCGCAGAGCGGCTGGGCCTATGAGCCATGGCCGCTGAGCCTGCGCATCTGGAGCCTGTGCTCCGCAACGGGAGAGGCCACAACAGTGAGAGGCCCGCGTACCGCAAAAAAAGAAAAAAAAATAACAAAGTACATTAAAATGCCTATTCACTTGACCCTGGGGGGAGAGAGAGGGAAGGAATGAAATATAAATACACATAACGGATGAAACTCAAAAATAGGACACTGGGGCTTCCCTGGTGGCGCAGTGGTTGGGAGGCCGCCTGCCGATTCAGGGGACACGGGTTCGTGCCCCGGTCTGGGAAGATCCCACATGCCGCGGAGCGGCTGGGCCCGTGAGCCATGGCCGCTGAGCCTGCGCATCTGGGGCCTGTGTTCCGCAACGGGAGAGGCCGCAGCGGTGAGAGGCCTGCGTACCGAAAAAAAAAAAAAAATAGGACACTGAACTTAAGCACTCAAACACCAAAGATACATTCATTCATACAAAAATCTAGAAAAGGCAAAACTATAGTGACAGAAATTATAGAAACCAATTATTGCTTGGTACTGGGAGTCAGAAAAAGGGGTTGACTGCAAGAAAGCAGGAGGGAACTCTTGAGGGTGATGGAGCTATTCTTTTTTTTTTTTTTTTCTTGCGGTACGCGGGCCTCTCACTGTTGTGGCCTCTCCCGTTGCGGAGCACAGGCTCCGGATGCGCAGGCCCAGCGGCCATGGCTCACGGGCCCAGCCGCTCCGCGGCATATGGGATCCTCCCAGACCGGGGCACGAACCCGTATCCCCTGCATCGGCAGGCGGACTCTCAACCACTGCGCCACCAGGGAGGCCCGATGGAGCTATTCTGTATGTTGTTTAATGTGGGGATTACACAGATGATGGTTTGCAATTACCAAAATTCATCAAACTGCATACTTAAAATAAATGAATCTATTGTATTATACCTCAATAAAGGTAAAAAAAAGAAAAGAAAATACCGATGTGGGGTCCCATTCCTGAGATTCTGGATGAATTGGCATTGAAGCAAGTCCAAAGCTGAATAGTCTTAATCGCTCCCCCAGCTTATTCTAATTTGTACTCAGGAGAACTCCTGCATTACAGGAAGCAAGCCTGGTAGAGAGGGTCCCCAAAAAGAGGAGCCTTTTTTCTGTGTTCACACCTTTAGCACTCAAAGATGCAGGCCTCATCCTAGCCCAGTCCTCTCCAGGTTACCCTTCTCCTTCCGGCTGCACTCTGCTTCTATTCTCCTTCCTAGTCCAAACTCCCAGCCCTCTAATACAAACCTCAGATAACTCTGGAAAAAGCAAGGGAGAAGCAGTTCACACTGAAGTGTGAGTGACTGACAGTCACATTTTATATTTCCATAGAGGCTGCTTGTTAATCTAAAGGAAATTTTTAAAAAGCAGAGTTCCTGACAGCATGAGCTCAGAGGTGTCTTCCCACTTTTCCTTTGGGTAAGGGTGGTCCTGATGTAAGATAGCGTGAGGTTATGGTGTAAAGAGTCCACTCACTCATTCATCATTCATTTATTCCCTTAGCAGACATGTAGTAGGCACTGACTCTGGCACCGTGTCAGGGGCTGTGGAAGTAGGAGGAATAAGGGGTACCAGCTGGCTGGAGCCAGGATTTCCTCAAGGAGCCATGGAACTAATTACAATGTGGCGTGACTAAGTTAAATCCCTCTGTAGACAAGCACGCCTAACTGGACCTGGGGAAGGGAAGGCTTCAGAGAGAATGTCACAGGTGAGCTGGGCTTGGACAGGTGAAAAGGGATCTCATCCTTTCACACGGGAGGAAGCAACATGGCAGAGGAAGACGAGAGATGGGGGAGTAACTGGGGGAACGGTGAAGCGCCTTGTGTGGCTATCAGCGAGGGTGTGGGGAGGCTGGAGGGTGTCTTAGTGGGGGGACCAGAGCGGCAAAGCAGGGACTGACACAAGGACCCGGTACAAGTATTTTAGTCAGGAGATTATTCCAGGAAGCAGGATTGAGGGAGAGGGAGACAGACAAGAAGGGAAAGCCAATAGAGAGCTCATTATGGATTGATTACCACTGTGAACAATGGGGGCTCATTCCTCTTGGAGACCACTGAGCAACCATGCAGAATATGCCTCAGGCCCTCCAAAGACAGGAGCCTGCGGCATTTATTAACCAACTCCCATTTCCACTGGCCATGGGATGCCCCGGAATAACTTCCCCCCATAGAAGCTTTCATCTGGGGTGCTTGAGAAAAACCCTAGGACAGAAAAGTGGAGAGTAGTAGGGGTGGGTGTTTGAGGTGAGACCCCAGCAGCCCTTGGGAACTGTCCACTGCAGCTGCCACAGAAATCCAAGATGGGCCAAAGGGAGGTGGCACAGAACAGAAAAGGCATCTTCTCTGTGGGTGACTCAGATTGGGGGCCTGAATGGGTGCAGCAAGCAGAAGAAATTCAAGAAATGGGGTTGGACAAGTAGGCTGGGGTCAGAGGATCCGTTGTGAAGAGTCTGATATGCCAGGTTACAAAGTTTAAACTTTATTTGCCAGGCTCTGGAGCTTAATAGGTGCTCAACAAATATTTATTGAATGAATAAATGCTAATGACCAGATGCACCTGGGCCAAGCCCTTGCAAAACTACTGAGCTTTAGACTCCAGAAAATTAGCTGTGTGACCTCTAACCTCTTTGATCTTCCATTTCTCTCTCTCTCACTATCTTGACAATAATACCTTCTTTACAGGGTTGTTGTCGAAATTAGATGAGATCAAAGATGCATGGCCACTAGAAGTGTGGACTCAATAAATGTCAGCCACTCTATCCCTGCCCCCATGATGACCCAAAGCCAAGTAATAAAGCTGAACTAACCACCAGCTGGAGACAATGAAGGTTGCTCCTGGGATCTGTTTACAGATGATGAATGCTGGCATTTCTGGCTATATTGGTCCTCGTGGAAAAAATTTGTGGTATTGGTAACAGCTTCCTTGGACCAAAAGGGAATCATACTGCTGTTTTAATTAAAGGACAGAGTTGAAACTATCCTCCCAGGGAAATTACAAATTCAGAAATGGATGCTTATAGTAACTTACAGGGTTTTTTCCTTTGTGTATTTAAATATACATATGGAAACATCTTCCAATCAATACGCTGTTGACTGGGGTTATCCATGTCTGCTGTGCTGCATTTCTCCCCCATTCTGAAATCTAACAGAGGCCAAGATGCTTGTGGACTCCGCTGGATGGAATACCCCTGCACTGGCTGGCTGTAGGCATTGGGAGCACCTCAGTCCCTCCCAGTAGACAAAGATGGTGGTGGCCTCTAGGGAGGTAAGGACAGTCTCTTCAAAATATGAAGCAAAGGTGGAAGAGAAAGCAGCTTAAGGGGCTAGGTGAAGGACTGAGAAATCACACAAGCTGGGGAATACGCAACTAATGTTTTTTAAAACATATCCATTTCTCCATAGCAATCGGGCACAAAGACAAACACAGAGATGAGTCATACCAGTGGCACACCAAATTTAAAAAGAAAAGCAGGAAGGAAGGAAGGAAAGAAAGAAAGGAAGAAAAAGAAAAGAGAAAGAAAAAGGAAGAAGGGATATTGGGAAAGTGAGTAAACACAGACTTTCTCAAGGAAGGAAATTCCAGAGTTGAGAAGTGTCTGTGGGAAGCACATCTGCTCCCAGCCCAGAGTGATTCACAACTGGAGCAGCCAAGCAGGAACTGCAAGGTGAGGATTCGGTCATCTGCCTGTTCATTCATGCATTCATTTCATTCAACAATTATCAGCTATCTGTCAGTCACACTCTCCAAGAAGCAGCAAGAATACAAAACTGGAAAAGACACAATCCCTGACCTTGAGAACAGCTATGAGAAAGGGAAACAAAAGATGTCACTAATAATTGCCATAAAGTGGAACAAGGGCAAAGATAAAGACAGTACAAGATGGAGTGTGACACAAAGAGGAGGGAGAGGGGCCAGAAAAGTTTTCTCATAGGTGGAGCTGGGTCTTAAAGGAGGGTTGGAGTCCCCCAGGCAGCAGGGAGTTGGTAAGGCTAAAGCCTAGGAGAAAGGCAGAGAGGTGGGCAGGGACCAAATGTGGGAGGACCTCCTTTGTCAGTGGAGTCTGGACTCCATCCTGGAGGTGTGCGTTATGAGGAGCCGCTGGAGGGTTTTGTTTGTTTGAAGATTTTGTTTTTTGTTTTTTGATGTGGACCATCTTTTCTTTTTTTTTGCGATACGCGGGCCTCTCACTGCTGTGTCCTCTCCCTTTGCGGAGCACAGGCTCTGGACGCGCAGGCTCAGTGGCCATGGCTCACGGGCCCAGCCGCTCCGTGGCATGTGGGATCTTCCCGGACCGGGGCACGAACCCGCGTCCCCTGCATCGGTAGGCGGACTCTCAACCACTGCGCCACCAGGGAAGCCCGATGTGGACCATCTTTAACGTCTCCATTGAACTTGCCACAATACTGCTTCTGCTCTGTTTTTGGTGTTTTTTTTTTTTTTTTGGCCGCGAGGCATGTGGGATCCCAGCCCCCCCACCAGGGATCGAACCCGCACCCCCTGCATCGGAAGGCGAAGCCCCAAACACTGGACCGCCAGGGAAGTCCCTGCCACCGGAGGGTTTTGAACAGAAGCATGACACTATCTCATTTGTGGTTAAGAAATACTGTCTGGTATCTTTCCAGTATCCAGTCTTTGAGGGATAGGCTGAAAGGGATTGGAAGGTGGGAGAGGGATGGCCTGTTCACATGGTTCGGGTGAGCGGCTAGTGGCAGGGATCTGGAGAGAAGAGGTCACTGAGTTTAGCTCCAGGCCCCAAAGGGCATTGTGGCCAGGAAGAATTTCCAGCTGCCAAGTCACTTAGTCTCTTACAGGATCAATTTCCAACATCCTTAAAACGAAGAAAATGTGAATCACCGACAAGGTCCTCCCTTGCGGAGAGCACGAGACGGTTTATCAGGCCCTCCCTCTGCAGACAGTGGGACCTCACCGAAGACCCTAGAAAAGTGGTGCAGCCAGGTGTGAAGAGGAGGCGAGGCGGGAGCCCTCCATCCGCCCCACCCAGAGTGTCAGGCCAGGCGCCGGTACCCAGCTCCAACCCAGGGGAATTGTTGAGGCCACAAAGAGGAAGCGGAGTGGAGGGTCCTCTTAGACGCCCAGGTGTCTAAGGCCCCTGCCAGTCATGGTTTGATTCCATCACACCAAGTCACATGGGAGGATCCTCAGCTGTTTTTTTTTTTTTTTTTTTTTGCGGTACGCGGGCGTCTCACTGCTGTGGCCTCTCCCGTTGCGGAGCACAGGCTCCGGACGCGCAGGCTCAGCGGCCATGGCTCACGGGCCCAGCCGCTCCGCGGCATGTGGGATCCTCCCGCACCAGGGCACGAACCCGTGTCTCCCGCATCGGCAGGCGGACTCCCAACCACTGCGCCACCAGGGAAGCCCGGATCCTCAGCTTTGAAGTCACAGGGGCCTCTAAGCAGAGCCACTTGGAGCTGTCACCCTTGCCTGTTTCTCACCCGAAAAGCTCTAGTGAGCAGTGGAGAGAAAGCTTTAAAGGGTCTCAAAAAAACAAACAAACAAACAAAAACCACAAACAAACCAAACCAAACCAAACCAAAACAGGTTTATCCCCAGCTTTGGATTAAGCAGCTCCGTGATTTTGGACAAGTTAGTTCAAGGCGCTCAATAAATCCCAGCGGAGGACAACCCCGCCGGTCAGCCCTTCAGCACCTGCCCTCGCCGCCGCGCCACATCGCCTTTCCCCCACCTTTTCCTTCTCGGCCCCAGGCGCCTCCCGGACCCTGGACAGGCGAGGCTGTGGAGGGCCGGGCAACCGGAGGTTGGCTGCGGCCCAGGGCGACCCTGCGCGCTCCCTCCCTGCCGCTCCCGCCTCCCCGGCCGCGCGGCCCCGCGCTCGGCTGCAGGGAGCCGGCGCGCATTGCGCCGGCGGCGGCGGGAGCGGCGCAGCCCGACAGGCCAGGAAGGTGCGAGCCGGGCCTACGGCGGCCAGCTTCGAGTATCGCCGGCGCCTCTGGAGTGGGCAGCACCGCAGGCCCGCCGTGCCAGGCCCTCTCGCAGCCTCTCGGCCGCCGGTGCAACCCAGAACTCGCCCGCGAGGCTCCGCCCCCGCCGCGGCTCTTCAGACACCGGAGCCCGCTGGGCGCAGAGCAAGGCGCAGGGACTAAAGATCGCCGGCTTAGCGCGTCCTGCCCGGGGCGGGCCCTGGGCGCCCAGGCGCCCGCCTCCGCCGCCGCCGGTGGCCGCTGACGTCAGGGAGGCGAAACCCAGAAGAAGAAGAAGAAGAAGAAGAAAGGCACGAGGGCGGAAGGGGTAAAACTTTATTATTTTTTTCTTATTCTCTTCTGGGACTGAAGTGAAGGGCAGGCCGCTGCGCCAGCGCGGAGAGAACCGAGCGCGACACCAGCCCGCTGCGCGCGGAGGAGCTGGGCCCCGGAGGCCCGAAGGGGCTCCCGGCATGTGGGACCCCCAGGACTTTGAGCGCCACTGGCAGGCCGAGTTCCCTGGGGAGGAGGCGCCCGTCATGCGGCTGGACTCGGTGCTGGACATGGAGCGCGAGCTGGAGCGCAGCAAACTCAACCTGAAGTGGCTGCAACAGGTGCTGGCTGAGGAAAATTTCAAAGTCGTCTACCTGCAGGCGGCCCTGGAGAAGCGGGACCTCGGCTGCGGACGCCTGGAGGGCGGAGACGGGGACAGCAGGGGGGCCTCGGCTGAGGAGCCGGCCGGGCCGGAGAGGGAGCCGGCGCCGCTCGAGGAGGAGGGCGCAGCGGGCGGCGGCGGAGACCCCCCGGGCCCCTCGCTCCCCTCCACGGAGGTGGCCGCGAAGGTCGAGAGTCCCCCCTACCTGTTCCGGGACCTTCCCACCTGGCCCAGGGCGGCGGGGGCTGGGGGCGCGGTTCGCAGCTTGACCGCCGCCATCCACCAGCAGCTACTGCATCCTCGCCTCCTCTTCAGGCCGCGGGAGGACTGCACGCCCCCCGGCCACGATGGCACAGTTCCCAGCGCCCCGGGAGAGGAGCGGTCCGCCCGGACCCGCGCGGGGCGGGGCTCGGAGGAGGACGAGCCGGACGCCTCGGGCGCGGACGATGGGGGCGACAACAGTGACCACGACTTCGAGATGGTGGATTTGAACGAGAAATTCACCCTCAGCCAGTTGCTCGTGACCCCTTGCCGGCCCGGGACCTGCGATGAGGCGGAAAAGCCAGCGCGGGCGTACAGTTCCCATCGCTGGATGCACCTGATCCTCGGGAGCCGGCGGCAGCCGCGCGGGAGCCGCGACTTGGAGCAGCTAGAGGCAGAGGCCAAGGACGGGCGGGGCTCGCCCCCGGCGGCAGAGGAGCTCCCCCAGCGTAGGGCTCGCGAGCCCCTCCCCCCGTGGCGGCGCAAGAGGTTCCTGGGGCTGCCCGAGCGGGACTCGCCCAGTCACAGCTCTCCCGAGAGGGGCAGTGACTGCAGCCACAACAGCTCCGACCACGAGGATGGCTCCTTTGCAGGTAGGCGCACCCCTCTCTAGATCCCCGCCTCTTGTATCCTGGGCCTCGCCTGCCGACCGCTTCCCCACCCCTCCCTGGCACACCTCGCTGGTCCTGTTTAACCTCAGGCGCCTGGGCAGAAGGGAGATAACATTTACCTATTTACCTTGAAGGCACTTGTGGAACTTAAAAAAAAAAAGAGGGTGCAAAGTGATTTCGGCTTGGGCGAGTTTAAGAAAATAAGCATTATGGCGATGGTAGGGGATGAGGGGATGATGCATGCGCTCGACCAGACCAAGGGAGGAATCTTTCACTTCAGGCCTCAGCCTTTCATCTGTATTGCAACATCAGCGCCCTCCCCCCACACGCAACTCATCCTCTGCAAGTCGGTGAGATTCCCGTGCACCAGCCACACTGATAGTATCCTTCTCTGCACAAACTTCAGTGGTTCCCATTTCCTCCAGATTCCTTGATGTGGAAGTCTGAATCTTCCACTTAATGTTCTGAACTTATCGCTCAGCTTCTCCAGCCTGTACCTTGTGTTCCGGCCCAAATGAAAGAACCCCTCACTGTGGGAAAGGTACGTAATAATCCTCACCACCCGCTTCCTTTGCTGACTGTCCCCTTCCTAGGAGGCACCACCTGATGTGTCAGCTTCCTTGGCGCCTAGGAGCCTGAGTGGGAAGGGGAGGGCTTGGAATCATAGCGTTTTTGAGCTGGCCTAGTGCCCAGAGATCATGTCTAGAGCAGTGCCTTCATTTGATAAAGGAGGAAACTGAAGCACAGAAGGATTAAGTGCTTGTTGGAGTGAGCTGGGACCTCCACTCGGCCCTCCTGTCATTTTCTTGCTTCTCCTCACATCTGCCCTCTTCTGAGGACAGGACCTGGTCTTAGCCATGTTGTGGTGGAATCCCCTTTCGGTGGTCAGCACAGTGCCTTGCATACAGTAAGTGCTCAATAAATATTTATTGAATAAGTGGATAATTACATTGAATTTTTCTTTTAATTTTATTTATTTATTTTTGGCTGTGTTGGGTCTTCGTTGCTGCGTGCAGGCTTTTTTTTTTAGTTGCGGCGAGCGGGGGCTGCTCTTCGTTGTGGTGTGCCGGCTTCTCATTGCAGTGGCTTCTCTTGTTGCAGAGCACAGGCTCTAGACGTGCAGGCTTCCGTAGTTGTGGCGCATGGGCTTAGTTGCTCTGCAGCATGTGGGATCTTCCCGGACCAGGGCTCAAACCCGTGTCCCCTGCATCGGCAAGCAGATTCTTAACCACTGTGCCACCAGGGAAGCCCAGTTGCATTGAATTGAATGTGTCTTCCAGCCACCCAGCTCCCCATAGGTCGGGAGTGGGAAAAGGGCTAAGGAGGAAAGGACAGATAAGGACGTGGGCTGTCCTGTGACTGATCCTTTGCTGCCCCAGGGACTGTCACGGTCCCCTCAGCCATAGGGAAAGAATAAATTGTCATCTGATTGGGTCAAGCTGTGACCAGGAACTTAAGATGCCTTCCTGCTCAGTGAAGGAGGAAAAAAAAGAAATCACTGATACTGGGATTCTTCCAAAATCTCCGTTATTAGATCAGGTGAGCTTGGATTTGAATGAAAAAAACTGTCCACTTTGCTAAAAGCACATTTGGAATGGCCATCAAGTCATCTGTTGTGATCAATTACACTTATTCATTAGCAGAGACTGGCTGCTTTTCCCATAGGTAATGCTTTTGCTGCCCATGCTAGTAACATTTTTATGTGCCCCTTTAACTTGGAGTCTGAAGATTTCACTCTAGTGCCAAGTTCCAAATGCCCTCAATGGAGGCTACCCAAGTGGCCCAGAGCTGCTTTATTATTTTTTAAATTAATTTATTAATTTATTTTTGGTCGCGTTGGGTCTTTGTTGCTGTACGTGGGCTTTCTCTAGTTGTGGCGAGCTGGGGCTACTCTTCCTTGCAGTGTGTGGGCTTCTCATTGCAGTGGCTTCTCTTGTTGCGGAGAATGGCTCTAGGTGCGCAGGCTTCAGCAGTTGTGGCTCGCAGGCTCTAGAGCGCAGGCTCAGTAGTTGTGGCACACAGGCTTAGTTGCTCCACAGCATGTGGGATCTTCCTGGACCAGGGCTCGAACCTGTGTCCCCTGCATTGGCAGGCGGATTCTTAACCACTCTGCCACCAGGGAAGTCCCCCAGAGTTGCTTTAGAGCTGGCCCCAATTGCGTCTCCCCTCCCAGACCGACTTCAATCACCCTGCCAGGTGTGCTTGATGCACTGGATTTTCCCCGGGGAGTGATTTTTATTTCTGTGCCCTGTCTCCTCTATCCTTAAGGGCACTCTAGCACATAGAGCACCTTGATTCAGATTAGGAACTAGCATTCCCTCTGGCCTAACAGTTTACAGGAGGTGCTCCCTCTGGGTGGACCAGTGATAAAAAGATTTTCCTTCCTCTGACTTAAGACTCCAGCCGGGGCATATGTCTGGCACTTGTGGCATTGGCTCACAGTGTCTGGGCTGTTTTTTAGGCCCCATTCCAGGACCCCTTCTGCAGGGCAGGCTTGTGTAGGGAACCCCTGGAAAGCTGCACGTGAGAGCCTTGCCTCCTGTCTCCCAAATGTCCCCAGTGAGGAAGCGAATGGGGTGGACATGTGTATGCATACATGCATGCAGCACATCCATGCATGCCTATACATGTATACACATGTGCACGTAGTCACATACAAGTGTGCACGTGTGCACAATCTAGGAGGAAGAGCCCCCAGACATATAGGAGGCGCTGGAGTGGAGAGATTAAGGGCCAGGGTTTTCCCGTTGTGGGTGACAGCCCACTGAAATCAGCATAGTGGGGAGTGAAAGCATCATCAGGCCTTCTCTGGCCACGCTTGGCCTTCCCTGCTTTACTTTTCTCCATAGCACTCACCAAATTACCACCTCAGATGCTACGATTTTGCATGTGGATCTTTTTTTTTTTTTTTTTTTTTTTGGCGATACGCGGGCCTCTCACTGCTGCGGCCTCTCCCATTGCGGAGCACAGGCTCCAGATGCGCAGGCTCAGCGGCCATGGCTCACGGGCCCAGCCGCTCCGCGGCATGTGGGATCCTCCCGGACCAGGGCACGAACCCGTGTCCCCTGCATCGGCAGGCGGACTCTCAACCTCTGCGCCACCGGGGAAGCCCCTTGCATGTGGATCTTATTCACTCTCTCTCTCTGGGAAAATGCAAGCTCCAAGAGGTCAAGGATTTTTATCTCTTTCATCCACTGACATAGCCCCAAAGCCTAGAACAGTGTCTAACACATAATAGGTGTTCCATAAATATTTGTTGAATGATATATTTTTTTAATGGAATAGAATAGAAAACACCAGAGTGCATTGCACATGGTAATGGTGAGTAGTATTCTGTTTTAAAACTTTGTTTCAGTTCTATATAACTGTGTGAGTGTATACTGGGTCCTGATGTAGAATGTATTTCATGCCGTGGGTTGGGCCAAAAGGTTTGAAAATGCTGATAAAGACCGTGGGCTCTGAAGCCAGACTGCTTATGTGACCTTGGGAGGAGTTATTTGAATTTTCTGTGTTTCAGTTTTCTCATCTGCAAAATGGGACTAATAAATACAGGTTACATCATACCATTGATATGAAGAGTAAATGGGATATTATTTCTAAAGGACTTTGAACAGGCCCTGGCACATAGTATGCACCCATAGTATTAACTAACTACAACTGTGGGTCATTTTCTTTGAGTTAATGCTTCAAAGCTTCCCTCCCCCAGGTCATTTTGGATCACAGATGGTTCAGTTTGCTTTGCTTTGCTTTTTTTATTGGGGTATAGTTGTTTTACAATGTTGTGTTAGTTTCTACTATACAGCGAAGTGGAGTTCCCTGTGCTATACAGCAGGTTCTCATTAGTTATCTATTTTATACATATTAGTATATGTATGTTAAATCCAATCTCCCAATTCATCCCACCCTCCCTTCCCCCCTTGGTGTCCATATGTTTGTTCTCTATGTCTGTGTCTCTATTTCTGCCTTGCAAACAAGTTCATCTGTACCATTTTTCTAGATTCCACATATATGAGTTAATATATAATATTTGTTTTTCTCTTTCTGACTTACTTCCCTCTGTATGACAGTCTCTGGTTCCATCCACATCTCTACAAATGACCCCATTTCATTCCCTTTTATGGCTAAGATTCCATTGTATATATGCATCACAACAGATGGTTTGGTTTTCTATGATGCACGTGTTTTTTCTAGCAAGGCTCTGGCTCTTTCTAGAACCTTCCAGGAGCAGGGCAGGACCAAGGGCAGAGTGGTAATCTTGGCTCATGAGGCTCTCTTGCTGGATTGGCCCTCAAATTGTTTCTCCCTCTCCACCAGCAATCAGGCCCATTATCTCTACTCAGAGAACCTCACCTGATGGTGTTTTATTGCACAGTTCAGGCTTTGCCTTCCTCTCAGCATTTCAAGGAGAGCATGTGAGGCCTCACATAAAAAGGCCCAAAGGCAGAGGTTCTCCCCTCCTTGGAAAAGGCCTGTCTTCTCTTAGCTAAGGGGTAGATCCCCATACCAGGACACACTTGGGTTTGTTCTACACGTAGTAGGCAAATCAGGGTTTAAGTCAGTTAGAATGCCAGTTCTTTTAGTATCTTCCCTTTAGCACCTTGCAGCGTTGGTTGGTACCAAGAAAGACTAGGCCACATTGGCATGGATGCGGGTGGTAATGTGAATGGGGTGGGGTGGGGGTCGCAGAGCTAGAATCAGCCGTGTTGGGTCATATGTGCTTTGAAGACAGACATGTGTGTGTTCCCAGGCTCTGCCCCACAGCAGGTGTGAGGCCATGGACAAGCCACTGGCCTTTCTGCACCTCAGTCTCTATTAACAGAAATAACAAGAATAGCTAATCCTCCTGGAGGCTTACTTTGTGCCCACTCCTGTTCTAAGCATTTTACACATATTAACTCATTTATACCACACAACAGCTTCATAAGACAGGCACTGTTATTATTTCCATTTTACATATGATAAGCATGAGGCTCAGAGAGCTTAAATAACCCGGCCCAAGGTTACCCAGCTTGTAAGTGGCACTTGGGATTTGAATCTAGGCAGTCTGACTCCCAAGTCTGTGCTTTTAAACAGCAAACTATACTGCCTCAAACAATAGCACCTACTTCCCAGGGTAGTTATGAAAATTACCTAAAATAAAATACTTAAAGAGTTTACTTTTTTCACACAGTGACCATTAAGTGCATATGTGTGTATGTGTATGCATTATTATTATTTTCTTTATCACTAAAGTCCCCAGCAGACCCCAGTTCATCTGCTGCTGAGGTGAACCATGAGGGCTGCCACCTGCCCATGGGGCTCCTGCGTGGACTTGGCCTCACAGGTGAGCAGACCACCTGCTGGATTTTAGATCTCCCCTCCTCAGCTGGGAGCTCTTGGGCAGATACAACTGTACACCCACATGTGGAGGTCTTGGTATTTTTGCTTTCATGTTGGCATGCTTCTGTGCCAACCCTGCCAAAGAGGTTGGGTAACATGTCCTTCTAGGAGTTTACATATCCCTCCTGTAGCCTGTGGCATCCCCTTTGCCACACGTGGACCAAAGTGCACTCGTCCAGCAAAAGCCCAAGTCAGGCATCCTTTTGACTGGCAGCAGCTATTCATCTGGTATTCTGATGTAGTTCAGATGACAAAGTAAATATCATTAATATTTTAAATTGGTAGCATTTTCTCCTTGCATTAAACTTTGCTTAGTGGAGGATGAACAGTCATTTTTGCCAGCCCTTGGACATCCTTCATTCATTCACTTGTCCATTCCACTCGACAAGGATTTATGCAGGTCTTACTTTGTGCCAGGTCTGTGTTAAGGGTCAAGATGGGAAAAGTTGATGACCTGCCCTCAAGGTTCTCACTGGCTTTTTGGCTTCCGGGGTAGAAACCAAAAGTTTTTAGAAAAACAGCTTTCCAGCAGGTAACTTGTTAAATCCTGAAATGAGTGACTAAGTAAGGACTGCCATTTAGAGCCTAAGTGACATGCAAGAGCCAGAAGAAGAAAGGATCTTAGATTTGGGCTAAGGATCTTCCTGGCCCTCTCCAGACAGATGAGGACCCTGGAGCCCTAAAAGTAACCTCAGGGTCACATGCTCATGACCCTCAGGGCAGGGTCTAGGAGCCAGATCTAGGCACTTTCCATTGCATCCTATGGCCTTTTCTTTCTTGGAATTTTAATCAGAGAAAACTTAAGACGTGAGTCCTGTCAAACAGCAGTCCCCAACCTTTTTGGCACCAGGGGACTGTTTTCATGGAAGACAATTTTTCCAAGGACCAGCGCGGGGGGATGGTTTCGGGATGATTCAAGCGCATTACATTTATCATGCACTTTATTTCTATTATTATTACATCAGCTCTACCTCAGATCTTCAGGCATTAGATCCCGGGGGTTGGGGACCCCTGCTGTCAAAATCATAGTAACTGGAGCAGCAGACTGTCTCATTTAGCCTCATTTAGTGGGTGGAAGGTATTTGTCCCACTCTATAGGTGAACATGCCGAGGCTGGGAGAGGTGAGGACATTTACCCAGCATCAAACAGCTCGTGGTGGAGTCAGCACTGGAACTTGGGTCAGGCTTACAAAGCTGACACTCTTTAACTTCCAACATGTAAGGCTGTCCTGGACCAGCTGTAGAATTCCAGATTTCTCTACTACTTGGGAGGCCCTGGCATCAGATTCTCCCTCTCTTTTTTTTTGGCTGCCAATGGAGACTTTAATCTTCATGGGAAATGCATTTCCTACTAGGCACTCATGTTACCTAGTTCATTTGGAACCTGATGGGTTTTTTTCCCCTTCCCATTAGTGACTAATGAGATTTTTGCTCCAGGAAGAATTCCTCGTGTTCATTGGATGTGTCTGAATATCTTAAGTCAAAGTATTGAATTTTCAGCCTTAGCTGCGAGGGAGTAATTTTTTTCCCATTCCCTGTTGTGGAGAGATATTAAAAAACTACTTGAGACACATGAGCTGGTGGTTGGCTACGATTCATCTGTAGCCAGAGCTGACATGGCCTCACTGTTTGCTTGGTTCTTTAATGCGTGCTACCCCCCACTCCTCCCCCCACCCACCTTAGCAACGTCTACACATCGTGGACATCATTCGGCCAGGGAGTGTGGGTGGGTTTTTTTAACAATGTCTTCCTCCTCTACAAGAGGTAAATGTAACCAAGCCTGAAAACTTTTCTATTCCTCTCATCTGTTTTTCTTCTGGTGAAGAGACTATTCACAAAGCAATTGGCCCTGTGTTTGATTCTGAATCTTTGTGTTGTTGTTTTTTATACATTTTGTTTATTTGTTTATTTTTGGCTGTGTTGGGTCATCGTTGCTGCGCGCGGGCTTTTCTCTAGTTGCGGCGAGTGGGGGCTGCTCTTCGTTGTGGTGTGCACGCTTCTCGTTGCAGTGGCTTCTCTTGTTGCGGAGCACAGGATCTAGGCACGCAGGCTTCAGCAGTTGTGGCACACGGGCTTCAGTAGTTGTGGCTCGCGGGCTCTAGAGCGCAGGCTCAGTAGTTATGGTGCATGGGCTTAGTTGCTCTGTGGCATGTGGGATTTTCCCGGACCAGGGCTCCAACCCGTGTCCCCTGCATTGGCAGGCGGATTCTTAACCACTGCGCCACCAGGGAAGCCCTCTTTGTGTTTTAAAGTCAGGATCTTCATACCTTTTCTTTTTTTTCTCTTTTTTTTTGGCTGTGTTGGGTCTTCATTGTTGTGCACAGGGTTTCTCTCGTTGCAGCAAGCCGGGGCTACTCTTCGTTGCAGCGTGCAGGCTTCTCATAGCAGTGGCTGCTCTTGCTGCAGAGCATGGGCTCTAGGCGCATGGGCTTCAGTAGTTGCAGCACTCAGGCTCAGTAGTTGTGGCTCGCGGACTCTAGAGTGCAGGTTCAGTAGTTGTGATGCACGGGCTTAGTTGCTTTGCCACATGTGGGATCTTCCTGGACCAGGGATCGAACCCATGTCCCCTGCATTGGCAGGCAGATTCTTACCCACTGCACCACCAGGGAGGTCCCCCATACCTTTTCTTAGCTTTCAAAGAATGGTACAAACACTTTCTGCATCTGAAAAACGGGCTGGATGTTACCCAGCTTGCAGGGTTGTGAGGCTTACCTTGGACAAGTTACTGACTCTCTCTAAGCCCCAGTTCCGTGTCTGCCAAATAGGGGTGATAATGATAGGACTGTGTCATAGATTTGTTGTGAAGCTTCAGTGAGATGATGTGTATAGGGTGCATAGCACACAGCAGAGCACATAAGTGTTTAATAAATCTTAGATGGTGTTATTGTTACTGTCTTCAGCCCAGGAACTTTCAGCTGGCTGAACCAGGCCACAGCTCATACTCACAATTCTTCATGGAATAAAGTCCCCAAGCCTCTTCATCTGCCTCTTTGTTTCCTTTCTTACCCACCTCCAGCTCCAGAGATATTTTGCTCCTTCAGAGGGAAACAAGCTTTCTTAGCCCTCTGTGGTCCCTGGTCCTTCCCCAGTCAAGCCCTGTCTCCCCTGAAAAACCATCATCTGTCTTCTCCTTATTTCCTACTCTCTACTCACTTGGTGCCCTTTCTGGCATTTGAGATGCCCTCCCCCCTTCACTTCCCCAATTGGAAAGCCAACCCTTCCTTTAAGGCCTGGCTTTTCTGTGGAACCTTGTACTGGTTAAGATATGGGTTTGCTGCATTCAACAAAACCCAAGGAAGCAAGATAGAGGTTTACTTATCTCTCATGTAAAAGAATACTAGAGATAAGCAGTCCAGGGGGAGAATGGTGACTCTATGATCATCAGGAATTTAGGCTTCTTTTTTTTTTCTTTTTTTTTTAACATCTTTATTAGAGTATAATTGCTTTACAATGGTGTGTTAGTTTCTGCTTTATAACAAAGTGAATCAGTTATACATATACATATGTCACCATATCTCTTACCTCTTGCATCTCCCTCCCTCCCACCCTCCCTATCCCACCCCTCTAGGTGGTCACAAAGCACCGAGCTGATCTCCCTGTGCTATGCAGCTGCTTCCCACTAGCTATCTATTTTATGTTTGGTAGTGTATATATGTCCATGCCACTCTCTCACTTTGTCCCAGCTTACCCTTCCCCCTCCCCGTATCCTCAAGTCCATTCTCTAGTAGGTCTGTGTCTTTATTCCCGTCTTACCCCTAGGTTTTTCTGACCTTTTTTTTTTCTTTTTTTAGATTCCATATATATGTGTTAGCATATGGTATTTGTTTTTCTCTTTCTGACTTACTTCACTCTGTATGACAGTCTCTAGGTCCATCCACCTCACTACAAATAACTCAGTTTCGTTCCTTTTTATGGCTGAGTAATATTCCATTGTATATATGTGCCACATGTTCTTTATCCATTCATCTGTTGATGGACACTTAGGTTGCTTCCATGTCCTGGCTATTGTAAATAGAGCTGCAATGAACATTTTGGTACATGACTCTTTTTGAATTATGGTTTTCTCAGGGTATATGCCCAGTAGTGGGATTGCTGGGTCATATGGTAGTTCTATTTGTAGTTTTTTAAGGAACCTCCATACTGTTCTCCATAGTGGCTGTATCAATTTACATTCCCACCAACAGTGCAAGAGGGTTCCCTTTTCTCCACACCCTTTCCAGCATTTATTGTTTGTAGATTTTTTGATGATGGCCATTCTGACCAGTGTGAGATGATATCTCATTGTAGTTTTGATTTGCATTTCTCTAATGATTAGTGATGTTGAGCATCCTTTCATGTGTTTGTTGGCCATCTGTATATCTTCTTTGGATAAATGTCTTTTTAGGTCTTCTGCCCATTTTTCGATTGGGTTGTTTGTTTTTTTGATATTGAGCTTCATGAGCTGCTTGTATGTTTTGGAGATTAATCCTTTGTCAGTTGCTTCATTTGCAAATATTTTCTCCCATTCTGAGGGTTGTCTTTTCGTCTTGTTTATGGTTTCCTTTGCTGTGCAAAAGCTTTTAAGTTTCATTAGGTCCCATTTGTTTACTTTTGTTTTTATTTCCATTTCTCTAGGAGGTGGGTCAAAAAGGATCTTGCTGTGATTTATGTCATAGATTGCTCTGCCTATGTTTTCCTCTAAGAGTTTGATGGTGTCTGGCCTTACATTTAGATCTTTAGTCCATTTTGAGTTTATTTTTGTGTATGGTGTTAGGGAGTGTTCTAATTCCATTCTTTTACATGTAGCTGTCCAGTTTTCCCAGCACCACTTATTGAAGAGGCTGTCTTTTCTCCACTGTATATTCTTGCCTCCTTTATCAAAGATAAGGTGACCATATGTGCGTGGGTTTATCTCTGGGCTTTCTATCCTGTTCCATTGATCTATATTTCTGTTTTTGTGCCAGTACCATACTGTCTTGATTACTGTAGCTTTGTAGTATAGTCTGAAGTCAGGGAGCCTGATTCCTCCAGCTCCGTTTTTCTTTCTCAAGATTGCTTTGGCTATTTGGGGTCTTTTGTGTTTCCATACAAATTGTGAAATCTTTTGTTCTAGTTCTGTGAAAAATGTCAGTGGTAGTTTGATAGGGATTGCATTGAATCTGTAGATTGCTTTGGGTAGTAGAGTCATTTTCACAATGTTGATTCTTCCAATCCAAGAACATGGTATATCTCTCCATCTGTTTGTATCATCTTTAATTTCTTTCATCAGTGTCTTATAATTTTCTGCATACAGGTCTTTTGTCTCCTTAGGTAGGTTTATTCCTAGATATTTTATTCTTTCTTTTTGTTGCAATGGTAAATGGGAGTGTTTTCTTAATTTCACTTTCAGATTTTTCATTATTAGTGTATAGGGATGCAAGAGATTTCTGTGGATTAATTTTGTATCCTGCTACTTTATCAAATTCATTGATTAGCTCTAGTAGTTTCCTGGTAGCATCTTTAGGATTCTCTAGGTATAGTATCATGTCATCTGCAAACAGTGACAGCTTTACTTCTTTTCCAATTTGGATTCCTTTTATTTCTTTTTCTTCTCTGATTGCTGTGGCTAAAACTTTAGGCTTCTTTTTGCTTTTCTGTCTCAAGGTTGCCTCATGGTCCAAAATAGCTGCTGGAAATCCAGCCATCACATTCATGTTTCAGACAAGAATTAGAAGAAAGGGAGAAAGGACATAAGAGTGAGTAGCAGCTGTTGGTCTGCCTTTTAAGGCACTTTCCTAGAAGCCTCTCATGACAATTTCTGTTTAGATCTCATTAGCCATCTCTAGCTACAAGGGAGGCTGGGAAATGTAGTATTTTATCTGGGCATATGGCCACCTCAAATAAAATAGGGGCTCTGTTTCAAGGAAAAATGGAAGAATTGATATTGAGTAGGCAACTAGCAGCCTCTGGCACAAGCCTTTTCCAAGTACTCCAACCCATCTTGTGGTTCTTAGAGTGAGCCCCACATGTACACAATTGTTTTATTATTGTGCCATCTATTAATTCATTGACCCAATGAACAAATAACAACTGAACCACTGCTCTGTGCAAGGCACGATGCCTTTTATATGTTTACTGTTAAGTGTTGCTCTCAAACTAAGAGGTTAGCTGGCTCCTTGAAAGCAGGGATCAGGGCTTATGCTTCTTTTTCTCCCTCACAACAGTATCTTTCACAAGGCTGGGCACACAGCAGGTACTTGAAAAGTACCTGGTTGATTTTCTAATAGTCAAAAAAGAGAAGCTCAGTGAAGACTTAAATTCCCTAATGTGGTACCGTGCCCAACAGTTCTGGTTGTGTAAGGTTTGTTTTGGGTTCAGTCTGGTTTTGAGGAACCATAGCAAGGAGAGTGGGGCCTGGGTCATCTCTAAACATCAGGGCTGTGTTGTGGCCACACGGACTTGTCCAGGTGTTGGGGTGGATTTGGCTATTTTGCAAACTGGATTCTGTTTGGATACTAAACTAGAATGATAAGCAGAAATGTCTGCACCCGCCTGGCTTTCCTTAGCACCGCTCTGTCTGTGTCGCTGTTTTCACACTGCATGAATCGCTCCTGCTGTTTCCGCACTGCATAGCTGCAGAGTAAATCTTCAGTCTTTCCGCAGTGAGCGTCAGCTTCTGTCCGTGTTCCTGTCTTCCCATTTGTTCCCTGCTCTTGTCTGCCTGAGATAAGACTGTCTGAAGGGAGGTAACCTAGAGCTTATGTCATATCTTACGGCTGAGAAAATGATTGTTTTAAAATTTTTATTGGCACTTAGGAAGAAAGGAACTAGAAGATATTTTGCTTCTACTACCTGCAAGGCACTGTGTTACATGCTTAACCTACATGGTCACATTTAATATTCAGAACAGTCTACTGTTCTGTTCTTACTGTAAAGAAAGTAATAGTATTCTCATTTTGCAGATGAGGAAACGGAGGCTCTGACCTGTTAACTAACAAGCCCAAGTTTGCTTAGGGCTAAGTGGTGGAATTATTTTTTCTCCCATTAAAATAATTAATTAATTTTATTGAGAGATAATTCACATACCATAAAATTCACCTGTTTAAAATGGATAGGCATGGTTTTTACTATATTCACAAAGTTGTGCAGTCATTGTCACTCTCCAATTCCAGACCATTTTCATCAGGTCAGGTAGGACTGTTTCAAGCCTGGGTTTCTCCTACAACTGTGCCATTTCCTTTTCTAATTTGCCACATGCAGTGATTTAAAATAACTAGGCTGGATTTGGAGGAACATCAGGGCTCGTTTGGGTGAGATATATACATAAAAGGAGCATCACCTCTTAAGTCACTTCCTTCCCATTACTGCAACAGTCCTGATTCCCCTTGAATTGCTGCAGAATGGGGCTGGCTTTAATTTCTCTGGGCCCCATCCTACCCTATTTGTGTTTTCTGAACTTGGGGCAGGGGGCAGAGTATCCCAAACTTGAGGTTCCATGAGCGCCCCTCATTCCTGCCCTGGGGTTGTGATTGACATGGTGAGAGGCACCCTTATTCTGACCTGTATCTTATTTGTCTCTGTAGCCCCAGAATGTCGTAGTGCCTGACATAATGGGAGATGCTCAATAAATGTTGATGAATACTCAGAGGTTTATTCCATTACCTCGAATGTAAATCACTGCTATAACTTATTGTTCTGCCCTTAGCCTTTCTCCTCCAGCCCCAGTTATCTTCTACATTAAAGACAGAGCGATTGCTCTAGCCCCTAAATCTCATGAGATTAGACTGCAGTGATCATACTGGCTGTCTGTCCCTTTAAAAGACTTTCCCCCAAGTCCTACCTAGCAACTGTTACTTCCATGCTATTGGCCAACACTGGGTCATATTGCCCTTAGCTGCAAAGAGGGCTGGGCAATCAGGAATTTTCACTCTTCAGCCTCTATAGTAAAGAGTGTTAAGGGAGAAGGGGACTGTGAATGGCTTTTGGAAAACCAGCCCAGTGTTGGCTCCACAGTCCTCCCCTGAACTTGCACATTCATTTGAGCAATTATAAAATGATTTAAACTGGTTTGCCTCTCTGTTTTCCCCACTGGATTCCAAGCCCCTAAATTGTGTGTGTTAGAGGATGACCATTTTTTAAAATTCTAGTATCCCTGCCCCTAACACCATGCTGGCATACTGTGTTTATTGAACAATAAAAGAAAGATTGTACATTTTCAAGTAAGAATTTTGTGGGATTGGGACTACCTGGGCAGACTGTTGGGGTCTTTAAGCATTTAAAACCTTTTTCATTTTCTCTTCCCCTTCCTCTTCTTCTTCTTTCCCTTTATCTTCATCTCTTCTTCTCCCTTCTCCTCTTTTTTTTTTGGACCAGTAGGATAAGACGTATTCTAGAGCTGTGATTCTCAAGGGATGTGGTGGCATTTTCTTCCTGAAGCTATTTTCAAACATTACATGCCCCAAGGAGATTTTGATGTCTGCCCTTCTGGCTTACTACCACATCCACCTGCCCACCAGTTGAGAATTTGCCATGTTGTGCCCATCTTCCTGAGAGGAGTGTGCTGTTTCCTGAAGGTGGTCAATGCACAGAAAGGCCGATATTCCAACCTGCCCAGCTAGGCCCTCCCCAACCAATGAAGAGCTGTGCTAGTCATTAGGACCATAAACTAAACATTTTGGTTCCCCTTTGCTTTCCAGGAACATGGTAGGTAGGATTATGTTCCTGGTTCCCTTGAAATTGGGTAGGACTATTTGCCTAGTTCTAACCAATGAATTTGAACGGAAGTGATTGTGCAACTTCCAGACCAGAGCATTTCATGCTGGTATGAGACCCTTCAGAGCACTTTGTTCCCTTTGCTATTGCAATGTATACTGTTCCAAACGGTGGCAATTTTGTCAGCCTGGGTCCTAGAGGGAGGGCAACACAGAGCAGAGCTCCTATTCATCCTTCAGTGGACATGTCCTAGAGTGAGAAATAAATCATTGTTATTTGAAGCCACTGAAATGTTTGGTGCTGTTAGTTACTGCAGCATTACCTCATTTATCTTGACTGACACAAACACCTGACTTATCTTGATACAGAAGAATGGCTCTCTGAGCCTCAAAAATCAAAGTAATTTCCTGAAAACCTCTAAGTTCCCTTCTCACTAAGGCCAAGTGGTAACCATAGCTGTTTGTATGTGTATATGAGAGGGGTAGGTCTCAAAAATGTGAAAAACAATGTTAGAAATGGCTAAACAGTTTCACCATTGTTTCATTCAGTGATATGCTGGAGGGATTTATAAGACTCAATAGCAGATTGTATTCATGGCTAAGTTTTTTTTTTTACAGAGGATACAGAGCAAAAGCAAGAAAAAATATATGTATCAACAGACTCCAGAGAGGTCCAGCACAGGCTTTTGATGTCCTTCCTTGTCTTAGGCCATATTGGAATATTGGAATGCTCTCTCTCTAACAGCACACACGAAGACATATATGGAATATCTTCCCCTAAGGAAGTCTGTTTCAGTCTCGAGGTTTGAGACTTTTTTTTACCATAAAGAATAGATTATACCTATGCACCTTTGTTTATTTGACTGACAGAATAAAACACACTTTAGGGGCTTCCCTGGTGGCACAGTGGTTGAGAATCTGCCTGCCAATGCAGGGGACACGGGTTCGAGCCCTGGTCTGGGAAGATCCCACATGCCGCGGAGCAACTAGGCCCGTGAGCCACAACTACTGAGCCTGCGCGTCTGGAGCCTGTGCTCCGCAACAAGAGAGGCCACGATAGTGAGAGGCCCGCGCACCGTGATGAAGAGTGGCCCCCGCTTGCCGCAACTAGAGAAAGCCCTCGCACAGAAACGAAGACCCAACACAGCCAAAAAATAAATAAATTATTTAATTTTAAAAAAACCACACACTTTAGGATAATATTTTATCCTAGTATTTATGCAAATAAACAACCTAACCTTACACCTAAAGGAACTAGGAAAAGAAGAACAAACAAAACGCAAAGTTAGGAGAAGGAAAGAAATAATAAAGATCAGAACAGAAATAAATGAAATCGAGAATTTAAAAAAATAGGAAAGATCAATGAAACTAAGAGCTGATTCTTTGAAGAGATAAACAAAATTAATAAACCTTTAGCCAGACTCATCAAAGAAAAAAGAGAGAGGACCCAAATAAATATAATCAAAAATGAAGAAAGAGAACTTACAACCAGTACCACAGGAATACAAAGGGTCATAAGAGATTACTGTGAACAATTATGTGCCAATAAAATGGAAAACCTAGAAGAAATGGATGAATTCCTAGAAACGTACAATCTCCCATGACTGAATCAGGAAGAAATACAAAACATGAACAGACCATTACCTGTAAAGAAATTGAATTAGTAGAAACAACAACAACATCAACTCGCAACAAACAAAAGTCCAGAACCAGAAGATTTCACAGCTGAATTCCACCAAACACTTAAAGAATTGACCTCTATCCTTATCAAACTATTCAAAAAAGTTGAAGAGGAAGTAACACTTCCGAACGCATTCTACAAGGCCAGCATCACCCTGATACTGAAACCAGAGACACCACAAGAAAAAGAAAATTACAGGCCAGTATCACTGATGAACATAGATGCAAAAATCCTCAACAAAATATTAACAAACTGAATTCAACAGTATATTAAAAGAATCATACACCATGATCAAGTGGGATTTATCCCAGGGATACAGGGATGGTTTAATCCCTGCAAATCAGTCAATATGATGCACCACAGTAACAAATTAAAAAATAAAAATTATATGATCGTCTCAGTAGATGCAGAAAAAGCTTTTGACAGAATTCAACATCGATTTATGATGGTAGTATATTAACTTCATTTGTGATGATGGAATGCCTAAATGTCTGATTGCCCAGATCTCTGAGAAATGTGATTTCCTCAGGGATTTTGCACATTTGGAATGAGCATGACACTCAGAAAAGTTGCAGAAGTACAATGCAATTTTCCAAGGTCTTTTGTCTGTTGATTAGATCAGGGGTGGGGGGCTTCCTCACAACCTACTCACCACTTACACTGTTATTTCAAATCATAAAGAACACACTTGTAAACAAAAGTTTGAAACTATCCATCTGTGATTTGGGGATACCTGACTATAATGATATGGTTTTGCCATGCCGAGTGTTTAGTACAAGTATATATTACACACATACTTTGATCAGTATAGTTCCATAAGACCAAGTATTATTCTTCTTATTCTATAGTAATAATAAGTCTAGAAACATTGAGTCCCTTAGCTAATAAAGAACAGGGCTAGGAATAGAGCCCAGCTCTTTCTGGGGCCAAAGTTACTCCATCTCACCACTAACTCTTAATTTCTCCAGGCTACGGCTCCTCATCTCTAAAATAAGGTGATTGGACTAGATGATTTTCCAGGCCTACTTTTACGAACACCAGTAAATTGGATGAGCTGGGACTCTGTACTAAGTAATGGTTAAGAACTTGGCTTTGAATCAGAGGAAACTGGTTTGGATCCAGGCTGCAGGCTGCTTGTTATTTTGTGCCCTTAACCAAGTTACATCACTTTTCTATAAACCTATTTCCTTTTCTGTACAACGGAGATGATTATATCTCACCTGATGTTGTAAAGACTAAATGAAATAATGGACAGAAAATATGTAGCACAGGGCCTGGCATACAATAAACTCTGTATAAATGCAAACAGCCGCTGGTATGGTGCTCAAGAGCATACTGTCTAGGACCACATTGCTTGGGTTTGAATCCCAGCTCTGCCACTTAACTGCTATGTGACTTTAAGCTAGCTTAAATTTTTTGTGCCTCAGTTTCCTTATCTTAGACTGAGTGATAATAATATGATATCAATACCTAATTAAGTCTGTGTGAAGATTAAATAACTTGATATATAAAGCACTCAGTACCTGACACTTAGTAAACAGAGCGTGTTGACTAATTTTATTATCACAAACATTACTGTTGTTGGCCATTTGCATTGCTCAAATAGACAATAAGGGTGAAAAAAAACGGTATCTTGCTCATCTTGTTGCCTGGTCATATCCTTAATTGAAACCCGAGGCTTCTGGAAATCCTGCAGTTTGAATAATCCAAGAGCTGAAGCAGTGGAGCATCCAATTACGGATGCCTCACAGCTGGAACCCTGGGGAGGAAGGTGAGGTCTCACCATTGTCTAGCTGAGGTTGTGGTCCTTTTAGGAAGAAAGCCCTGCTTTGTATGCAGCTGCCTTGCCTTCAGTTTGGCTGCATAATGGCGCCTTTTTGTTTTATTTTAAAGCATCTTGAGGAATTCAGAGCCCTCTCCCGCTGACAGTCAGCAGAGAAAGCCACTGAGTGTCACATCTCTAATGAGCCTTGTGGACACTCTGATGGCCCCACTGAGGCAGCCAGGCAGGGAGCGTGCAACACAGGCTTGTGCCTACATCCACAGGCTCCTTTGAGCACAGGCCACCACGCTGGACTTCATTATGGGGCTCCCTGTGCACCCCCAAGGTCTCCCATGCCTGTCCTCATTGTCTCAGAAGGGCATGGCATTCTTCCTGAATACCGGGCTTGTTGGTAACCTTTGTGGGCTAGCAGTGAGAAAACAGAAATTAATTATTCATATCAGTGGGCCTGAAGGAGCTGTTGTTTGCAGAGTTGAGTCTTCTCCTGGCTACCAAACCCAGAATTCCCCAGGGCCTCTGGACAAGCAGAAGGTAGTGTGATCCTTGGAGACAGCTGCTCTGAAAGCAGAGATGGCAAGTGGCTGGCCCCGGGCTACATGCACTCTGCTGATGTGCTTTGTTTGGGCTTCAGGGGGTTAAACCAAAATTGAAACAATTTAAAATTGGGAGATTTTTACATAAAATCTGGATTTCTGAGTTTTCTTGAAAGATGGGAAGGTCTACAATACATGTGGAAATTACAGGTAATGCTGAGTAGCTGACCCCTTGAGACTGGACATGATTTCGCTGATTGCTTCAGCTTCATCTGGCCCCTTTATTCACTCACATTGTGAGAGGTGTGTGTATATTGTGGTGAACAGAGCTGCCTGGCCTTGCATCCTGCCTCTGCCACTTACTAGTTATGTGACCTTAGGCAAATTACTTAACCTCTGTGGGCCTCAGTTTCCGCATCTGCTAAATGGGGATTATAACCGTTTACCTCATAAATCTGTGAGAGCTAAATGAGTTAGAATAAGTGCTTAGAATAGTGTGCCTGTCACATAATAAGTACTGCTTAGGTGTTAATATGTACTAGTATTACACTACCTACCTGCCTAGTGTTTTAGGCATTCGAGATGATAATCCTTGTGTTACACAGTTTCCCATAGAAGGAAAAAAAATGTATTTATTTCCTAGTGTGTGTCTGAACTCACTAATAAGTGTTTACTCCCTCCTCCAGCTCCTAATCTCAGCACCTTGGAATGTAACAGAGTAGTGCTACCCACCGTAACAAAGTGTCAGTGGCTTAACAGGCTAAGTGTAGTATATGCACATGTTCCTGATGGGCAGGTTTGCTTCCCATGGTCGCTCAGAATCCAGGCTCCTGCACTCTTGTGGATCTGCCCTCCTCTAGATCTCTGTGGTTCTCAGTTATCAGGGAGCATTGGAGAACCAGAGAGTGAAGACACACTTGCTTCTTAGCTCTCTTAGCCCAGAACTGATATCCATTTCTTTTGCTCATATTCCATTGGCAAACACAAGGCACATGTCCCCTCTTAGAGGTGGGGGTCCTGGCAAGTGTAGCCCCTGACTGAACAGCTGGTTCCCAGCAATGGCCCCACTCTGGGGAGGGGGCTGGGGCAGGAATATTTGGTAAACCCTCAACTGTCTTTGCCACCACGGTCATATTAAATAAGCGCCGAATCAGCATTTCCCTGGACCTATTTTCTTGTTCCTTTTCGCCTGTGAAATGTCTCCAAGGGTGACTGCCTTGTTTTTGTTTGGTTTTGGGGGGGAGGAAGGAGAGAAAGAACCATTTTATTTTTTCATTTCATGCTTCAAGTTCATATATACCATCAGAGCACTGATTTAGGATATCAGAATTAGACTGGAGCAATAGTATTTCGTCTGGGTTACTTACTTGGAGGGAAATACAACTTAGCCATGGTGCTTACATGTACATTGAAATAGCTGCCAAATTAATGGAAAAATGACATTTACAATCAGAATTTTCGTATTCAAATCTCCGTCTTTCTTCCTTTATATTGGGTTAATTGTAGACATTTAGCATTTGGCCTTGTTAAGGTAGGTAATTTAAAAATTAAGGCAGTTACTCATGGGGAAATAGGAAGAGAGAGAGAGAGAGAGAGAGAACAATAAAATATACTAGATAAATTCTAAATATTGATGAAAGCCAAAATAAATTTTTAGGTTGGAGGAGCTCTCTAATAGCTAATCTTTAGGATTAAGACAAAAAAAAGGAAAAGGGGCCTCAGAGAGCATTTCACGTCTCCTCAAAATAAAAAGTCTTGCACTGCCTCTTTTTTACCAGTTTGTTTCTTTGGAACCACAGAGCCTGTCATCTTTGAAGACATGCGATCACTGTGGGGTTAAGACAGTGTCTCTGCTGCAGTTCACACACAATCTCTGAGAAGCCAGCACAGAAGAACTTCTTCTGAGTTAGGAATGACCTTCAACCTCTGTGGCCTTAATTCAGATGAAATAATATCTGCTTAGTCACCTAAAACAGGGTCATCTTCCTGATTTTAGTTGCCCCTGAATTTGCTATTTGGGTCCCAAACTGACTGACACCTCTCTCTGTACCCTGAATCACAGTCTTCGGGTGAATCAATTGCCGGCACCACGTGGAAGGAAAATCCAGAATCTTCAGTTTCACGTCTGACCACTTCCCAGCCTGACCCAACTCCCACCCCAAGCACATTACAAAATCAAGAGGTTTTAGAAAGTGAAAAGTGGAAATAGCCAGGTTTCTCCCTTGGTCCCAGGCTGCAGCTTGTTTGGTGCCACGTCTTGAAGAAAGATCTCTGTTAGGAAAAAAAACCTCTGTGGATCTGTCTCATGGTCAGATGGGTTGATTCTCTGTGACTCCATTCCAGAATTTGCTAGGGAATTTTACAGTCCTTTCACTGATGAAAAGGTGAAAAACCTCTGGAGTCCAAACTGTGGTCCCAAACATGGCTCCTCCCCCAGGACTTGTCTTTACATCTTAATTTAACACTTGTATCATTCTGCCCCTTATTATGGTCATTTCAGGGATTCCCCCACCTCACCAGGCTTGCTGAAGGTAGGAACTGGCTTATGGCGGTAAACAGTGCAGGCTCTGGCATCAGATTTACTAGTTTTTAAAAGTTATTTCACCTCTCTGTACCTAGTGAGCACTCAATAAGTCATAACTCATTATTATTTACCCTCTATTTTCCTAGCATCTGCCACAGTATCTTTTGTGTCTTGCCTACTTGACAAATGTTTGCTGGTTAACCTCAAAGAATAATTGAGGAACTTAACTATCATTCTTCTACTTTTGGAATAATCGAGATGAAGTACTGACTGCAAGTCAGAATTCTCTTTAGGGACACTGTAAAAAGACAGATTCCTGTTACCACAGCCCACTGAAGTGGAATCCCAGTGGATATGGGCAAAACCTAGAATCTATATTTTAACAGGTCCAAGGGGATTCTCAGCAGCCAGCCCAGCTCCCCAGAGTTCGGCAGGCTTTGCTAAGTGCTTGATGTGGTGTCTAAGTGCAGCGTCTGGTGTTTTTCTTGTTTTTTTGTTTTTTTTTTTTTTTTGCGGTACGCGGGCCTCTCACTGCTGTGGCCTCTCCAGTTGTGGAGCACAGGCTCCGGATGCACAGGCTCATAGGCCATGGCTCACGGGCCCAGCCGCTCCGCGGCACGTGGGATCCTCCCAGACCGGGGCACGAACCCGCGTCCCCTGCATCGGCAGGCAGACTCTCAACCACTACACCACCAGGGAAGCCCTCTTGTTGTTTTTTGATGTGCACTTTTATAGTTTGTTTCACTGAAAAAGAAATTGTATTACAATTACCACCAAATGTGGAAAACAGAGTTAGGCTATGTACATTATCTCTCTGTTTTTTTGTTTTTTTTTTTCAAAAAATGTTATTGTGTTAAAATACACATAATATAAAATTTATCATTTTAAACCATTTTAAGTGTACAGCTCAATGGTATTAAATACACTCATAATATTTTGTAACCATCACCACTTCCATCTCCATAATTCTTTTCATCTTGTAAAACTGAAACTCTATACCCATTATACCCCACCCTTCACTTCCCACTGGCTCTAGCAGCCACTATTCTACTTTCTGTCTAGAAATTTGTCTACTCTGTAAGTACCTCATGTAAGTGGAATCATACAGTATTTGTCTTTTTGTGACTGGCTTATTTCACTTAGCATAATGTCCTCAGGGTTCATCCATGCTGTAGCAGATGTCAGGATTTCCTTCCTTTTTATGGCTGAATGATATTCCATTGTATGTATACGCCACATTTTGCTTATCCATTCATCTATCGATGGACACTTGGGTTGCTTCCATGTTTTAGCTATTGTGAATAATGCTGCTATGAAATTGGCATACAATTATCTTTTTGAGACCCTGCTTTCAATTCTTTTGTATGTATACCCGGAATTAGAATTGCTGGTTCATGTCTGGTGAGGCCCTTTCTGTCCATACAGCCTAAAGGTTGACATTAAAAAGGAAGCCAGGGCTTCCCTGGTGGCACAGTGGTTGAGAGTCCGCCTGCTGATGCAGGGGACACGGGTTCGTGCCCTGGTCTGGGAAGATCCCATATGCCGCGGAGCGGCTGGGCCTGTGAGCCATGGCCGCTGGGCCTGCGCGTCCAGAGCCTGTGCTCTGCAACGGGAGAGGCCACAACAGTGAGAGGCCTGCGTACCGCAAAAAAAAAAAAGGAAGCCAAAAAAAAAAAAAAGAAATCTCCAGTTTACTTAAGAACTTTAGATGCTTCTAAGCAAAATGTGGAAGGAAGAGTCCTTTTGAGTTTGTGTGATTAGATAAGGAGTTGCCAGACAGTTGATTAAATAATCCATTTGTGTTAGGAGCCAGCAAGCAGTTAGAGGGAGGAAGCAGCCCAAGGTGACCTTTGGCCTGAGAGCAAACACAGCAGCAGAAAGCTGAGTGACATTTGGATGGTGGTACAGAGAAATCCATTGAGATCTGCTATTTCAAACCACCTGGCCAGCTGTGATTTGAATTATGTAGGTAACCCTCTTGCTGCCCCTAGATAGCGATCATGGTGTTTGAAGGTGTCAGGTTCCAGGTGTGAATGCTCACCCACATTCATTCTCCCTGCTGAGCTCTGGGGAAGGAGGTCACTGGGGTAGGGTCACTTCTTTCCAACCAGGTGACAAGTGACAGCCCCTAAGTCCCAATAAGCAGGGTGAGTTTCTGCCTCTCCGAATTCCATTACTTTCTGCCTCTCTCAAAGAGATCAGCCTTCACTGATTTATCAACAGATTTAGGTGGCATGAAATACGTGTGTGTGTGTGTGTGTGTGTGTGTGTGTGTTTTCTTCGGCAGCAGAGATCAATGTGATATTAAGACGACAGTTTTGCTGCAATTTGTAAATTTGCTGAGTTTATAAATAGGCAAACGTGGCGGACTTTGATAAATGGAACTTTTTGTGGTATTTTTAAAAAGTCACCGTGAGAGCATGGAGTACTTAAAACCTCCAAACCCACCAATAAAAAGGTCAACAAAATACCTTTAATTCTCAATGTTTATGGGGTATCTAAATCACCAAGTATTAGAGGGTTAAAAGAGAAGGATTTGGACAATAAAACCTACTTCAAAGCAGGTTCCCGAGAGTAAAGCATTGCATGTCTGATTTTATGGCCATGAGAGACCAATTCTGGGCTACCATAAACTCCTTCTATCTGTGAAAAAGGGATGCAGGCACCATTAAAGCAACCTTTATTGACACCTGAATTGTGCCAAGCAGTAAGCCAGGGGAAAGGGTTCAAATCTCTGCTTCAAGAGCCTTCAGTCTCGCTGTGGGACTAGGCTGGTAAGCAGGTTTTCACCACCTAAGTGTATAGACAATAGAGACCCAGGCTAAGGGCTTGCCGTCTTCAACTGTCTCATAAGACCCAAGGTAGGTCTTTATAAACTGTTGGCAGCCACTGCTGTTCAAATGCCAACCACATCTTTGCTGGATGACCAGTAGTTACGAAAGTGATAGCACCGGCTCCACGATCTTGAGGGCACATCATTTGGCACTTTTCCTTATTTCTTCAGCTCCAGTGCCCACGTGCCTCCCAGCAGAAAGTCCAGCAGTTCCTGAAGCTCTCCCTCACAGAGTCAAAGAAGGAGCAGTGCTTGGTGCCACTACACCCGAGTCTCCTTAACAGGAGGGACCTCTCATTTCACAGGCCAACAGATGTCCCTGGTACACAGAGGCAGTGGGAATGCACTGATCGAGACCTAGCACAGGCTACTGCTATTCTCAGAGAGAAGACAATGTCCATTCCTCAGTGCTGAGCTCAGCTGGGGACACCTACTCCTTACACCCACATCCTTCAGGTCACAGGCAGAGCTGCTTCCCATGTGTCCATCTGCCCAGGAAGGTCAGGCAGGACAAGTTCTAGAATCCACCACTATATCCTTTCCATCGCTGGGGCCCCATCTGGGGGGGTCAGACTACTTTTCAAACCCTCAGAACACAGGGGGGCCTCTTAAACCCTCTTTCATGTCAGTGGCTCCAAAGTGGTTAATCTTCTAAGAGAAGCTGTCCAAGGAATTATAAGGTTATAAGGTCTGTGATTCCAAGAGTACTTTTTTCCCAGCACTTCTCTTGTTAGAGAAAAGGCAACGGGGACAAATCTAATCCTTAGCAAGGTATCCCAATTTCTGCTTTTCCAAACAACGCCACAGTGAAAAATCATGTATGGTACACAACCCATGTGTGCACCTGCGTGAATATTTCTCTAGAGAGTATCTAGACATGGAATTGCAAAGCTGAAAAATATGTGCATTTAAACTATTAATAGATATTGTCAAATCGTCCTCCAAACATGTTGTTCCAGTTTATACTCTCGCCATACTTTTTGAGAGAACCAGTTTAGTCCCTCACCAATATTTGTTATCATATTTCACTCGTGCCAATCTAATGGACAAAAAAATGGCATCTCAATGTACATATGACCCTGATTACTAATAAGGCACAGTATCCTTTCTTATATTCTTTGGCTATTCGTATTTCCTCTTCTTTGTGATATTCTTTGCCCACTTTTTAGGTTTAATGTGAATACATTTAACACTTCACCTTGAATAGTATGCTAATTCTAGATTTCCCTAAGTTAAGGAAATTTGTTGTCATTTTTATTTCTAGTTTCCAGGTTTTTTTTTTTTTCCTGTTCTTTTTAAGCAGAAATAGGTTAACTTTTTTTTTTTTTTTTTTTGCGGTACGCGGGCCTCTCACTGTTGTGGCCTCTCCCGTCGTGGGGCACGGACACGCAGGCTCAGCGGCCATGGCTCACGGGCCCAGCCGCTCTGCGGCATGTAGGATCTTCCCCAACCGGGGCACGAACCCATGTCCCCTGCATCGGCAGGTGGACTCAACCACTGCGCCACCAGGGAAGCCCGGTGTTAACTTTTAACAATGTTTTTATCAAATATGTTAAGATATGAGAAATATGTTTTTTCTTCCTTAATCTATGAATGTGGTGAATTACACAAATAGATTTCTAATGTTGAACTAGGTTTATATTCCTGGGATAAACCCTATTTGGTCTGATATACAGGGATTGGGGCAGCTCAGTTGTACACTATACAACTCACATGGCATCAAGTTGTGCAGTGCACAACCTGCACAACCATGCATAGTGGTTAGTTAGGTAGCTCCCAGCTGTTTCTATGTCCTGAAGCAGTTTTTATAACATGGGCATTTTCTGTTGGTAAAGGTTTGGAAGCTCTTGCAGGATTTTCCTCTCAAACCATTATCTGTATATTTCCCTGGAAAACTGATCCTCTCAAACTTTTGATCAAGTTCATGCTGTGAATTCATGCTTTAAGTTTATCCCTCTGCTCTAAACAAAGCCATGATAAATAAACATTTTTTAACATTTAAAAGGTATAGGTGGGCTAAAACATAAGATATATATCTCCATGAACCAGAAATGGAATAAAAGCCAAGTGTGAAAAAGAGAGCTAGAGCCAGAGCCTGTTGGGCCCCTCCTGCTTCCTCTCCACTTGTCTCCCAGATAGCTGGCCCTGGAAGCTTTCCTGCTCCAGGATCTGCTTCTTCCCTGCGCCCTACCCCACCCCACGGGTTGGCAGCAGTCCTGTCCTAGGCATGCTGTGACCTGTGGCTTCCTCTTTCAGTCTAATACCCACATCGTCTCCTTTCAGGGATTCCTCAGAATTCCTCATCCTTGCGGGTACCCTGTGTTATTTTCCTGAGCTGTTATAGGTTTGGGGTTACTATATGACATATCATGTCTAGAGATTTGGGTTAAGAGGGATAAATTTGCTATGACAAATTTATCATAATGGTGTAAAACAAACAAAAAAACTACATGCATTCAGTCCTCCACCTTGAACCAGAAGTTCCAAAGGAAAATTAAGTTAGAACTAAGATCTCAGTTTTAAAAATTAACAACTGAGTATCTACCATGAAGCAGTCCCTGCGTGAAACATAAATGTATTTTCAATATAAAAGATGCGAACAGTACTGAAGTCTTTGGAGTAGAACATGAAAGCTCTTGTCATTTCTTCCCCACCACTTTCAATCCTCTCTCCAGAAGGAACCTGCAGTTAACAGTTTGTTGTAGATTTTATATCCTTCTAGTCCTTTTTTGGCACATGTACAAGTATTTTTCTAATCTTTGCATTGCTTCATTTATTCTCACAACAGCCATAAGAGGTTAGTATTAACCCCATTTTATGGATAAGAAAACTGAGGCCTAAGAAGATTGGGTAATGTGCCAAGGAGCACACAGCTAGTTAGTTTGAACCCATGTTTCTCATTTTGAAAAGAGCCAATGCCTCTTTTTCAGGAGATGGAGGCACTACTCTTTGCGGGCAAAAAGGAATGACTCTTGTTCAGTGGTGTATTTCTAGCAAACCCAAACTGGTCTGAGGGAGTCCCAAGGGACACTGGGGTCTTTCAGCTCAGCTATACTCTCCTCTAGCAGCTGTCCTTTGGGAGACCTGAGTGGGCAAGCCCTTGATTTATAATTTGAATTTCAGGCGACGCTCATCTGGATTTCAGATCTTCCCTTTTCCTAGGGCGTGTTGAAAAGACATCCTTGAAGTGCCGCCAGGAAAAGTTTTCGGGTGCTGGGGACCCTAACAGTTCTTGCCCCAAGTGCCCTGGGGGAAATCCGGGAGACCCTGGCAGTGGCTTCACCTGGGAAGAGCTGGAGTTGAAGCCAAGAGGAAATGGGCCGGCCCGGCGGGCCTGTGCTGTCTCCCTCCTTCCGGCTCTGCTCCAGGGACTTCCGCAGTGGACACAGCACCGAGGCCAGAAAATGAAAGCTGTTTGATCTGTTTATTTTTAAAGACAGAATAAACGGCGGAGGTGGTTTCACATCCCGCGTCTGCCGCTTCCGGCTGGTGTTGTCCGAGGCGTGTCAGCTCCCACATAAATGCCACACCCACGTATTAGGGAGAGCCTGGGCCTCCCTTCACCACCACCCCAAGTGCCGAGTGTGTAGAGAGGCCCCCAGAGCGTTGTGGCATCTGCCTTCCTGCGAGAGTCACAGAAAGCAGGCCCAAGACCCGGAATTCACGTGCATTGCAATAACTGCGTAAACCTCACAAACCCAGGCTGCCTCGCCTACCCGGCTCCATGAGCTGCAAGCCACCACGGGGTTTCTGATTTGATGTCGGATTAATCATGCGTGCAGACGGTGGCAGCGCCGGCGGCCCGCGAGGTTTAGCTGCCGTTGCTCGATTTCACATTTAAATGCCGCAGCCCCCGTCACGTGAGGGCGAGCCTGCGGCCCCACCCCGTGGGAGCTGGCGGGGAGCTGGCCAGGAGCCCGGCTGCGAAGCCCCATCGATCCGATGCTCACGTGAACTAATGGAGAAGCTAGCAGGGGGCGGGGAGAGTTGAATTTACCGTTGCTGCAGGCGTCTGGGGGCTCCTCCTTTAAATAAGACGGCCGTTTGTCTTCAAGCCAGCTGTTTCCAGCTGCAGTGTTTCTAAACAAGCCCTAAACCTAGGCAGGCTTTCATCAAGCGTCTGCGGATCAGGAATAGATGATTATGAATCATCTTCCCTTCCCTAACAGGATCATCAAATTTCATGCAACATTTACCAAGGGCTAATATGTGGAAGCATGAGAAGGCGATATTACACTTTAGTGGGCACACCATGGGGGAGGGGGGTATGATACCTTAAGAAGAGAGTTGGGAAGTTGTGCCTCTTGTCCACAGGGGAAATACCCTTAATGCCCTTAAATGTGTGTGTGTGTGTGTGTGTGTGTGTGTGTTTTCCTGGCACATCTGTGTTTGGAGACTGTTTGCTGAAGAGTATATGAAAAGGCAGGAAGGATACCCTTCAATTTGCAACTTAGAATGAGCCATCACACTGAAGTTCAAGATGAGTAATAGATATAGACTAGAGATTTTCTCTCTCTTTTTTTTTTAAAGAAGATGTTGGAGGTAGGAGTTTATTAATTAATTGATTTATTTTTGCTGTGTTGCGTCTTTGTTTCTGTGCGAGGGCTTTCTCCGGTTGTGGCAAGCGGGGGCCACTCTTCATCGGCCTCTCACTATGGCGGCCTCTTGTTGCAGAGCACATGCTCCTGCTGTGGCTCACGGGCCTAGTTGCTCCGTGGCATGTGGGGTCCTCGCAGACCAGGGATCGAACCCATGTCCCCTGCATTAGCAGGCAGATTCTCAACCACTGCGCCACCAGGGAAGCCCAAGATTTTCTCTTTAATGTGAGCTGTGGGGCTCTAGCATAGCTGAATCTGTTATTATAAGAGGTCCTTCTGGATCACATGTCTATAATAATACTGACGTGCCCTAAAATTTATAATTTATTTGTGTAGAATTGTGTATAGTGGGGAGGGAGTACACTAATTTCTGATTTTAAGAAAATTTTTTTTTTGGTCCAGGATTTTGATTGTTTACTTTGGGTAAACCAAGGTTTATAATTTTAACATAAAATTATTCATATATCTTTTTTTTTCTTTGAACACATTTAAACACTCCAGACCTCAGTTTTCCTTTTACTCAAAGAGGGTACTCTACCTAGGTGCCCTGGAGAAAATTCTGTTTGTCAGGAGAGCTTATATACTGTACTCAACTTTTCAGCTTCCATTGTCCTTGAAATCTTTCAAGGACAGTGACCTTTAGCAATGTAGAAGTTCCTGCCTCTCTCAAATATGACAGCCCTGACTGGAAGGCAAGGAGATTATGTTTTTCTAGATGGGATCTTCTTTTTCTTATTCCAGCTGCTATTGAATAGCAAAGTATGGAGGGGGCACACTTAAGAAGAATAGGGTTGCTTTGTCTCTTAAAAATGCTAAAAAATTAACTCTGCAGTGACAGTGAGACATCTACAGGAAACAAAGAGTGTGGTTTGGCTTTGGTGGGTTCAGTATAAGTCTCATTATCTCTTCTTTAGGTTTTCGGTAATCTTTTCAGCCAGGCTGTTTCACTTTTTGCCTTGTTTGGCCCTCAGGAGAGAGGTGTGAAATGTGTGTGTGTGTGTCTATGTGTGTGTGCCTGTGTGTGTGTGCATGCGGAGTTCAACCAACATAATAGCTAACTTTGCTTGGGTGGATATAATGGGGCAGGCACTGCCCTGAGGGGTCTAACATCTGTTAATCTCATTTGATACTTTCAACCATGAAGTTGAGGCAGCTACCATAACTATCATATTACCATGAAAGAAACTGAGGCTCAGAGAGGTTGAATTGCTTAAGGACATCAGATCTTGAACCCAGGTCCGTTCTATCTCCAGAACCCACATCCTGACCTATACCATTAAGCTCTGCATCCGGAACAGCAGCAGCCCAGAAGCTGGCCTCTTGAAGCTGTTGCTGATGTGAGCTGCTTTGGGTGATGCAGCTGCTTGCAGGGGACCAAAGCTCCTGGTAGCAGTGCCCAAGGGAATTAGCAGGTGTCCCTGCCCCCAGGCACCTGGAATGGGAGGATGGGCTAACCCAGGCCGGGAGCATCAGAGAAGAGCTGCTACTGTGTTGGCATTTCTGCTTTTGTAAAAGTAAGTATCAGTCTTTTTGACAAGGAACTTTTTGACAAGGAAACAGGAACTTTTTGACAAGATCGGCACAACCAACGTCTGGCCCAAGCCGTGGCATTCTCCTTCAGGCTGTCAATTCTGCCTTATCAGCAGCCATGCGCAGCAGATAGGATGTCCTCCTGGGAAGTGTGCCCTCAGCCCCGTTGTCTGGGTGTGAGGGTGAATTCACCCGGACATTGCCTCGTTTCACCTGCTATGGGGGCTGGCATTGCTGCCTTAGAGGGAGTTTCACTGGCTTTTTCTTGGCATTGTGGGGGCTTCTAAACTCTGAAATGCTTACGAAGCCTGCGGCCACTTGGGAGGGTTTGTTGCAAGCAGAAGACCATCTCTCCCCACTCCCTCTCCCAGGGCTTCCTGATCCGTGTGCCTAGAACAGGCTGAAGGTGTGGGGAAATACTGACATGTCAGCTTCAGGGCAAGCCATGGGGCAGTGGAATGGCCCCCCTCACCTCTGACAGCTGGCAGCTTTGTCTGCTTATGGCAGCATGCTGTGCAAACACTGGCATTTCCTGCACACGCCACCGTGTGAAAAAGTTTGGCCAGCACTTCTCTGTCCTGCTCTCCTGAGATGGGAACGACAAACCCAGCCCTCCACTCATTCCGTCCCTGTCGGGGCTTAGGGTTTAGGCAGTAAACTCCCACCTAACTTTGTCTTTACCATTCTCCCTGTTCCTCCCTCCCCTCCTCCTCCTCAGTTTCCTTTGCTGAAGGGCTGACATCCCTAGGACAGCCCCTCTGAGGCAGGTGGGTAGCCCTGGCCAACCCCAGGACTCCCTTCTCATCTCCAAGCTGACACCCAGCCCCGAGGGAGTAAGAGGCCTGGGGCCCCATCAGGAGTACCTCTTGCTTCCTACCAAGGACTCTGCAGATGAGACTTTATCTCTGGTGTCCCTGGTGGCGCTAACAAGCGGGTGATATTCCTCCCTCCCCTAAGGAACCAGAGACATCTCACTTGCACTGTGAACAGTCTTGGATGGCGAACTAGAGTTTCCACACAGGGGCTCATCTTTGTGTCTGGGGCCAAGGACACCCTGAGCAGAGTGAGGTCATAGCTTGTCTAGGTAGCACTTGCCCTGCTGGACATAACGGGACAGGGGCAGAGAACGAAGGCTGGACCAGCCGAGGATCAGTAGCCGAGAAGGTCCTGAGCACACTCCGGAGAGCCCTGGTGCACGTACCAGAAAGGGCTGAAAAATGCTAATGCGGTGGTGCATTAGCAGATCGCATTTTACTCTTTCACTGTCTAAATTTTTTTAAATTGTGGCTTTATTAGTTTCACAACAGGAAAAACAAATTGCATAAACTTATAGTTAAAAAAACCCAACAGCCTATATGCCTCACACCTTCTTTGAGGCCTCTGGTGACATGTGAAAATGCATACAAATGAGCAAATGGCAGGGTGCTAATTGCAGTGTGGCTTCTGAGCCGACAGCTTAGGTGTTCTTCACAGCAGGACCTCAGCGTGGCTCCTGTTTCCCCGTTCTTTCCTGCCACCTGCAGAGCGAGAGAGAACTTGTTTTCCAACACGAGGTGTCTGTGACCCTGACCACTCCCGACAGAAGCTTCCACACCTTCACCAGCTGCATGGGAGAGAGTGTCTTGTCCTTGGAACCAAGCACCTTTGCCAGCAGGATCAGGCAGGCCAGGTGGAAAGTCAGCTGCTGTTAGTGGCTTGGGCCATGTTCTCCTGGACAAGGCGGAACCTCTTCGTTTTTGGTCCTAAAGCCACGTTAGAAATCAGCAGAAGTGCTGCCCACGTGTCCTGCTGTTGGGGTTCGTGGTCTTGTAGGAAGTCAGAGAGCTCCTTGTGGCTGGGCCTGGAAAGAAACGTGGCCTGCCTGCGTGTGCAGTTCCGCGTGTGGCCTCGGGAACAAGGACCCCCGCCAGAGCTCCTCTGTGGCTGCTTCCTCGTCTGTGGTCCGCTGTGATGGGAGGCACAGAGTCTCTTTTTACAAAAGCGACCCGCTTACCTCCAGAAAAAAACCAGCCCAGCGTCCCTGAGTGCCCCCAGAGAACTAACCTCCTGTCTCAGCAGCTTTGCTCCAACACTGCATTTGCCCCCACAGCCAGGGATCTGAGGGGCAGAGCGGGCCCGGGGCCAGGGCCAGCTGGTGCTAAGAGGAGGCACCATGTCCTTCCAGGCCTGTCTGAAGTGGTTGCTACTGCCTTCTGCTTTGGGCTGCCTGACACAGAGCCCATGTTCAGGGGCCTCCTGCAAAAGAGACTGTTCTCTGGGGAAACTGGAAACCAAGTCAAGATCTCATTTGGGGCTGCACTGTCTCCCCCGGCTGGTCCCGGGCTCCCTGGGATGCTGGCTGCTCGGAGTGGGGAGCCACTACCCAAGGCTCTGGGGTCCAGAAAGGGGACTCTTCCCAGCACCCTCTCCCCGCCACCGGTGACCTATGGCTACCCCCCATGTAACGAGCATGTGGCTTCCTGGAGGCAAGAAACTTGAGCAATCAGATAGAAATAGGAACCTGGAAAATAACTCAGTGGGGCGTGTAAGGGATTGGGCAATGAGTTGTCTAGAAGACTTTGGGCCGTGAGAGGGGGGTTAGGGTGAGGAACCATGTTTCATCCGAGTCATGGCTAAGATCTAAGGAAGTCTCCAGAGCTTGAGACTTTGGAGGGGTCAGGGGGCAGAGGGACAGGGTCTTCCTGTTTGCCACCTGTCAGACTGGACATTGGACATGGAGCCCACCCTGGAAGGGATGTGCAGGGGCAGATGTTTGAAATCATTCAGAGGAAGCTGAGGCTGCTGCAGCTCCCACCTCCCAGCCCTCACCCTCTCCACGCAGAGCTTGAGATCAGGCCCTGTTTCCCAGGTGGCTCTGGAATAGGAAGGATTCTCTCTAAGTGCTCTTTAATAATTCTCAGCTGAATGACAGACTCTAGGTCTATCCACCTCATTACAAATAACTCAATTTCGTTTCTTTTTATGGCTGAGTAATATTCCATTGTATATATGTGCCACATGTTCTTTATCCATTCATCTGTCGATGGACACTTAGGTTGCTTCCATGTCCTGGCTATTGTAAATAGAGCTGCAATGAACGTTGGGGTACATGACTCTTTTTGAATTATGGTTTTCTCAGGGTATATGCCCAGTAGTGGGATTGCTGGGTCATATGGTAGTTCTATTTGTAGTTTTTAAAGGAAGCTCCATACTCTTCTCCGTAGTGGCTGTATCAATTTACATTCCCACCAACAGTGCAAGAGGGTTCCCTTTTCTCCACACCCTCTCCAGCATTTATTGTTTGTAGATTTTTTGTTGATGGCCATTCTGACTGGTGTGAGATGATATCTCATTGTAGTTTTGATTTGCATTTTTCTAATGATTAATGATGTTGAGCATTCTTCCATGTGTTTGTTGGCAGTCTGTATATCTTCTCTGGAGAAATGACCACCTAGAGGGGTGGGATAGGGAGGGTGGGAGGGAGGGAGACGCAAGAGGGAAGAGATATGGGAACATATGTATATGTATAACTGATTCACTTTGTTATAAAGCAGAAACGAACACACCATTGTAAAGCAATTATACTCCAATAAAGATGTAAAAAAATTTTTTTTGAACATAAAAAAAAATAATAACAATAATAATTCTCAGCTGAGCCTGGGCCAGGCAGGCTGGGGGCTGCCTTTGTGGGAGAGATGCCTCAGAGATTAGCCAACCCCTGCAGCACTGAAAAGTGCTTCCGCCCAGGTGGCACTGCAGGGGCGGGGTCGGGGGACTGAAATTCCTCAGAGCCTTTGCCTTTTGAGATTCTGTGGGAAGGTTTCTCAGAAGCACAGCGTCCTTCTTTAGGAAATTGAATCTCTTATCCCTCACCATGAGGTGTTACCTTCCCCCAAGGCCTCTAGCTCTGTTCAGAGAACAAAGAATTTTTGAGAAAGTTCTGAGTGTACTGGTCTTCTTTTTTAGGGCCAGGGCAGTGGAGGCATGAAAATTTGGATAAGGCAGGATATAGAGCTGATACCCCAATTTTCTCCTGCATTCCCCTGACAGGTTCGCTAAGGGATGATTTTCCTTAAAATGCTCCTTTCAATACTTGGCTGAACCTGGGCCAGGCAAGGCTGGGGGCTGCTTTTGTGAGAGACATACCCCAGAGACTTCCTATTGCATTGCAAAACACCTTCACCACGAGGGACACTCCAGCTACAGGCCTCATGCCCAAGGAGTAGTCGAAAGATCCCAGAGCTTGTCAGACTTCAGTTGAGGAGAAAGAGGATGGAAATGTACCTTTGTGTCTTCTTTGGGTCTTTTTTTGGTTTTGGCTGCACCAGCGGCTTGCAGGATCTTATTTCCCCAACCAGGGGTTGAACCCGTGCCCCCTGCAGTGGAAGCGTGGAGTCCTAACCACTGGACTGCCAGGGAATTCACTCTGTGTCCTTTTTTGTCTGGAGAATAGCTTTAAGACCTCTGCTGATAAATTCATGTTAGTGTCAGATGCCAAAGCTGCCTGGAATGCCCGGGAACTTGGCTCCCTTGCCAGTGAAGAATCTTGTGATGTCAAAAGCTAGGATGCCTTATGCAGCGTCATGACTGGTGGACAGGCACAGTCCATGGTGGGTATCTTGATTAGCTCAGGCTGCTATAACAAAATACCATAGACTGAGTGGCTTAAACAACAGGTATTACTTTCTCACAGTTCTGGAGGCTGGGAAGTCCAAGATCAGGGTGCCAGCATGATCGAGTTCTTGGTGAGGGCTCTCTTCCTGGCTTGTGGTCATTGCCTTCTTGCTGTGTGTCCACATGGCAGAGAGAGAGCTCTGGTCTCTTCTTCTTATAAGGGCACCAGTCCCATCATGGAGACCCCACCCTCATGACCTCATCAAAACCTAATTGCTCTCAAAGACCTCACCTTCAAATACCTTCACATGGAGGATTAGGGCTTCAACCTATGAATGGGGGGGCGGGGGGACACAAGCATTCAGTCCATAAAAGCTGTTGAGGACCTAACTCACCACTGTAAAGCAATTATACTCCAATAAAGATGTTAAAAAAAAAGTCAACTGGAAAAAAAAAAAAAAGCTGTTGAGAGCTTGGGCGCTGGACCCAGTCGGATCTGACTGTGAAGTTGGCTCTACCACTTACTAGAGGTGTGACTTTGAGTCTCTTCTATAAAGTAGGGATAATGATTGTGTCTTCCACGTAGAAGTGTCATGCATTAAAGGTTAGAGTTACATAAAAACAAAAAGTAGAATGGTGGTGAGCAGGGGCTGGAGGACGGCAGAAATGGGGAGATGTTGGTCAAAGGGTACGAACTTTCAGTTATAAGATGAATGAGTTCTGGGGTTCTAATGTATAACACGGTGACTCTAGTTAGCGATACCGTATCGAATACTTGAAATGTTCTCAGAGAGTAGATCTTAGATGTTCTCACCACCCACACACACACAAAGTAACTATGTGAGATAATAAATGAGTTAACTAACCTTATTGTGGTAATCATTTCACAATACATTCTTATATCCAGTCATCACACTGTATACCCTAAACTTACAAAATGTTATTTGTCAATTATGTCTCAATACAGCTGGGGAAGAAAAGTGAAAGTCATGTGCTTAGCACAGTGCCCAGAACATAAATATTGGTGAAGCCGGGGACACACTGAAGGAAGGGCTTTCAGGAGTTAGTGCCTCTGCCCCACAAACTCACAGGGAGGGGAGGTGGTCCTGAACCTTTGTGGGCGTTGCAGGGGGAGGAGGTACCCCAGAAAGGCTTCTTTATAAAGACAGGCCTAAGAAAAGCTGCAGATTCTGTTGTGTCCCTGATTCATGCTGAGGTTGCACATCAGATTAGCAAGTCTACATTCTCCCCCAGTTCCCAAAAGAACCTTCTCCCCAGTCATCCATTCTGGTCCCCCTCCTCATCCACTCTTTGCCTCTGTGTAATTGCTTATGCTTCCCCCCCGCCCCCCGCCAGAATGCCTGCCTCCCCACCCCACCATTTTTGCCAATGAAATATGAGATGTCCTTCCAGGCCCTGGTTCAAATGGCACTTCCTCCAAGAAGCGTTTAGTCATCAACTCAGTTCCAAGTGGTGACCCTCCCCACTCCCTCCATAACGTACTGTCTAGACCACTCTCTGGGCACAGCAGGGGCTGCCTTGCCTCTTAGTGACTTCTGGGCACGTCTCAGATCCACTGTCATAAGCATCCTGAGCAAAGGAACACAGTCTTATTTATATAGGGTTCAGGGACTATTCGATGAGGTAATGAGTAACTTTTCTAGCCCTCATAACCCATGGAACTTCCTGAAATCTTGGGCAACTGAGATAGGAAAGAAGAAAGCTTTCCTCTCCCTTATCAGCTGTTTCCTGGTCATCTCTCAAGGAATGATAGACTGGGCCGCCTTCATCCATGCATGTCATGGTGAGGAAGCAGAGGCCCAGAGATGGAAAGAGAGTTCCTCAAGGTCACACAGCAGGTTAGGGGCAGAGCCAGGACCTGGATTCAGCGTGTGCTCAGTTTAGTGTGCTTCTCTGGGGAGAGGAAGTAGAGTGTTGAAGGGCAAAAATTTGGATTCTGGGGTAGTTGGGGGTTACTGTGATAATTCAGTGATTTAATACATGCACCCCTTAGATCAGCCCTGGCACGGTAAGCACCATGTGTTTGTTGCTGCCACCTATATTACTCTTCCTCTGCCCTTTGTTGTCACCACTACCTCCTCCCGGCAGGTCCCTTCATTTCAGGGAAGAGGAGTACACCAAGGGTATTAACTACGCCAGAACTTCTTTACTAAGCTGTAGGTGAGAAGTTGGCAGGTAGCGTAGGGGACTAACCATCTGGGTTACTGACCCCAGTGGCCTAGGGTGATTTCCTGGAGCATCAAGACCCAAGGCCCAACAAATCAGACCTGGACGAATAATTGGGCATTGTATTTGTCTCTGTTTTGGTGAAGGGGAAAATGAAAAGAAACCTGCTTCCCTTTTCTCAGGTGCCCAGCAGACCGGGTAAGTCTGGTGACTATAGTGCCCTCCAGGGCTCTCAGGTCTGCCCAGTGGTCACCATAGCTCAGTGCAAGCAGCAGCCACAGAGGGTCTGCCCAAGCCCTGTCCGTCTGTCTGTCCATCGGTCAGGCAGTCTGTAGAACCTCTCAAGCTGGGTCCTCAGGAGGACAGGGTGCCCAGAATCAGTTTCCATCCTCCTTCTCCCACCACTGAGCTGAAAGCAAGATTTCCCATCTGTCTGGTTGAAGGGACATCAAAGTTATCACTGGAAGCTGGTGAGTGACAGCTTCAGCCTACAGCCCCCTGGGACAGGGGAGTTCAGCGTAGCTGCAGGCCACTGGCATCTTCTTTCTTGGACTCCCAGTGTCCGCACCCTACCAGGAGGCGGGACAGAACAGGAACGTACCCAGAGACTGGTTTTTCCCAGAGGAGAGCTACAATTTGCCTCCCTCCTCTAAAAACAAAATTAATTGCAAATTTGGGACAGGCCTAGGAGAAGGACTCTGAAAATTGAGACCAAAGTTCCCTTAGTGGGCTGAACCATTTCTTAGTTTCTATTCCATTTCCACGTTGGAGTCTGATTGGGTGAAAAAGAGTGCCGCATCAAATGCTGGCTGTTTAGCAAGGGAGCCGTGGGCACTGGGGAGTTTTTAGTTGGGATTTCGTGTGAGCAGTTAGAGAATTAATTGGAACAGCAATTCTTCTGCTCCAGATCTGACTCTAGAATCCTGTTGTTTTTCTGCATCTTTCGGAGAGTGAGACCATTCTCGACATGACATTCCAACTGGCCTTGACCATTGTCTTTTTTTTTTTTTTTTTTTTCCTGCACTGCTCAGCTTGTGGGATGTTAGTTCCCCAGCCAGGGATTGAACCCCGGCCCTCAGCAGTGAGAGCGCAGAGTCCTAACCACTGGACCGCCAGGGAATTCCCCCCAACAGTTCTTTCCAGTTGGAGCTGGGTCGGCTGAAACTTCTGTACTCACGCATTCTAAGGTCTTTTTGACCAGGAGCATATTTGGTCATTCATTCATTCATTTACTTATTCCTTCATTGAAACCACTATTTCAAGGTGCCAGGGGTACAGTGGTGAACAAGAGAGATGAGGTTCATACCTTCTCGGAGCTCTCAGTCTAGCAGAAGGGACAGGCATTAGGTGATTTACTAGAGCACTGAGTAATCTGAAATGCAGGCCTCCCCAGTCTGGTGGTTAGGGACAGCTTCCTAGCAGAAGTGATATTTAAGATTAGAGGGAAGATAGGAGGTATCTGGGCAGAGTTGGATAGAGCATTTTAGCCAGAGATGTCATCCTGTTCAAAAGTTCTGAAAAAGCAAGAGAGAACCAGGAGAAGAATGTGCCAGATGAAGCTGAGAGGAGGTGAGGGGCCAGGCCACAGGGCCTTGTGTGCCACTAAAAGGATGTGGTCTTTATTCTGACAGCAATGGGAAGTGTTCTCTAGTTGCTGTTTGATGCTGGAAAACTTCTTCCTCCAACTGATCATTCTAGCTATGATGTCAGCCTCATGAGCCTGCGACTTCTCAGACCAACAGGCCCAGCTCAGATGTGACCACTGTGTGGCTTCCACTGACCACTGCAGACGGTGTTTCATTTTTTTCCACTCTCCCTTCATTAGAACATATGTCACGTGTGTTGGTTTCTCATGTCAGTCACTGGCACCAGACAGTGTTCATGAAACTGAGCTGACCAGCCCAGATCAGGATGTGGTGAGCTTGGGGAAGGAGAAATTAGGACTCACCGGGTTTCACGATCAGTACCTGAAAGTGCCTTATGTGAAAGATGGGTGTCACAGGACAGTTTGGAGACAGAGAGCAAAGCTAGGTTGAGTCATCCATGTGCGAAGGAAGGCAGGGTGGTCCCTTGGGGGAAGGAGGGGCCAGTCTTCTGTGATTTCTTCTCAGAGACCATCTGCTGCTTCCTAACGGTCTGAGTTAGGCTGCCAGCCTGTCTGCCTTTCCCATCTAAGGGTCATAACGACCCAACACACACTGGGTGCAAGTGTGTGCCTGGCTTTGGGGGAGGGGCAGCCAGGGGCACTGGCATTCCTTGTGAAGGGGGCCTTGGCCAGATCACTCCCTCTCTCCACCTCTAAGGTTATAAAGGTAAAATTTAGGGAGGACGCCAAAGGCAGAATGATGGGGAAAAGAAGAACGGTGGTGTGTGTGCGTGTGTGTGTGTGTGTGTGTGTGTGTGTATGAGCTTGCTAAGGAAAAAGCCTCTGTTCCTCCTAACCAAGTAGTGTTCTTAAGCCTGTTGGCATTTGGGGACAGACATTCTTTGGGATAGTTCTGCATACTGCAGGACATTTTAACATCTCTGGCTTTAAAATGCTCCTACACATTTTCAAATATACTTCCTGGTGAGGCAATACAAACTAGCCCTCCCCTAATTGAGAGCTACTGTTCCAGTGTTTATGGGAACAGGATACATACAGGCCTTATGTCTTGCAGATGGCCAGCAGGGAGACTGGATAAGTCCCTCAATTTCAGAATATCTTAGGGAAGCTTTGGTCCAGTGGGATGGTTATTCTTCCCAGGCCACTCATGGGGGCTCCTGCTGTCTCCTGACCCCAAAGGGAGTCCTGACTTCTATAGCCTCATTGCTCACAATGGTAACCCAAAAGCCCAGAGCAAAATCCGGTGGACGAAGCTGAGATTTTGGTGCAGGTATTTCCAGGCCTCTTGGCTGGACTGTGTCCAGGGTGGCAGGACTGTGTCCAGGGTGGCTGAGGTGCTGCTCTGTTGGACCACCAGATGGCGCTTGGGAGTCCCCGTTGTCTGCCGCAGGACCACTGGTGGCTGGAGTGACTGCAGAGGGAACTCCTCTTAAAGAGGCCTGGTCCTTAAAGAGACAGGGCCACACACCATGAACTTGAACGGTAACCCCAGAGCGAGACTCCACTGATGACAAGCACCACTGGCTAGGCTCCGATGCTCCTTTGTCCTCACCTTCTTGAATGTTGAGCCACCACCTCTTGGAGCCGGTCTCCTTGACAGCCAGCCCTCAGCCCCTGCAGCCACTCCTGGGCCTGACAGGGACAGGGCCAGCCTGGCGGGTGGCGTCAGAGCTCGTGGCAGAGCAGCGCAGGGCTGGGAGGCACCTGCAGAACTCTGGCTGAGAGAGCAAGAAGCACAGCCAGCTTCAGGGGAATGGTGACCACGGGAGGGCAGAGGGCCAGCCTGTGAGCTCTGGCCCCAGATAGACATGCCTTTACTTCACTTGGAGCTGATCAGGTTGGAGCTACTGAACTTTGTCTGTGGGTTTTGGGGACTTGTAGAATCCTTCTGTCTCTTCTGCTTGCCTGTTTCCAAATGCTGATGGGGATGCTGTGGTAAGTAAATCAGGAAGGGGGCTCCAGACCCTACTGTTGAGCCCTCTAATCTGCTCTCGGAAACCTCGCGTGTTGACCTCTCGGTGGAATGATCCAAGCCATGTCGGGTGAGGGCCACTTTAGCTGGGGCTTGGCCCGAGACCCTCCTGAAATTGCAGCTTGCTTAGTATACTCTAAGGCAGCTACTCTTCCGGGCATGCTGGACTCACTGTGGCCCTAGCCATGGGAGTGGGGCTTCAACACAGCCCCCGAGAAATATGTGGGTGTCTGTGGGGAGCTTCACAGCTACAGGGACCTGGATGTCACTGTGCTTCTCCCGACCATGGTGCCAAGGGAGGCAAGAAGAAGGTGAATGTAATCCTTTGGTTTACATCTTGCCATGACTCTTACATCTCTCCCGTGACTCAAGCTGACACAAAACTTTGGAAGAGAAATGAATAGCGAGGAGGGCTTCCAGTAAGCCTGTGCTGCCTGTAGATCTCGCTGTCTGCTGGAAAAGTGAGGAGCCTCGGAAGAGACGGGGAGGAAGAGGGCAAAGGACAGACTGTTAGGCCGGAACGTCCCACTTAGAGGTGACCCAGGAGAGGCCTGGGGAATTTTCTTCTTTCCAGGCCCAAGGGGTGGGGGTGAATCTTAGAAGACTAAATGCTGATTTACTGTACAGAGGTTAAAGGAAATGAAGCAAGGGGCCAGAAACAGGCCAATCCGGGGTCTGCCAGGGCAGATAGGAAGCCTTGAGGTCGTCTCCCTGCTCCACCTGGGTGCCCACCTAGAGATGTGAAAACTGAGGCTGGAAAGTGGGGTTTGGCGGGGACTAGAGTTCAGGAAATGGTCATCGGATTGATTGCAGCTAGCTTGCCTCCAGGGTCATCTGCCCTGTTGTGGTAGATGTGGTTTTCTTTGGGAACCAGTTCTCTTTCTGCTTTATCATTGGTGGCTCTGGGGGGTTCTGGAATTACATTCCTCCTGTAGCTCCAATCTCATCCTCCCTGAGTTTAACTTCATTCTGTTTATTCATTTATTCACTCACTGCAGCCCAGTACAGAGATTACACATGTAGACTCTGGATTCAGAATCTCGGTTCATTTCCAAGTATCACCACCTGCTAGCTGGCCAATAGCATCGCCTTCCTGCTTCTGCAGGAAGGAATGGAGAGACTAGTATTGCCCACCTCATTGGTTTATTATGAGGACTAAGAAAGGTAGTCTATGTGAAGCAGTGCCTGGCACTTAAGAAGCACTCAATCAAAGTTAGCTGTCATTAGTTTTATTTATTCAGCATGTATTATTGAAAGCCAGTCTATTGGGCTTTTGGCAGAAAGCTGATCTGGGGGCGCAGTGTAGTAACAGCTGCCTTGGAGGTCTACCTGAGCTTCATTCATCCACTGGGCTGAGTGCAGTGAAAAAAGATGCAGTCCCAGCTTTTAAAGAGCTGATCTGCCAGAAAGGGTACCAAAGGGTTTTTGACTATCACAGTCTGATTTTGTTTTTGTTTTTTTGGCTGTACCGTACGGCATGCAGGATCTTAGTTCCCTGACCAGGGATCAAACCCATGCCCCCTGCAGTGGAAGCCAGGAGTCCTAACCACTGGACCACCAGGGAAGTCCCTTGTTTTTGTTAATTTGAATGCGGAGCCCACCACCACTCCACCCCTGACCACCTGTACCTCCAGCCTGCTCACACTGGTGCTCCCTGCGGGACTCAGAGTGGGAAGAGGTGAATGGACATCCTCTTCATCAACAGTGACCCCTGCAGGGACTCCCAAGGGCCTTCCTATTGTGCACAGTGGAGCTGAGTTGCTAACAGCAAGGAGGGAAGAAAAATGGAGATACCCAGTTTTGTTTCTAAGCATGGCCACCCTTTTCCCATCGGAGAGGGAGTGAGTAGCACAGGCCTCTGGATTAAGGGCAAGGCCGCTGACCTTCAGGATGGGATATATCTTCTTCCCACTCGGCCCCTCATCATCAGCCCAGTGCTCCCAGCAACCTACCCTTAAATCCCCCTTAAATCTGGTGGTGAGGCAGGAGCAGGCCTGTTGCTATGAGAAGCAGGGAGCCAGGACAGACTGAGTGCACAGGCCAGAGGGGAAGGAGGAACGTGTTCACCCAAAGGGCTAGACAGCAAATGGTTAGTGCAGGCTTGGAGGACGAGGTGTGATGGCTGCCGATTCAGTGCCTTGGGGTGCATGGGCAGGTCCACACTTAGCTGAATCAGGGTGGCCTGTCCACGGAACGTCCCCCTGCTGCTCTGACAGATGGGGGTTGCTGGCAGAGCGCTTCACCTTTGGCACAAGGTGAATGAGAATGACTCTTGTAACTCCTTCCTTCCTAGGATGCGGTATTGGGTCTCCCCCCCACCTCCTCTCCACCCTCAGTGCCAGGAATCTGGAGGTTTCTGTCCTGGTCTCATATCACCCTGGTGCTTCCACACACTCGTCCCTATAGCCAAGGTTAGATGTTCATGTCTAACATGTGTGACTGTCTATTGGAAGCCATCCCATATAGGCATCAAGGGATCTTGAAGTAACTGCCCTTTCCTGGGACACATGTGTGAGACAGTTGTATGGAGATGGAAGAGGATTGGGAGAGTTTTCTAGAAGGTGGTCTCTAACCCACGGACCCGCGAAGATTTCCAGGGACCTTCGCCATCCTGCTTTCAACCCTGCCAGTGGAGGCAGCATGCAGGGCATTTTAGCTGCACGAATAGACTGCCAGGGTTCAAGTCTCAGCCCTTCACTTACTGTCTGGACAGGTTACTTAGCTGACCAGTGCCCCAGTTTGCTCATCTGGAAAATGGAAGGAGCTGAGATAACAGTGAGGTTGTCATGTAAAGAAAGCTCTAAGATCCAAGCCAGGCCCACTGCAGGCCTTCTCTGTTAAGTATTAGAGGTGTTCCTCCTTATTTTCCTCCAAGATCCCTCTCCCCTCTCCCCTATATTGTGTTCTGGATTGGGAGGTCCAGGACAGGCTTGGACAGAAGGTAGAAAAAAGCAAACTATGGCAATGTTAAGGAGAGCAACTGTAACATTTTAGCCTGAAAATAGCTTGTTCCAGACTTTGTAGATAAAAATGTAAAATGTATGCAAATGTATGTGACTCACGCAGAAACATACATCCATGGCCTCCTCGCAGTCAGTGCCCAGATGTGGCCATCAGGCAGTGTGCAGAGAGGGCCCAGGCTGCCTTGGTGGGGATGGGGGTTCTTGGGGAGGGGGCAGTGCTGCTGCTTCCCTGGGCTGGGCTCCTGCTTGCACCTTTCTTCTGGGTTCTGTGCCTCCCGTGTGGCAAGAAGAGAGGCCCTGGGCCCCTCTCTGCTCCTCCATCTCACCGTCCTCCCTCTGGTTCCTCCAGGAGCCCATTTACTTCCTCTCCCATCCCGGCTCTATTTCTGGAGCATCTCATTGGAGATGCACGCCCCCCTCTCTGCCAAGCTCCAGGTGCCTGCTTGCTTGGTCCTCCCAGTCTTGTGTGCAAGTCAGAAACGGTGGGAGGGTGACAGCTGAGCACGGAGACCCACAAGATCCAGAGCCTGAGCCAGGAGGCCTGGGGTGGGGGAGAGCCAAGTGGATGCAATGAGGGGACAGTGTCACCTCTAGGTTGAAAAACACCCACGCAGCCACCTATGGAGGCTTTTCACTCCCCAGAGCATCTTCCCCTGCAACTCCCAGGGGCTCACCCGGCCTGCTGTGAGCCTAGTGGCCACCACCTCCCCTTGGGCAGTTCTGGAGGCCGCTACCTAAGCAGCTGCAGGGGCTGGGTGCAGGCTTCCTTTCAGCATCATGGGTGAGGGTCTGCTTCTCCTCTTAAGAACAAGGTGTGAAACTAATATAATATTGCATGTCAACTATACTTCGATTAAATTTTTTAAGAAGAACTAGATCTGTGGTTGTTTGAGATGATGACACACACACCCCCTCCCCCCACCAAATGCTCTGGAGATGCTGACAACACTGCCCCCTAGAGAGGCCAGGGTGAGCTTTGCCTTGTTGCCCTGTCCATTGACCTGGGTCCCATGAAGTCTTTGCCCTTAAAGCTGCTTGGAGATGAGGGGTGGGAGGGTCTGGTCCGTTATCAGAAACCTCACTATCTGCGGTAAAAGCAGGGTAAACGGTCCAGGGCAGGGTTCCCTTGTGGGCCCGCTGCCTCCCTTCCCTTGGGTTCAGGAAAGGAGCTTTAGCCCCACTGCCCTGGACCACCCCAGCCTGACCCACCCTCCTCTCCAGTCCCTTCTCCAGGGTCCTTTGTTCCAAGGAGGCCTGTAGGACCAAATCTGCAGCCAAGTTGCCTTGGGTCACTTAGAACCTGCACCCAGGGCCCAGGTATAAAACTCCCCCACTCCAACCTCTTCACAGCTTTTGGGGGGGGGGCGGGTCTTAGAAGGAATTTTGTTTCTAAAGGTCTGTTCTCAAAGGCATCTTGACCCCAGCCTTCCCTCAGCTTGTGATTAGGCATACATGGTGTCCCTCCTTACATGGGCTGTGGCTGGGATCCCCAGAGAAGGCTCCTGGAGGGAACCCAGCGGAGACCCTGGGGTCTCTCCTGTAACCCAGTTTATCCTCCACAGCCCCTCGACGAGCCCCGGCCTCCCGCCTTTCTCCAGCCGCCGCCCGCTGGTGTGTAGGGCAGGAACCGCCCGGCCTTTAGGTCAAGGGTGTTTAAATAGATGAGGCACTGTTAAGGTTTGGACGGAAAGAGTCCTAGGGCAGCCAAGGCTTCCCGCGGGCGGGCAGGACGTTAACCCCGTCAGCGCCGCTCCCCAGGCTTGCCTCGGGGAGGGGCCTGGGAGCCTCACTGGCCCCTGAAACTGCGCTTAGAGATCCTGGGGTGGCAGGTGATGTCACCCCTGCGGGCTCGTAGGTCTCCCCGCGGCACCTAGTCAGCGGGCTTCCAGAATTTGGCCGAGCCCAGCGAGGGGAGGAAGAGGAGCCTGGGGCCTGCGCCGCAGCCCGGAGACCCCCCGCGGGCCACTCCTCCGTCACCGGCTGGAGCGCCTCTCGCGTGGGGACCCCGGCTGCTCCCCACACCCCTACCCGGGTCTGGAGGCGTGCTGCGGGGAGGGGGCGCGGGAGCCTCACGCCGATTGGTCGCGGCCCCCGCCCCCCGCCCCTGGGCGCCGTGCAGCCCCGGAGAAGTTGCTAGTTGGCGGGCGGGCAGCGGGGCCGCCGCTCCGGGATCCGCAGCGGGGCTCGCGGCAGTCGCAGGGGCCGGAAGGGCTCCCGGGGGCGCTCGCCGGCCCTCGCCCGCCTCTCCTCCTCCCGGGCAGCTCCGGCTCGGTCCTCCCTGCTACCTGTTTCCCCGCCTCCCCCGGCTTCCACCCCGCGCTCGGCAACTTCGGCCTCTGGGGCTGGCCGCCCGCCCGCCGCCCGCGCCCTCCCTCCTTTGTTGTGCGATGAGGGTCGGGTTTCCGATCTGACGGAGCCGCCGCCGCCGCGCGGAGCCGCGGGCATGGAGCCGCTCAGCCACCGGGGCCTGCCGCGCCTCTCCTGGATCGACACCCTCTATAGCAGTACGTGTGCGCTCGGGCAGGGGAGGCCAGGCGGGAAGGGGCCCCGGCGCCCCGCTCTGCGCCTGGACGGCCCCGGGGCCCGCGATGCCGGGCTTCTCTGTGGAGCCCCGCGCGGACTGGGAGCTGCGGGCACGGCCGCCCAGGTGCCCGGCGGGCCGGCAGGCGGGCGAGCGGCGTAGGGTGCCGCGATCGGCCGCGGATGGGGTCCCCAGAGTGGACTTCAAGCCAGAGGGGTTGCGCAGTGGACCGACGGGGCCAGGAGAGCTGTGTCACCCCTCTCCCACCTGTTGTGTAACCGAGCACTCCCCAACCCTGGGGAAGAGGGGAGAGCCCTTGTAGGGTGCTGTGTCCGCTCCTCGACTGGCTTGTCCTTCTGTCCACGTTGAAGCAGAAAGGCCATTTTTGGTAAAGTCCTTGGCGCCTGAGTTTGCCACCTCAGGGACATCCTGAGGCCAGTGTGTTTCGGGGTGGGGGTGGGGTCGTGTGGTAAGGGAGACTGTAGGTGCACATCTCCGTGGGGGCCATTTGGATTCAGGACCTGAAAACCCCCAGCTCAGCAGTACTTCCTGCCAGGCTCAGCATCACCCGCACTTTCCCGCTCCCTCCCCTTCTCCCCTCCTTCCACACCCCCAAAAAAAGAAAAAACACTAACCTCGGCGGCGTCTCCACCCCCTCTCTCCCAAATCTGCCGTGATCACGTGATTGCTCTTGCACTGCCGCTGGGGATGTGTAACTGATCACTGGTACCTCTGGGGGCTTGCGCCCAGCCTTCAGCGCCCCGACCCCGACCCCGACCCCGACCCCGACTCCGACTTGCTTAGGTGGCTAAAGCACTGCATTTCTCCCACCCCTCCCTTGAGACACCTTCCCCTAGCTTTCAGTGGTACAGGAAAGAGGGTCCTGATAGCCCCTGAAGAAGATAGTGAGTGGATTTCACCCTCCCTGATCGGTTCAGTGGGACCCTCCCACTCTCTCTTGCTAGGTCTCCTAGCCCAGAGTCCTGAGGCAGGGGCAGGGGCTGGGGGAGATAGGTGGAGCCAGGTTCTGGTTCTGGACGCTGGATGCCATGAGACAAGGACATTTTTAAGGGTTAACCTGGCTCGAATTCCTTGGTAACAGTCTTATGGTGGGCGGAGTGGACAAGGTGATGCCTTGAACCCCAAAGGCTTGCCCTGGAGGCTCCTCAGTACTCAGTACCCAACCTCTGACCTCTGTATCCCCTTGGGTCCCCATCATTCCCCATACATTTTTCTTCTCCCTCCATCCTTTTTTCCTTTCCTTTCCTCCTCCCCCTCATCCCCATCCTTTTCCCTTTCCTTTCCTCCCCCCAGGAGCTCTCCTTGTGATGGTTCATTCTGCTTTGGTTTTTCAACATCAAAGGGACAAAGCTGGATCCCCTGGGTGTCAGTCCCGAGCCAAGCCCAGCCACTCCATCTGCTCCTTCCCCTGCAGAGGCCAGCATCGTTGGGTGAAGGTCAGGGCCCACGGTTGCTGTGTGGTGTGTGTGCACGTGTGTTTGCCTGAATGGGGCACACATCTGTTCAGAGCCCTGCTGCAGATCAGCTCCTGACCCGAAGGAAGGATTAGTGACCTTCTCTTAGCTGTGCTCTTGCAAATAACAGTCATAACAATGCCTCATATTCACATGCAGCTTATGTTCCTGAATATTTCTGACTCTTTGCAAAACCCAGTACTGCTTTCCCTATTTCCCAGAGCATAGAATCCTATGGAAACCCGTCTCTGGCTTTCTCTTCATTGCCTTAAAGAAGACTCCCCCACCGGATCATCTGATCATTTCCAAGTTTTCCTACCACCCCCAACCCACCCCAACACCTAACCCCACACACATACACAACCTGGAACAAAGGAGCAAAATTGCCTGAGGGTGCTTTGAAAATTTCCGACTGGAGGAAGGTGGGATTGGAAAAGGGAATTAGACCTAGGCCTTCTTTGGGGGTGCCTGTTTATCAGCCCTGACTCAGGCAGGCTGGCATCTGAGCTGTCTACCCTTATGCTGCTGCCCTGGCCTCTGGGCTCCTGGGGCAGCCTGGATGGAGGGGAGGGGGACACCAACTTGGCAGCAATGTGAGGAGGAGTCCTTGCCCCCTTCTTGCAAACAGCTGATTGGAGAGCCGTAGAATGAGCCTTCCTGGGGAGGTGCTGTGCAGTCATGTTTGGGCTGTTAGCCATGAATTTTCCTCTTGACAAGAGCCTAAATTAAAACAAATACCCGAGCTGTCATTTGCCTGGCAGCATGGTTTTGTGCCTCCCAGAGGAAGTTCCTCTGCCTCTCAGGAAGCTTTCTGCTTACAAGGCTCACAGGGTGTCAAGTCCCCACAAACGCCACATCCATCAGGAATTGTTAAGGGGATGTACCCAGGGCACAGGGTAGCCAGGGTACTTCTTAGGGATGTGAATGACCCAGTGATAGAGGCTCCTTCTAAGCACTGCTCCAGGTGGCAGTGAAGTAGCATCTCCTGAGGACCTACCATGTGCCAGCACTGTGCTGGGCACCCCACCCGGTCTCTCCATACCTCACAACTCTGCAGGATAGGTACTCTTATCTCCCTTTTACAGGAAGAGAGGCTGAATAGGCTAAAATCATTACCCAAGGTCACGTGACTGGTAAGTGGCAAAGCTCGGCTTTAGATCACACCCTAGGATGGTGAGGAAGACCCTGAGTGTCACCTAGATATGCCTGAACTTATTCAAGGTCTTGGAATGTCATGGAATGGGGGACCTCTGTCAGAGTTCTCCCCAAAATGGTCCAGCAGGGTAAGTGGTCTGAATGACTGAGCCTAACTTGACTCTGTGTCTCTTGGGGGAACTGGCCCTGGAGCCAGGGCAGGGGTGGCTGAGGCTCTGTCTAATTTCACTGATGCTGGTGATTCTCTACACCTAAGATGCCAGGCTAACAACCAGCCCCTCCCCTCACACGTCTTACCTTTGGAGTTGTTGGCTCAATCTTTCTGGCTTTAGCATATGTGCATACTTCCACTGCAGGCTCATGGTCACTTGATAAGGGGTGAACCTCAGACCCCCTCTTTCCCCTACAGTAGAAGTCCTGAGGGTCTGTAGTGATGGTGATCTGTCTGACTCAAGGAGATGGGCTGGCTCCCAGTGACCCGTGTGACCTGGGACTGATTGGAGCACGGTCTTTGCCCCTGGTAAACTAGTGTGGTGGATGAGAGTTCCAGCCACCCCACCTCCTGTCTCTGGACCATTCATTTTCCTACATTAATGTAATAGTGTCAGCTTTGCCCCTCAGTGCCTTGCCTAGATTCTTTCCCTGGAGCTGGTGTGTTTCTCCCTGCACGTCTTTTCTGCCTGTGTTCTTCATTTTATCTTCTCTCTGTCTTTTTCTCACCACTGTTTCCACTAGACACCACTTTCTCTTGGTTTTCTTCTATACCACGGGATCAGGTTGGATCATACTAAGTTCTATGGAATAACAAAAATGAGCGGTGCTCTGAAACTTTCTCTGTGCCTCTGAGTAGAGACGAAATCTTTCAGGATCTGTGTAAAAGAGAACTGAGGGCTACATTTAAGGTCTCTTCCTTTGCCATTCCAGCCTCTTTTTTGTCCCAGGCAATTTAGCTCTGGCCTCAAACATGCCGACTATGGAGCCAAGCAAAACCTCTAGTTATTTGGACCTCATAGAAGGCAGAACATGATCATGTGTAGTTATTAGAACCTGCCTTTGGAGCTCACTTCTGTTACCCCAAGCGACACTTCCAATCTCTGGTGATATTTTTATGCCCCTTACAGACTCAGTGCCCTGTCCGGTGGCCAGGAAAGCATCTGGGGCTGTGGGGATACAAACCCATCTCCAGATGATCGTGAACCTGCCTCAGTTTCCCACCTCATTCCTATATTAGCTGCACCAAGGACCAGGCCACTGGCCTGACAGTCGGTGTAGACTTGATCAGGACAACTCTCCTACCCAGGCGGCATCAGACCACTCTGATGTGCCAGTGAACACCTGCAAATGGGTGCTTTCTTGTCCTGTGACAAAGCCTCAGTCATGTATTCCTGCTTGTCAACACCAGCCCATATTTGACGTGGCTGCTGGAGCCCCAGAGGTGGGCCTGGCAGAGGAATTAAGTCTCCTACTCAGAGAAATGGGACTTTTTGTTGCTGCTATTATTGTTCTCTGGAAAAAGGAAGGAATGACAGGAACATTTGGGAAGAAATAGCTAGGTGGGTAGAAGAACGGGGGAGAGCCGGTAGGATGGAAGATTCGGGCTGTTCTCTGGGTCCAGGGGCGATTCTGGTACCTTCCTTACTCACACTCCTCTGTAAAGTGAGGCTACGATGTCTCACGTGGGTGCCACGGGGATTAACTGGTTAATGTTTCTCAAGTGCTTTGAAGATGAGGAGGTGCTATTGAACTGATCAACTGTCCAGCTCTTCACGGCCTTTGTCACTGAACAGGGATCCACGAAAGGCTTGCAGAGGAGTTTGGAAGGGGCTGGGAAGTGTGTGAGGGGACAGGCAGGGTCAGAGTGTTGGACCAGGTTCTCAGCGGGTGCCTAGCCCAGTGCCTTGTGCCATAATAAGCCCACAGTAATTTCCGGTTGTGTGTGTGAGTATGAGAGGGAAAAGAAAACTTTTGGGTTCTTGGTTCCTGTAACTCCTTACTCCACCAGCAAACCCCAGAAACCCATTAGCTGCTCCATTCACAAGTTTCTGGCTGTGTGGATTTGGTAATTGTAGACCCCCCAAGGGAGTCCCACGCATTGCTAGGGCTTGTGATTATGTGATTGGAAGCCTTCCCACCAATGTTGGTGCTGCAGCTGTTTAGCTCAGCTTGAGCCCTTTGGGGCAAACCAGGAGGAAGGCAGCTTCAGGACAACTGCACGTCATCTCCATGACGTCTGCCTTAGCCGGGCCCCTGGCTCTGGTAGGCTGAGGGGAATCCATGGGGCTTGGAGTTCCCACCACATTCTACCTACAGGGGCTTGGCACTTTCCACTGAGTACCAGGGGGAGAGGCCTGCAGGCTTACCTGTCTCCAGGGCTGGATAGGAGAGGCTGATCGTTTTGACTTGTGACCTTGGTCTGCCCTAGCTTGCATTCCTTTGGGCAAGATATGGTCTGATGGAGCCATGGATGGCCCTGATTGGCAGTGGGAGTGTTCTGCTTGTCTCTGAAGCTTGGGGAGGACCTGATCCTGTAAATGGGGAAGAAGAAGGAAATCAGGGCAACAGGCAAACTAGAGGATGCACCCCCAAAAGAGGGTTGGGGATAGACGCCCAAGCCTACTCCCTGCCCAAGGCATTTGGCAAAGAGCCCTTTGAGGTGGGGCCGGCTGCAACCGTGACCCACTGCAGATGGGACAGCCAGTTCTCTTCCCCCAGGTTCAGACCTCATCTGGGCCTCTCACTCGGTTTTCCGCCCCTGGGCTTTATTTCTGTCTTCTCTTCCTGCCTTTCCTTCCCTACCACACTGCGGGACGAAAGACGAATATGGATTTACTGGCCCTGTGGAAACTGACAGGGTCAGTGTGGTCTTCGGGACACAGGGCGGGCTCTGTGGTGACCTAATTGGTCAGGTGCCCTTCCCCTCTTTCCTCCACCTTCACCTCTGAGGCTTCCATGTCCCTCTAGACCACAGCAGACGAAGCAGATGTGGTCAAGCATTTTGTCAAAGGTGAGCAACGTCTCCAGAAGGAGTTAGGCAGCTGGGAGGACTCAGGTGGACCCATGTCGATGGAGCTCAGAGTCCTCGTCACTCCAGGCAGCATAGCTCTTGGCCTTCCTGTGGTGTCAGTGGGGCTGGTACTACCTAGAAAAGCCCCAAATGGGCTAGGGAATCTGTGGGTTTACTCAGGGCTGTTGGGGAAGGATGTGGCCATAATTACCTTCATGGGATTGAAGGGCTGATCCTATTAGTGTGTTGGGCTAACCCCTTCCTCCTGGGCATTGCCTCCTGGCCAGCAGCAAGGGTTTAATGGATCAAGATTATGGAGACTGAAGATGTTGTACAATTAAGCCTAGTTATTTCCCTCGCTGGGGGATAGCTACCACCGACAACAGCAATTGATTTCCTCACTTGTGGTCACTGTTCAGGTGCAAGTTACCCTGGGCCTAAGCAGCATATAGTCCATCTTTTTGAGTGAATTTCTCCCTTGAAGGTACAGCTTTATGAGAAAGATCCCTTTCTGAGAGGTTTGGGGTCTGGGTGGCTGTGTGCTCTATGTGATGGCACCCCTGGAGTTGTGCAGTGGGGACCTTTTAGGGAAGTGTGTCTGAGCTCTGCAAAGGTACATAGAAACCTCCTCCTTGGGGCTCTCACAACCACTGGGCCCAAGGAAAAGAAAGCCCGTTAGTCCGACCAAGTTCATAGAAATTAGGTTTTTCCATTTGGTCTAGGAAGAATGGCAGAAAACATAAAGTTTAACCAGTCGTACTTTGTGCCAGATGCTGTGGTAGGTACTTCCTTACATTATCCTAACAACCCACTAAGGTACCTTTTATCATCCCCCTGGTCTATGGATGAGGAGTCTGAAGCCCTGAGAGGTTAACTTATTGCCAAAGGTCTCCCAGTTTGAGCCACATCAGATCTCAGATGGCTCCAACTCTGTATATAGCCCACTCAGCTGCCAACAGCAATAATGATCTTAGCCAACATCGATGAGGACCTACTGTGTGTCAGTACGGTCCTGGGCACTGCCCATGTGTTATCACTAATCTTCAACAGCCCCTACCTTATGAGGTAGGAAGGCATTATCTCTATTTTATAGGGAGGAAACTGGGACTCAGGGAAGTTAAGTAATTAATTCAAGGTCCTAGCGCTAGAGTACAATCCAGGAATTGAGCACAGGGTTGGCCTGACTCGAAACCACACTTCCTCCCACACTCGCTTGCCTTTCATGGCAGCTGGTATTTCGTGGAGATTGATTGATCTGTTCATCTCTCTAGCTAGAATGACAACTGTGGAGACTGTCTTGGCTGCCCCCGTGGTATTCGGGCAGCTCTCAGCCTCTGGGTTCCCTGTAAGTGCCCACCAGCTGGGCTGCCTCTTCCTAAGGATGATTCCCAAGGAGCTCTCCCATGGGTACTTTGAACCCATATCCCAGAGTTACCTCATCCCTGGATTACTGGCAAGAGGCACTGTTTGTTAACCCCAAAATAAATAAAGAGGAAGGAGAGAAAATAGACTCTGGGGGTAGGGATGGGGTACAGCGAAGGTCCAGTTTCCAGAGCAGAGCAGGGCAAGGGACAAGTAAGTGGGGACTAGAGGAAGAGAGGACTTGGCAGAGCCCAGGCACGCTGGCTCTGATCTCAGGCCTTTTAAAATTCACCCCCGTAGTTTCCAAAGGAAAATAAAGAGAGCTCTCGGCCATAAATCAGGCCACTGCGCACCAAGGTCCTTTGCTGAGGCCCAGGGCCAGTTGGGCCACAGATCCAGCTTCTGCATTTGAACTCACCCACACAAAGCATGCTAATGATGGGGCGGCTCCAGTGCAGACCCAGAGTCCCCTGCCGAGAGTTCAGGCCTCTGGAGGAAGCCTGGGGCCTTCCTCCTTAGCAGACCCCTCTTTGGCTGGAGCCAGAAAGGCTAAAACAAGATAGGAGGGCTTATTGCACAAAGGGTTTGTGTGTGGAGAGTTTTTGGGGTATGATAAAGGGGGTGAAAGACTGCCTTGAGCTGACAAGTGAAGCAGGAAGGTAAAAGTGGGGACGTGGGGGAGGGGAAAGGGTCCCACAACTCCATTCTCGTCCTTTCGCTTTGCTGCTCAAGATGTCACTGGCAGCTTACTTCCTTCTCTGAGTCTGCGGGCATTTTTAGGAATTCCTGCTTGATAGAGTGTAGGGACCCATGAACCTTTCCCTTGGCTCGCTCGTCCGTTTGTAGGGGGGCTAATGTGAAATTTCAGCTGGCGCTGGGGCCTTACGTGCTCCTGACCCCTTCCTCCCCCCACCTTGAACTTGCTGCCCCAGCCTTCTTCCTCCTGCTGCCCTGCCGTGCTCCTGCCCTCCCTGTGGGTCCAGGATGCAGCCGGCCAGAGGCTCAGCCTTGACAAGTCCATCCTTCAAGTGCCACCCTGTGATGAACTCTATCCCCTCCCCCACCCAGAGCTTTCTCCTGTTCCTCCTGCCCTTCCCCCAGCCTCCTTCCCCCTCTCCATCACTGCTCTTCAAGGGAAGAGATATCTTTCAGGGAAGACCAATGAAACAGAGCTGCCCGAGCCTGGGAGGGTTCAGAGGGCCAGGAGAGCAGATCCTGGTGATGGGGATCCTGCCCCTCCACAAATGACATGTCTTCATGCTGGTGCATCTCCACACTTCTTTCCGTGCAGGTGCCTGCGTCTTTCCTCACCTCAGCGGGGCTGGGAAGCATCCATTTAATAACTTGTGGCAGGGGCTACTATTGTCAGTTCTGTCGTGAGAGAGGAGACAGAGAGCTGTGGTGGGACCTCGACACGTGCTCATGGGTGATCTGGCCAAAGGAGTCAAGTCCTCCCCATTGGGATTAAGTTAGCAGAGGCCAGGGGCACCTACCAAAGGGAGAGTGGACTACATGAGTGGCTTGCTAACTCTTTGGACCACAGCCCATACAGAATACAGACATTTTACATTGTAAGCCAGGACACACACAAACTGAGACAAAAGTTTATGGGATAGTACTTACTGTTTTATCACATTTGCAATGTCCTCATAATTTTATGCTCTTCTAGTCTATTCCATTCCATTCCACTCCGTTAAAAACAAACCCAGGAAGTGCTGGTCTTGACCTACTACATTGATTTCATGACCTGCAATATGAAAAAAAAGTGGATGAGCTGATCTCAGAGGGCTCTTATGAACTGTAAGGAATAGTAATTTACCAAACTGCCATGATTTATATACGTGTTGTGATTTTTGCCAGATTCACACACTTCTGTTATCATGGACCTAACTGTTGTTCTTCAGTGTGACTCATTGTTTTAAATGTCATTTACTTAGAAAGGAAATGAATGGAAGATCTGTATCTCTTGCAATACATAAAAAGTTTCCTTACCAATAAATGCACTAAACACTCAACAGTGTTATTAATTCTAGTTATACACTGTTGCCCTTGGAAAGCTCTAGGTCTGAGCCTCCTATGTCTCTGTTTAAGGGAAGGAAACAGAATCGATGTTAAAGACATCTACTACCAAACAGTAGTGGGAAAGATTGAAAGGAATCAAGAAGGGAGTAATTTTCTCAACATGTGCTCTTGTGTGCTTTAATGCAGCGTGGCAAGCAAGCAGGTGCTAATCAAAGGGCCCTGCGGCATCAGCATCCTCTACTTCTATCCACCCGGAGTCCTGGGCCCCGTATTTCCTGAGATGGGAGAGGAGAGGGGAGAAGATGTTTTTTTCCTAGGACCAAATATACTAGAGCAGAGTCTCAAACTCTACTGTGCATTTTAATGGCCTGGGGATCTTGTTAAGGTGCAGATTCTCATTCAGTAGGACTGGACTGAGGCCTGAGGTTCTGTCTTCTAGCAAGCTCCCAGGTGATGCCAATGCTACTGTCGACGGTCTAGGGACCACGATTCAGGTAGCAGGGCTCCAGGGTCCTTTATACCCTCTCCTAGGGGACTGACTGACTGTGGACCCTGAACCAAGTCAGACCCTTCTGTTTCCCAATAAAAATAAAAATAACAAAGCAATTGATGGGACGCCTAGTGGGTACCACACCTGAGCTAGTGTTCTCACGTTCACAGTCTCATTTAATTCTCACAGTAAAGCGGGGAAAGGTTGTTAACCTCATCTGAAGGATGAGAAGAGGGAGTGGCTATTGTGATTGCTCTCTGCTGGGGACTTCACCGTGGGAGGCACCCACCATGGGAGACATACCAGGTTTCCTCTGCCCACCCCCTTCCTGAGTGGCAGAAGCCCAGGCATCTGGCCTTTATGAGTTCCTCTGTCTAGACAAAACCCGTCCTGCTCCACCCCCCCACCCCCCCACCCCCCGCCAAGGGCCAACTTCAGTATTAATGGAGCAGAAAGCCTTAGTTGTTCATTTTCTAGTGCATCATTGAGAGGGTTAATGAGAGACCAGCTGGTGTGCCACCCAGCCATATGGAAGGGCCATTTTCCCTTGCATTTGGTCTGCAGACATTTTGCAGACCCTGTGGCAGCTCCTGACCTGGATGGGTCAGCGGGCATCGTGTGCCATCTTTGGGTGCAGAAACTTTAGACACCCGAAGCAGGATCTTGTTCTGTCTCCTGCTCCCTGGAAAGGAAGGATGGGATGCAAATTGGATGAAGAGCTATTTCTTGCCTGGGGACCCACGGTGGCTGCCACCACAGCCAGGCCCTTGCTGCAGACACCTGAGCATCCTCAGGCCCCCTCCCTGGCCTGAGACGCCACTCCCCATCCAGTTGCCTGTGACTACACTAAACCTGCTTCCATCCACCTCTCCTTTGCCCAGAAACCTTCAGTGAGGCATTTTCTTTCCACATCCAATCCAAACTGCCTTCAAGATCCCCCATGCTGGGGGACACCTCGCACGACCCATCCATTAAGATCTGCCAGCATCCCAGCACGTGCCCCCTGCTCTAGCCAGTGAGGCCCTCACCATTCCACAACCAACCTCTGTGCTCAAGCCTCAGCTCAAGCTACCACCACCTCCAGGAAGCCCCTGTGTGTGATTATAGCAACAGCCTTGGTGAGCACTCCAGTTCAGAACCCAGCACTGCTTGCTGGGCCACAACACTGAGTTCTTTCTTATTTATTGTTTTGTAGTGTTTACCTATGTAGGCTTTGTGCCCGTTGTCATTTCTTCTCTGCCAGACTCTAAACTCCTTAGAGGCACAAAGAAGCATAACAAAGGCTGACATTTATAGGGTGCCAGACACTGTCCTTAAGCACTTGACAAACAAAGTCCCGTTTAATCTTCAACCCCCCCTGCAGAGGTCTCAACTACTTTTATCCACTTCTATGGATGAGGAGACTTTTTTTTGTTTATGATCCTAGAGAGGGTAAACAGTTTTCCTAAGGTCACACAGCCTAGGAGAAGCTGAGCTGGGCTCTAAACCCAGGTCTGTGTGATGCCGGAGCTTGTGCTTCTCACCAAAGGTGCTCAAGTGCTGGGGCCCTCGGCATGAGAACCTGGGGTTGGGCCCAGCATCTGTGCGTTTGCAAAGCTCTTCTGAACACCCAGTTCAATTTGGGGACTGACTCTTAACCACTGCGTGCATCTATCTCCCTTTGCCCTGAGCACGTGGGAGCTTGGAAATGCTTTGTGGTTGGTGAGGGGGTATGAAGAGAAGGATGTTCTAGGGGGCTGCGTTCTAGCACAAGGGCCACCTGAGAGAATCACAGAGCAGGGAGGATGCAAGGAGGCAGTAGAGATGAGCATGAGGGAGGGAGGAGGGCAATCAGAAAAGGCTATTGGAGAGGTCAAACCAGTGACCCTCTCTCCACCGCAGCCGTAACTCAGGGCCTCACCTAGACCTACGAATCAGCTGGGGCATCTTGTGAGGATGCGGATTCTGGTCCAGCAGGTCTGGGGCAGGGTCTCCTGTTTGGCGTTTCTAACAAGCCCCCAGGTGATGCCCATTCCGTAGGAAGGCCCTGGGGTCCTCAAGCCGTCCTGGAGGATCTGATTCCTTCCCTCACTAGTCTAGCACCTTCCCGCCTCCCTCCTTCCTAGAGGATCAAATCTAAACTCCTAGCACAGCACGGGAGCCTTTTCAGACACCATCTCCAGCCTCACCTCCTGGCTCTCTTAACCACACACCCCACCCTGCAGCTGCGCTAAATCCTTTGCTGTTCCCCAGACACACCATCCCCAGCCAGAGTTTAGTGCTTTTTGCACAAGCCATTACTTTGCCTGGAGGAATGTGCTTTGGCCTTTCTTGGCCAGGTGAGAAGGAAGCTGAATGTCGCCTTCCTGGGAAGTTACAGACTGGGGAATGGGCTCTAGACTCCTGGGTCTGGAGAGAAACCCTCCAGAGGTTCCTGGACCCCCTTCCCTGTCCCTGCTCCCAGAAAAGGCCAGCCATGGTCCCTGGCCCTGCAGAGGCGTGGAATCAGGCGACTTAATTGTCCTGCTTTGAACATTTGTTGTTTCTTGTCACCTTCAAGTAAAAATAGAGCTGAGAATGACTCAAGTGAAGCCCCAGCTTGGAGTCTGGAGAGCAGAGTGGAGCCTGTGGGGCATTCTGTGGAGCCTGGGAGGCCAGGCCATCTGCGGTAGCTCTGGGGAGGGGGCCCTGTGACCTGGGCCGGGGCTACCAGGATGCTGTGGTCATGCCCTGGGCTCTGAGAGGCCAGCCCATAGCTGCTTTCACTTTAAACTTTTCTCTCCTAGCTGTGGAAATATTTCAGGACTTCCGGAGAAGTTTCCTTTGGTGCTTCCTGAGTTTTCTCCTGTGATTTTTTGCCTCCAGATTTCAGCCCCAGGCAGGGGCAGCTCCCGGAAGAGCTGCGGGTGCCGCCCTGGCTGAGTGCAGCCCTCATGGGACCTCCTCCTCGTCGCCTCCCAACCTCCCTCCCCTGCAGGAAGGCTCCCTGTGCACTGGTTTTGGGGAGCACTAGCCCCCCCTCTCTGGGAAAAAAAATCTCTTCCTGCATTCAGGCTCCTGCCTGGGGGCTGCAGGCAGGTGATGAGGGCTGTGTCTCTGGCTATAGGCCTGTTCCCCTTCTGAGAGCAGAGCAGCTGGAGGGAAGCGGCCTGCTGCTGGGGGGGAAGCAGAGCCTTTGAATACTTGCTGAGATTCACCTCTTTGAGCTTCATTTTCCTCACCTGTAAAATGGGAAGAAGTTTACCACCCCCACCAAGAGGGTTGCCAAATTTTTTTTTTTTTTTTTTTTTTTGCGGTACGCGGGCCTCTCACTGTTGTGGCCTCTCCCGTTGCAGAGCACAGGCTCCAGATGCGCAGGCTCAGCGGCCATGGCTCCCGGGCCCAGCGGCTCCGCGGCATGTGGGATCTTCCCGGACCGGGACATGAACCTGTGTCCCCTGCATCGGCAGGCGGACTCTCAACCACTGAGCCACCAGGGAAGCCCCGGGGGTTGCCAAATTTTTTAGCAAATAAAAATACAGGATGCCCGGTTAAATTTGAGGTTTAGTTAAACAATGAATACTGGTTTAAGCATAAGTATATCCTATGCAATATTTGGAACATACTTATACCAAAAACTTGTTACTCGTCCAAAGTTCAAATTGTACTGGGCGTCTTGCATTTGATATGGTGTCCCTATTGCTGGATTAAATGGTATGTATTGTATGTAACACTTAGCAAGGGCCCCATCTAAATGTTCCTTGCTTGTTTCATTACTCTCTTCTCTTCTCTGTGCCACCCTCTGACCCCTAGAGGCCAAGCTGATGAGACATTTCTGTGGAGCAGTCACAGAAATATTGAGATTGTTTTTATAAATTTTTTTTAATGTTGAGCCTTCTTTTAACTTATTTATTTTTATTTTTGGCTGTGTTGGGCCTTCGTTTCTGTGCAAGGGCCCTCTCTAGTTGTGGCAAGCGGGGGCCACTCTTCATCGTGGTGCGCGGGCCTCTCCCTATCGCAGCCTCTCTTGTTGTGGAGCACAGGCTCCAGATGCGCAGGCTCAGTAGTTGTGGCTCACGGGCCTAGTTGCTCCGCAGCACGTGGGATCTTCCCAGACCAGGGCTCGAACCCGTGTCCCCTGCATTAGCAGGCAGATTCTCAACCACTGCGCCACCAGGGAAGCCCTGTTTTTATAAAATTGACACAAAAAATGAGTGATTAATGGGAAAGTGCCAATAATAATAGCTGTCACTTACCTAGCACTGGCTATGTGCCCCACGCTGTTCCAAACACTTTCTGTATATTAATCCCCTTACTCTTCACAATAATCCTATGAAGAAGATGCTTATCTCCACTTTGCAGATGAGAACGCAGAGGCACAGGTTAGGTAAATAAGTTGCTCAAGGACACATAGCTAGTAAGTGATGAGCTGGATATGAACCCAAGCAATCTGGCCCCTGTGTTCTTGGTGTTAAATAGGACATATTGCTGCATCTTGCCTACCAACTGCCACAGTTAAAGATGTAAAGTTTCTTTAAGGTCAGGGACATGGAAACCTACAGGGATGGTTTCACAAAGCAGGTGATAACACAGCACGCTCCCAGAGGGAGGTGTGACTTCCCGTGTTCCCCCCGAGATCCTTGCATGGAGAGAGGGTTCAGCCAGGCCTGAGGAGCTCACACTGCGGTTTATCTCTTCCTGCCCACCACCCCTGAATGTCACGGAGGTACTGGCCATGTGCCAGCCTGTCACCAGGTGAAAGAGCCTCCAGCTCATCCCTGAGGTCCTGCAAACCCTAGTCCAGGTCCTTTTCAATCTTATTAATTCACAAATAACTGTGCCGCAATGTGATGTCCTCTTCTTCTTGAGATTCTTCATGGTTCTCCAGGATAGAATGTTTTTCCTTTTATAAAATGAATGCATATAGTTATTGAGGACTAGAAAAATACCTAAAAGCAGAAGGAAGGCAATCCATGTGCCACTGACCCACCCCCTAAGGTGAGTCTTCCTCCTTGCTCTTCTCTGTGGCCCAGGGTCTGGTCATGCAGCCCGACTGTGCGCTCTCGGCAGAGGCCAGGCTACAGGCCAGAGCACGATAGAAAACTCAAATGGCCCCATGTCCCAGCACCACCCCTGGATGCTTGTGCCAAAGGGGATGAGTTGGAAACAGGGTCTGGAAACCAGTAGGTGCCATCTCACCTTCTCTGGAGTCCTGGCTGGCTCTTTGAGACAAGGTGAGGATCAGGTGCCCGCAGCTCCCTTCTCTCAGGGGCTTCACGTGCCCACCTGTCCTCACCCCCACCCACCCCATGAGTAGCAGTGCAGAAGTGCCCGTTGTTGGAAGGGGCTGCCCCGTCCTGTCTCAGCTTATGACCAGAGATCAGTTTCCTGAACACTTCGTAGGTAGCACTAGAGGCTCTGCTGGCCCGAAGCCCAGATTCCAAGTCTTGCCACCTCTTTTCCCACCACAGGCCTCCCCCAGGCCCAGCTTCTCAGTGTTGTGGTCTTTCCCCATGTTCTGAAGGTTAACTCCAGTTAATTCAAAGAGAAATCTGAGAGTAAGAGCTTGGCCTGTTGCCTCTGCTCCCACCTCCGTCCGTGTCTCTGCCATCTTCCTTTTCTCCCTGTCCCTTCCCCCCATGTCCCCAAGGGACTTTTCAGTAGATGCTTGTTGGCAGGTTCAAAGAGGCCCTGGTTCATTCATCAGGAGACCAGAGTCCCCAACCAGAGTCCCCAACTTAAATGCTACATCTGTCAGGGTCCAGCAGGAAACAGATGACACACCCAGCTTGGGGGGGATTGGGGAGAGCTTGTAACAGGACTACAACCAAAATGTGGGCAGGGGGAGGGGAGGGTCTGGTTCCCATACCTGGAGACACAGAGGCCATGTGGGCGGCTTCCTGGCAGGAGCTGCAACACAGCCTGGGTGGCCCACAGGGAGGAGCTGCGGGGAGAAATATTCCAGCTTCCCTCCCACCCCTCCCTTCCTGTGATCTCCTGCTGGGGCAGAAAACAGGGTGGAGAGGCAGGGAGAAGACCTGGACGGGTGCACTCCAGGTCAAATCATTCTCTCTGCATCTTTCCCCATTTGCAAAGGGAGGGTTAGAAATACCTGCCCCGTGTATGTCCTGGGGTTTGTAAAAATCAGCTAAGATGATGAATGGTGATGGTGTGTGTTCATCATTTAATACCAGAGTAAGGGATAATTGTTATTATTGATAAACACTCACCAGGTACCCCTGACAGAATGAGTCTTACACGTTCTCACTTCTGCTGGGGAGCCTCTCATCTCCAAAGGACATATGGGTAAAGGAGCAAGAAATTGCAGAATTGCAAAAGCCTGGATTTGAATCCCAGAGCCCCTGCTTAATGTTCATATGGCATCAAGCAAGTCATTTAATGAGCCTCCCTGCGGTGAAATGTACCTCATTGGAGTTCAGAGGAGAATGGTTGCCATCATTACTTTCAGCCAGCCGCGTAGGGGGTGCTCGGAGGACCTAGCAGCATCCCTCATCCCTCAGCTGAGTCCAGGCCCTGCAGTGGTGCCCAGGCTCTGGGCTGTGGATCCCTGGGTCTCTCTTCTCAGTATCATTGATCCAGGCCCAAGGACATGGAAGCAGCTCCTAATGTTAACAGTAATAAACCACCACTGATTTTATTTATTTATTTATTTATTTGTTTATTTATTTATTTATTTTTTGCGGTACGCGGGCCTCTCACTGCTGTGGCCTCTCCCGTTGCGGAGCACAGGCTCCGGACGCGCAGGCTCAGCGGCCATGACTCAGGCTCAGCGGCCATAGCTCAGGAGCCCAGCCATTCCGCGGCATGTGGGATCTTCCCGGACCGGGGCGCGAACCTGTGTCCTCTGCATCGGCAAGCAGACGCTCAACCACTGCGCCACCAGGGAAGCCCTGCACCACTGATTTTATTGATTGCTTACTGTACACAGGCACTGATCAGTTCATTCTCTTGGACTCACTAGAGTCCCCATGGCTAGAATAGCATTTTAATATAATTGATTTCCTTTATAATCCTATGTATTTAATGCATTTCAAAACATTCTTAGGAAGAGGGACCATTGGCTTCACCAGACTACCATGGATAGATCAAGGCATGAAAGAGTGAAGGGTCCGGGCTTCCCTGGTGGCGCAGTGGTTGAGAGTCCACCTGCCGATGCAGGGGACACGGGTTTGTGCCCCGGTCCGGGAAGATCCCACATGCCGCGGAGTGGCTGGGCCCATGAGCCATGGCCACTGAGCCTGCGCGTCCGGAGCCTGTGCTCCGCAACGGAAGAGGCCACAACAGTGAGAGGCCTGTGTACCGCAAAAAAAAAAAAAAAAAGAGTGAAGGGTCCCTGCTCACTCCCAGAGGACTGCAAGTTCCAGGTTCCCTGTACTCTGAACAGAATTCAGCCTTTTCTGAGTACCTCTGGGCCATGGCTGTGATGGTGGCCTTCACTGAACTGGGAGGCAGGAGACCGGGGATCTTCCCCTAGCTTAGCTACTCCCTGGTGACCTTAGGCAGGTCCTGTGTGCCCTCCACTGCAAAATGTAATGGTTGGACTACCCCTACCTGGTTTTTTATTTCTATTTTATATAGGAAATGTATCATATATAAGAAAGAGCATATAAAATGTCTGGGTTTGGTTTAATAAAGACTTACAAGACAAACATCCATTTGCCCTCCATTAAACTTCAAGAGACCGTTGACAGTCCTGAGAAACTGCTGTGTGCCTCACTGTATTTATTTGCTAATACAAAGCACCTCTGAGTAGGGGGGCTTAAACCGCAGTGGTTGATTGTCTCTCAGTTCTGGAGACCAGAAGTCTGAAATCAAGGTGTCAGCAGGGTTGGTTCCTCTGAGGCTCTGAGGGCCATGCCTCTCTCCTGGCTTCTGGTGGATTGCTAGCAAGCTTTCATGCTCCTTGATTGATCTGTAGATGCATCACCCGATCTCTGCCTTGATTAGCTCTATAAAGACCATGTTTCCAAAAATGTCACATTCTGAGGTACTGGGGGTTAAGACTCCAACAAATTTTGCGGGGGACACAATTCATCCCATCAACCTCACTGCCCCCCACTGCCATCCTGAATTTTGTGTTAATCAATCCCTCCTTTTCTTTAGAGGTTTACTACATAGGTATGTGTCCCTAAATAATATAAATGTAGTTTTGCCCGCAATTTATATAAATAGACTAATAGTAGAAGTATTTTTCTGTGACTTGCCTTTTTCTGCTTAAAATTATGTTTTTTGGGACTTGTCTTTGTTTTTGCCTATAGTTCTAGATTATTCATTGTCAAAGCTGCATAGAATTCTATTATAGGAATAAACTACAGCTTATTTAGTGGTAAAAATGGTACTCCTACATTTTTGGACAAAATCCTTAGTAGGGAAATCATTTTATACTGCAACACAGCTCACACACCTTATGTGTGTGTGTGTGTGTATCTGAAGTAGCTTCATAAAACTATCCTCCCTTAGTATGTGAGTTGCTCCTTTTCAATCCATTTCAAAGGTGACCTGCCAAACTGATTGCATGATCCACTAACGGGTCAACCTGCAGTGGCTGAATGCTCCCCCTCATGTATCCGGCGTGGTGGCCCTGTGGTTCCGTGCCCAGCAGGCAGGCCCACGGCATGGCCTTGCTGCTCCCCACAGCGCTGTCTGCCTGCACACCCCTTGGCACCAGACCACGGTGCCTGCTGGTTCTTGTCCTTCCATCTGTCTTGGCTGTTGTCTTCTCCCTGCTCTGGCTGGGCATGTTCTAGCTCTGGCCTTGCCCTTGTAGTTGCTGCATCTCATGGGCCGTGACCTGAGGGACCAGACCCTGGGGCGTGTTAGAAATGTGTGCGCTGTAGTGTTACTGATTTAGTAAGGTAGCAAGAGAGAGGGTAGTGTCTGGAATCAGACTGTCTGGATTCCAAGCTTAGCCACTCAGTACCTATGTGTTGGGCTCAGTTGGGGTGCTACTGAGCCCACCTGTGCCTCAGGGCTGAAATCTATCTAATTCTTTGTTAATATCTCTGGGCACAGTGGCTATACTAGGAAGAGGTCAAAACACCCAGTTAAAAGGAAGCTGGAGGTGGATAGAAGAGCTGGTTCTAAGACTTCCCTGGCGGTCCAATGGTTAAGACTCTGTGCTTCCACTGCAGGGGTGCAGGGGCTAGGAAGTAAGATCCTGCATGCCTGGCAGCATGGCCAAAAAAAAAAAAAAAAAAAGAAGGGCTGGTTCTGCACTCAGGCTGCCTGCGTTCAGATCTCAGCTCCATTATTAACTAGACAGGTAGCCATGAGCGAGTTATTTGACCTTCCTGTGCCTCCTCTTACTCATCTACAAAACGGGGGCAATAATAGAACTCACCACATGCTTGTTAATAGGATTGAATGAGATGATGCTCATAAAGCTTTCAGTACAGCATCTGGCTTCGCCTTCTACCTGGTTTCCAGCCTGATACTCAAGAGAAAGCTGGGGTTTTGGGGGGTTTTGTTTTGTTTTGTTTTGTTTTTTTTCCTGCGCCATGCGCCATGTGGGATCTTAGTTCCCTGACCAGGGATCGAACCCATGGCCCCTGCAGTGGAAGTGTGGAATCTCAACCTCTGGACTGTCAGGGAAATCCCTTTTCTTTTTTTTTCTTTTTTTAACATGAAAAGAGGTTTACTTTCTCACTGTGACCCCTTGTGGAGGGAGGAGCCACCTGGCCCCAGGTTCCCTCTCAGCAAAGACTCATTTTTTGGCACTGCTCCACTCACAAGCCCACTGCATCCAGAGGCCTGCCCACCCCCCCGGACCCCCACAAAGTGTGTGCTCCTTAGAATACTCACCTTCCCTCTGGTGTGGGCTCTGGGTTGGGTGTCTTCATTCGGGTCCCCACAGGGCTCCCGTTGTTTCAATGAGGATCACGTTGGAGTCCAGCCTGGGGGTCATCTGGGCCTAGGCATGTAATGCCCCCCAATGAGCACTTTTCCTTCTGTCCCTTGATAGCCAGCAGATGCCCCCCTACCCATCACCCCGTATTCTTGTTATAGACGTGGATGCAGTGAGGTGGAGGATGGTGTGGGATGTTCCCAGCGCACCGCTGTCTACCACATGCACCCGAGTCATCGTTTCTCCCCAGCCCTCCACAGCTGGTCAGCCAGACCACCTGCCTTCCCTTGGAACCGCCTCCCAGACACCTTAGGGTGTCCCCAAACCAAAATCAGATCAGGTCCCCCTCCTGCTGAAAACCCTTCCGGGGCCCCCAAGTGCCCCGTGGGAGAGAGGGGTCCCGCTGCCCAGCATAGCCTCTGGGCCTGTGTGGCGGGCCGCTGGCTTCTCCAGCCGCATCACTCTCCCCACCCCTCACCTTGCACTTAAACCTTCTACTTTAGTACTGCCGGCCCTCCCCGACCCGAGTGTTTCCCAAACTCTGTATGGATTCTTCCCTCTGTGCCTCTGCAAGCCTTCTTCCCTATTTGCTTGCCTGATGAAGACCTTCAAACCCAGTTCATGTCACCTCCCTCAAGCAGCCGTCTCTCACTCCCAATAGAATGAATCACTTCTAATAATACTCAATATCATGTAATTGTTGAGAACATGGACCCTGGAGAAAACTACCGTGGGTGTGAATCTCAGCCCCACCATTTACTAGCTGTGTGATCTTGAGCTAGTTACCTAACCTCTCTGTGCCTAAATTTTCTCATCCATAAATTGGGGGCTCTCAGAGTACCTACTTAACTGTGGGGATTGAGTGCGTTACTACATGTACGAGGCACGTGGCAAATGTGTACTATCTCTCCACTGGGTGTAAGTCTTCTGAGGGCCGAGGCTGAATCTGCTTTGCCTCCAAGTTGTGTCCCTATTGCCTGGCACAGTGCCTGGCACGTAGTAGGTGCACATCAGATATCTGTCAATCAAATGAAGGGAAGCTGTGTTTACCTTCCTTGGAGAAAAATCCATTCAGATCCTTTGTCTATTTTTTGGTTAAGTTGGGTTATGTGTCTTTTTATTGTTGAGTTGTAAGATTTCTTTATATAGTCTAGCTACAAGTCCCTTATCAGATATATGATATGCAGATTTCCCCCATTCTATGGGTGTCTTTTCACTTTCTTTTTTTTTTTAATAACTTTATTTATTTATTTTATTTATTTTTGGCTGCATTGGGTCTTCGTTGCTGCGCGCGGGCTTTCTCTAGTTGTGGCGAGTGGGGGCTCCTCTTCGTTGTGGTGCGTGGGCTTCTCATTGTGGTGGCTTCTCTTCTTGCAGAGCACAGGCTCTAGGCGTGTGGGCTTCAGTAGTTGTGGCTCGCCGGTTCAGTAGCGGTGGCTCAGGGCTCTAGAGCACAGGCTCAGTAGTTGTGGTGCACAGGCTTAGTTGCTCCATGGCATGTGGGATCTTCCTGGACCAGGGCTCAAACCCGTGTCCCCTGCGTTGGCAGGCGGATTCTTAACCACTGTGCCACCAGGGAAGCCCCTCTTTTCACTTTCTTGATGGTGTCCTTTGAAGCACAAAAGTTTTTAATTTTGATGACGTCAGTTTATCTATGTTTTCTTTTGCTGTTTGTGCTTTTGATGTTATATCTCAGAATCCTTAGCCGAATCCAAGGTCATGAGCTTTACCCCTGTTTTCCTCTAAGAGTTTTACAGATCTTCGATCCATCTTGAGTTAATTTTTGTATGGGATGTGAAGTAAGCGCCCAGCTTCATTCTTTTGTAGTTGGATATCCAGTTGTCTCAGCACTATTTGTTGAAAAAACTATTGCATGGTCTTGGCGCCCTTGTCAAAAATCACTCGACCATACATAGATGTGTTTACTTCTGGACTCCCAAGTCTACTGCATTGATCTGTATATCTGGAGAGCCACCTCCATCTCTAACAGTTTACCGTCTCTGCCCATCTGCACTCAGCAGTCCTGGAAACTCCCACAAGAAGCGTTGATGGGACATCCCACAGCCGAGCACCATCTCCCGAGTGGCCCCCCTGGAGTTAATCACTTTTCGCATCTGTCAGGGTGACCACTGGGAGGACCCAGTGTGACCCGCCCTGGAGGGCACGTGGGGGAGGATGCCATGGAGACGTGCTGCCTCTCCCCTCACCTGCACGCTGGCACGTCTCCTCCCAGAGCAGGGCCTGTTTGTGCTGAGGCCCAGCTCCTAATTGGGTGGATGCCATTGATGCGGACCAGGTAGGAGGGAGCAAAGGGCGGGAAGTGGCCGCTGGGATGGAAGGGAGTGGGGCCTGCAGGAGGGGTGCATTCCTGGCACTAGAGGCATCTTCACCAGGACAGCGGCGTTGGGAGGGAGAGCCTGCATCGATGGGTAGGCGCTAGGAGGCTCGAGAAGGCCACTAGCATCGCCAGGCTCTCATCCTAAGGTGGCTTCTGTCCCTGTTTCCTTTGTGTGTGTGTGTGGGGGGGGGCTTGATCCCCCTCCTTGCTGAGGGCTTGTTCCTTCTGGCTGGGGGACGTGTGTGCTCTAAGAGGTCGAGTGGCTCTTGGCCGGTATGTCCTTGATGCAGGACTGTTATCTCACATTGACTCCAGCCAGTGAATAAGACTCCCCAGGGCAGCCAGAGACCCTTGCGGAGCGGGATGGAGAGCTGGGAGGATGGCGCTCTGTGATACCACGGGGACATTCTAGCTTGCAGGGAGTTCCGGATTTATGGGTGCTTTAGTACAGCTCAGGCAGAGAACACAATTGAGCAGAGAATTGTAAAGCTGCACTACACAACTTGTTGAATTCTACAGGGCAGGGCTGCCTGTGAGCTGAGAGAAGCGGGGGTGCTTAGCTGGTGGGGTGCTGGCTCAGAAGGAGGAAGGGGCCACATTATAGTAGAGAGGCCCATGGTACAGTGTGTCCCCTGCCCCTCCAGATCTCCTAAGGCTTTGGAGATGAATCTTCCTCAAGCGGCAGCCACTGCAGTGACATTATATTTGTTAGGGACCCGGGAGGGGAATCCACTTCTTCCTTCCTTAGATCCCTAGAAGCAGAGATTTCTGTAGTGTGTGTGCCCATCTCCTCCCTCTTCAGTTGTTCTCCCCACTCGCCCGCCCCTGAGTGGGAGCGGAGCGGTGTGAGCTGGGTTGGAGTTGCTCACTGCCTTAGAATTGCATCAGCCCCGCCTGGCAGGCTGGAGCGGGAGCCTGTTGCTATGGTGACCACTAGGCTTCAAACCAGTGAGAAGGATGAGTTAGTTAGTCGCAGGGTGTGGTTTTCTCGTCTTGTGATGATGTCTTGTGTTAGGCACACAGGGTCTGTATTCCCAGCCCTTCCATGGGGAGATGTGTCATCTGCTCCGGTGGGCATGATGGACAGCTGCTCCAGAAACTGTGTGGGCATTGACCAGGTTGGTTAGGTGTGACAGAGGACACAGTTGGCTCCCTTCTGCCTCATTCTGGCGGCAGTGGGTGATTTGACCAAGTAAACCAGATTCTGGGGGAAGGGAGGGGACCAGGATGCAACCTGTCACCCAGAATGGAAGGCTGCTCTGAATCCCAGCCAATGAAACCTGCCCAGGCTGCATCATGATTTTTTTTCAAAACCACCTGACAGAGCTCATCATCTTGCTAAAGATAACGGCTGCTTGGCCAAGCCAGCACCGTACTTATTAGTTCAGATCTCTCCTCTCACATTTTGCCTGCAGTGGGAAAGGAGGTAAAAAAAGTCTACATTCCAGCCACATGGAGCACCTTCTGTGTGCTGGGCACTGCACTAGACACCGCCTCATCGTTTTATCATCTCCTTACCTCTGCACTCGGGAGCAGGTGATGCTGCCCGGTTCTGCAGGGGAGCAAGCCCTGGGACCCAGAGAGTTTAAGTGACTTGCCCAAAGACTGAAACCTAAATCTTTGGGCTTTATGACTGGTGTTTTTTTGGATTCCAGATGCCCTTAGAAACAGGAATTCTTAGGAATTCACTGTACATCTTCTAGTGGAAAAATCTTGGCAGTGTCTCTCCCCAGAGAAACACAGTTTCTATGTGGCGAATGGTTGACTGGAGCTATTTTTGATTTCTGAACGGGAAGAATGAGAGATGTGGGCGTTGCCTGCAGACAGAGGAAAACCTGGGATGCAGTTGGTGAGGTCAGGGCAGGGCGTTGACAAAGCCCAGACTTGGTACAGAGACAGCCTGAGATTTCTGCCTGGGGCCCTCTACGGGTGCGGATCAATTGTCAGATGAGTTCTCAACAAAGAGGTGTCTGGTGAACTGGTCCAGGGTAAGACGTAGAACCAGAAGAGAACTAGGGCCTCAGCGAGAGCCTGGCAGTCATAAGATCTGACTTGCTGAGCTTACGAGGCATAGTAACGGCAGTTAATTCTCAGATGGCGCCGTCACTTTTCGAAGTGCACTTTAGATATAATTACTCATTTCATTTTCACAGAATCCCTGGGAGTTTGGTTGCTATTATTCCATTTTGAAGATGAAACAGAGGCACAGAGAGGTTGAGTGACTTGCTCAAGGTAACACAGCTGGTAAGAGGTAAAGCTGGGGATTCAAGCCCAGGCAGTCTGACTCCAGAGCATGAGCTCTTGACCAAAATGTTCTACTGTCTCTGCTCGTACCTCTGGAAAGCTGATAGCGAGTTAGCTTGTATGGCCCACGCTGAGGAGTGCGTATGTGTGTGCACATACATGCACACACACACATACACCCTAATATACTGGCAGTGGGAAGGAAGGCTCGTGGCTGCGTTTGTGAGCTTCTGTGTGTTGATGGCTGTGCCCTGTGCATTTGCGGGGGCCCAGGGAGACCTGTACCTGCGTGTGATGCTCCTCCCTTCTTCCCTCCCTCCCTCCCTTCGTGTTTCCCAGGAGGCTGGGTGTTCTGCCCTCTCTGGTGTAGAGCTGTGGAGGATATTGCTGCAGACCTTGTGCCTGGATTGCTTGCCTAACTGTGTTGAAGGGCCCCGGGCTCCCAGGAAGGAGCTCAGATCTAGTGCTGAGAGTGGACAGGGGCCCCAGGAAGAGCAGGCAGGGAACGTGGGAGCACAGTTGCCGTGTGTGTGTGGGGCATTCTCTTGTGCCTCTTTTGGTGCTTGGGTCACCTGTCTGCTACCCACACAACATGCAGCTGCTTCCAGACAAATTGGGCCTCCTCTCTTCCCCAGGGCCAGGGTTGTAGGGAGAAATAATTAAGATAATAATAAAAATAACGAAATCAACAATAACAGCAACTAACCTTATTTACTACATGGCAGGCACTGTTCTTAGTGCCTCTACTTGAACTAACTCATTTAACTGTCACAAAAGCTCTATGAAATAGTTTTATTATTAGTAGCTTCATTTTACAAAGGAGGACACTAAGGCACAGAGAGGTTAAGCAAGTTGCCCAAGGTCACACAGCTAAAACTGGGATTTGAATTCTGGTAGCCAGGCTGCAGAGCATATGAAAGCACAGTACACGACTATGTCCTTTCATGCCTCCTAGGGGAAGCCTCCAGACCTTGTAACCCTTTTCTGCCCCCAGTTTAGAATCTTGTTTTTATTTTCCTGAGAGACTGGGTTGTGCTCACTTGCCTGCCCACAGGTCCTGTGTATGAGATGTGGCCTCTGACATCAGCCAGTTTTTGTGGGACTTGTGCCCTTTCTCTCCTCTCATGCTCAGGTGCTCAGGCATGGAAGGGACGTTTCCAGGAGCTCTCCTGGGAGCAGAGGTAATTAACTTTGGCCATTGCTGCTCTGGCCTCATCCTGCCTGTCTGCCTGCACACAGGTGGTTCCAGTGTAAACACCTGGGGCAGGGCAGGTCCTGCCAGCCCTGGGGGCCCTGCTGCCTGTCTCTCTCCTGTCCTCTCTGACCTGTGGTCTACAGCCACCCTTGTTATGACAGACGAGTTGAAACATCTCTTTTTCCTTTCCACCGCTGTGACCCCCAACCCCCCATCTCCTGTCAGTCCCTGGGCCATGTCTGGTCCTGAGCTTGATTCTTGGAGGAGGCTGCCTTCCTGTGGGAGAAGGCTGGCATCTCTTGCTGCCAGGTGGGAGGATGGAGCTGTGTGGATCTGAGTAGAGGACTTGGGAGGTGACAGAAGGATAGGGGCAGAGCCAGGGAAAAGGGGTGACCTGGGGGAGGTTTCATATCCAGCCATGACCCCTGGGGTTCTGCATGCTCCCCAAGACATTGCCTTTGCCATTGGAAGGCTGAACTTGTAGTGGGTGCCCAGGTGCTGCCTGATGGGGGAAGGAGTATTGGAATTGAAGCTGACGGATGCCTGGCAGCCCCTGCCTAGGGCAGAGCCAGGCTTGTCTTGTGCCAGGAAGTTGGCAGCAAAACAGAAATGAGCTATGGAGGTGGAACCTGGCTTTGTTACTCAGAAGGTGACTCGAAAGCTGTCTTTGGAAACTGATGGGTTCCAGGCCTAGTTTAGTCCCTGTGCCCCCTGCTAATTCCCATGAAAGAGTTTCTCTGGTATTTCTCCTTCCCTATGTGCTTTTTTTGAAGTTATATTTTATTCTATTTTTAAAGTTGCAGTAAAATACATATAACATAACATTTACCATCGTAATCATTTTCAAGTATGCAGTTCAGTGGCATTGAGTACGTTCACATTTTTGGGCAACCATCACCACCATCTACCACCAGAACTCTTTTCATCTTGAAAAACTGAAACTCTGCACCCATTAAACACTAACTCCCCCTTCTCTCCCCACCCCCAGCCCCTGGCAGCCATCATTCTACTTCCTGTCTTTGTGAATTTGACTACTCTAAGAACGTCGCATAAGTGGAGTCATAACAGTCTTTTTGTGACTGCTTATTTCACTTAGTGTAACGTCCTCAAGGTTCATCCACATTGTAGCACATGCTAGAATTTCCTTTGTTTTTAGACTGAATAATATTCCATAGTATGTATATGCCACATTTTGTTTATCCATTCATCTATCAATGGACACTGGGGTTGCTTCCACCTTTTGGCTGTTGTGCATAATGCTGCAATGAACATGGGTGTTCCCTGTCTACTTTTGGGCTTACTTCACACATCAGCAATAGGCCATCCTTGGGGCTTGGTCAGGGATGGGCCCACTGACTTGGCCCCAGGAGAGTGGGTGGCTCACCAAGTTGACGGGGAAGGCTCGGCCCTCTGGTGTCTGCTTCTACCAAACACTAAGATGTCAGTGCTCCTGGCACCAACCTACCTTCTTGAGGACATTCCGGATTTCCTTCCCCTCTGCCTTCAGAAGAGGGTGCTGGATTCCTGGTTCTCTCATGGACAGGAGGAGGGCAGCGGTGGTTCACCATGAGCCCGGCATGGGTGGCGTTAGGAGAACGTGACTGTCAGGTGTTGGGAAGGGCACATGGAGCCTCTCTGAGAGTGGGGTGGCCAGGTGACCCCACATGGAGGAGCTGGAGGGCAGGCTGGTAATGCCAGGGAAGCAGCTTAGTCCTGAAATCCCCATGACTGAGCACAAGCAAGCTTTGCTGCTTGCTCACCTGGTCCGTGGCAAGTGAGGTGGGGTCTCTGCTCCACGTGGTCACTCAGGGACCCAGCCTAATGGAGGCTGCACCATCTAGAACCCAAGGCCTGCAAGGTCACTGCCGCAGGGGAAGAGAGGGAGAATTGTGCATGAGGGCTGACCAGAACAGTGGGAGTCAGGGGCGTCAGGGGAGTGTCTGTATATGTGTGTGTGTATTTGTGCATATGTGTGCTCCTCTGTGTGTGTGTGTGTGTGTGCGCACGCGCGTGCGTGTCGGCAAAGAGAAGAAACGAGCTGGCGGGGGGAACCCCATTGCCCTTCCCCAGCTTAGCCCTCACCTGGCTTTGCACCACGCAGAGGAAAGGTGACTTTGGTGTTTAAGGAAGAGGCCATTGACTTGGGGAGTTCCTCTCATATCCCCTCAGTGGGGGACAAAGCTGGAGCAGGCGAAACCACTGGCACTCTGGAGCTGAGGGGAAGGGAGAAGGACGTGAGTTTTGGAGGCACCCTCTTATGGCCCTGGACAGTCGTAGAAACTTTTTAAGGTCTAGGGAGACTCTGAGTGGATGGCCAGCAGTTGAGCTGAATGCCAGTGAGCCTGGCCTCCTGGCAGCAACGGACAGAGGTGCAGGGTGTTTCTGTGGGTGTATGGGTGAGGGTGTATAAGCATGTGCAGGTTGGGAATGTCTTGGCTGATCCTGCAGGTGGGGGTGGGGAGCCTGGAGCCACCAGGCTCTGGGATTGAAGGGAGCCCCTGATGTAACGGGGGGGGGTCATAGATTCTCATCCTGGCTGCCACAAACGTGCAAGGCCCTTTGAGAGTCTTACTGGCCTCTCTGGACCTTGTATTACATGTTCTCTGAACTGTCCCTGCCTTTTCTCAGCACTAGATTGAGAGTCATTTAATTTTTCACAAATACCCCAAGGACTCATGAAACCATATATGGGGGAGGGGCTCTGAGGCCAGTGATAAGTGGGATTGGATCCAAAGGTCATTGTCATAATGGTCCTTTGATTCCTCCTCCTCCATTGCCTCCTGGCTGCTCCCCCTTCTCCACCTTGGGGGCCCAGCTGCATTTCCCACCAGCAAGCGGGGAGAGGGGAGGAAGAACAGAGCCTTAAATCAAATCAGTCCAGGATCATTATTTGTTATCAATTCATGACAGTTTGGAGGGGAAGCAGGAGGCAAGTTAAAGCTGTTAACTCTATCAAAGGTTAGAACTCCTATAGGATTTGTGAGTGACCTCCTGGCCCCAGACCCTAAGTAATTGAATTGACTATAATGGGAAGAGATTAGAGGATTTTTAAGCGATTGTATCAGCCAGTCGGCAGTTATCCAGCGTCCACTGTGTGTGAACACTGTGCTGAGTGCCACGAATAATATGAAGAAAATAGAAGTGGGCCATCCTGGAACTTCCCTTGTGGCGCAGTGGTTTGGACTTTGTGCTCCCAATGCAGGGGGCCCGGGTTCGATCCCTGGTCAGGGAACTAGATCCCACGTGCATGCCACAACTAAGACCTGGTGCAACCAAAAAAAAAAAAACAACAGAGGGCCATCTTTGCCTTCCAGACTCCTGCCACCTAGTGGGGAAGCCAGAATATACCGAAGGCCAAATGACTATGCACTTGAGTTTCTTTGTAGAGGATTTTTATTTTATTTTATTTTTTATTTTTTTGGTCTGATTGATTGACCACCGTACTGTTTGTGAAATACTCTTCTTGTCTGGTGTCTCTCATTGGTCTTCAGAGCAGCCCCGTGGACTGGGCATGGCAGCTGCATCATCCCATTTTCCAGTGAGGAAGGAGAGGCTGTGTAGAGCTGGGACCAGAACCCAGTTCCGTCTGACTTCTGGTCCGGGCTGCCAATCATTGGCTAGCCGAGGTGGGAGTGCTGAGTGCTGCTTAGGGTCTGTTCTTGTCACTGTCTGGTACGTAATAATTTAGGAGATGTTTGTTGAATGACTATTGCTCATTTACACATGAAGTAAGTTTTCCTCCATTATGGTAAGGTCATCTGGTCATTCTGCACCATTATTCCCATATGTTTGGTGCACATATAACTGCATTTCCTACAGATCAATTAGGAATTTTAGGCCCCTCTGCCCAGGTGGGGAATTATGTCAAAGTACAACAAGCAATAGACTTTATCCAAAGAGCAGGCTTTAAGTTGTGGCTCATTTGTTTATTAGCCAGGTGGCTGTGGATGAGACCCAGAACCTCTCCGAGCCTCAGTTTTCCCCTGTGTAAAGTGGGGGAGTAATATCTACTCTGACAACCTCCCCGGGTTTTGAGAATGAAATGAGATCCTGGCTGTGGCCTTGATTTGTACACTGCAAAACACGGTGCAGATAATAGCGTTCCTCGTCCATCTTTCTGAGCCTGGACACGGTGAAGCCTCTCTCCCTTCTCTGCCCAGGGCCGGTGGGCAGGCCCCTCATCCCTCGCCTGTCTCGTCTGCCCCAGCTACTGATGCCCAAAACCTACGACTCCTTTGCTTCAGGCTTTGGAGTCCTGGCTTTTCCTGGCGTCCACGGCCTCTGCCTCCTTCCCCCGGGAGCCTGGAGGTGGAGGATCGGATCGCGTCTCCATGGCAACCAGAGAGTCCGAGCCGCACCCCCGCGGGGGGCCTGAGTCTGTTCCAAGCAGCGGGGGCGGAGCCAGAACTGAGCGTTCCAGCTACGCGGTAGCACCTCCGGGAACCAGCTACCGGGTCGCCTCCGCCGGCTCTTTCAGTTGCTCCTTTGCGGGGCTAGTGCCCCTGCTCCAGGCCTGCCGGAAGAGCTGGGGGTGAGGGGTAAGCCATCCATCCTGCGGTCCAGGCGACTGCTGCAGGCCGAGTCTGAGGGCTCTGTGTGAATGGGACAGGGGCTGCCCTCCCTGCCTGCCCACGGTAAAGCCCTGTCTGTGCTCCTCCTTCACCTCTTCACCAGCACACCTCCCAGTCCTTCAAGGCTTGAGTCAAACCCTGCCTCTTACAAGTAACCTTTCCTGTGCTTCTCCTACAGCCTGGCTGATGGCTTCCTGAGGCTCTTTCAGAGTTTAGTTTCATTTGACTTTAGGGGCTGTGACCTCAGGGTCCTTGTCTGAAACTGGTGGTTCTCGGCCTTACAATACATTAGAATCACCTGGGGAGCGTTTAGCAGCCATGCTGCCCCGGCTAACCCACACCAACTCAATATGGATCTCTGGGTTGGGGGCCAGACACCAGTCTCCCCAGGGGATTCCAGTGTGCAGGGAAGGTTGGAACTGGTGTCTTGAAGTTCAGTTATTTATTTGTTTGTTTGTTTGTTTTTGTTTTGGCTGCACCATGGGGCTTGTGGGATCTTAGTTCCCGGACCAGAGATTGAACCTGGGCCCACAGCAGTGAAAGCGCCGAGTCCTAACCACTGGACTGCCAGGGAATTCCCAATTTCAAATTTTAAACACTCCCATGGCCTGTGATGCCTTGCTTGTTGCTAAGCCTACTGAAGGTAGGCTGACCGATGAACAGTTGGGTCCACTGATGAAGGAAAGCCTGCTAGAGCCTAGCCCAGTTGTATGTTTCCAAAGCTCTGGTTTGTTTTTTTGTTGTTGTTGTTGTTTTGTTTTTCAAGGACTAGGAGATCTCTGAGGGCACTTACTGCTCAGGAAGAGGACTGGGGTGGTAATGATAATAGCTACTTGTTTATTTAGCACCTGCCCTGGACCAGGTGCCTTGCATTGCATTCATTTTTTGATGGGGACCCCACAAAAACCTCATGAGAGGGCTTCCCTGGTGGCGCAGTGGTTGAGAGTCCACCTGCCGATGCAGGGGACACGGGTTCGTGCCCCGGTCCAGGAAGAGCCCACATGCCGCGGAGCGGCTGGGCCCGTGAGCCATGGCCGCTGAGCCTGCGCGTCCGGAGCCTGTGCTCTGCAACGGGAGAGGCCACAACAGTGAAAGGCCCGCGTACCGCAAAAACAAAACAAAACAAAAAACAACAAAAAAAACCTCATGAGGTATAGGCATTGTGTATTATCCCCATCTTACAGATGAGGAAACTGAGGCTCTGGAAGGTTAAATAGCTTGCCCAAGGTCCCATGGCTCTTAAGTGATAATACTGGGATTGGAACCTTAGTCTAAGTCAAAGCCCGTGCCCTTGACCACTGCCCTGTCCTAGCTCCTAGCTCCCTCTTCCATCAGTTGTAGAGCAGGAGGTGCTGAGAAGGAGGTGGCTTGTCCCATGGGAAAGATGCTGGTTCCAGGATGCCTCACCTTGGTGCCATGCCACCACTGAGGGGCTCCCAATGGGATCTCCGGGGTCAGCTGGGGTCACGGGGCCCTGAAAGTGTCCAGCCCTTTCTCCTCTTCCTTCAGCAACCTCTACTGAGGACTGTTCTGCAGATGCTGTCCAAGTTCTTTAACCCCCATAATGTTTAATGTCTCACAACCAGCCTGTGACACGGGCATTGTTATTCTGTTTCAAAGATGAGAAACTGAAGTTTGGGGTGGCCAGAGCCAACCAGCTGACAATCCGCAGAGCAGTCCTCCCGGTTCTGTGGCTCCAAGGCTCTGGACTCTGAGTCTGCCTTGGGGATCTTGGCTTCCTCCAGGTTGTTGGGGGAGAAGAGGCCAAGTTCTGTAGCCCTGTGTGCCTCGAGCTGTGTGAAGGAGATGAGGGTCACTGTGCTGCTTATCAGCCTCAGAACGGACCCACCTGTTGAGAACAGCCAGTGTCCTGGCCTGCTGGGAATGTGTGGGGGAGTTAGAGGATCTGGGGGGAAATGGGCAGCTCTGTGCACCTCCCAGGGGAGGGGCTCACATCGGGAAACCACATGTGCACGGTTTCACAGCAGGGTCAGTGCAGGCCTCAGTCCAGTGCCCGGCATCCAGGGGAGGTCTGAGCAGGGGACAGAATCATTTGCTGGGAGCTAGTGACAGGAGTGACAAGTTGGAAGGACTCTACCCGTGCAGGAGGGACCTCAGCTTCAGCGACACCATTCTGTTCATCAGTGCCCTGAAAAGAAGGGCGTGGTCCTGCCCCGGGTCTTTGCAGCTCTGTCCGCCTCAGTGGGAATGGCCTCTTCCCGCCCCTCTTCTCTCACTTCTGTCAAGGCACACTCAGACCCTTCGCCAAACGGCGCTCTTCCTCCTCCAGACTTTGATGCAGGTTGTTTCTTCCACTCATCGGCCCTGAGAGCAACCTGCCCAGGTGGTTTTTTTCTATTTGTACAGGTCCTACACATTACAATGGTTGAAACACAGGTCCCGGAGTCAGACTAGCTGGCTAGTCTGTTAAGTGCACTTAACAGCCTTTAAACCTTGGGCAAGTGACTTAACCCCCATACCTTCACTTCCTCAACTGTAAATGAGAATCACAATGGTGGTACTTAAACTTGGTTTTTAAATTTAAAAACTTTTTTGAGTGCACCAATGTTAAGCATACAGCTTAATGAACTCTTACGTACGTCTGCTCATGTACCCACCCAGATCAAGATGTAGAACATTTCCAGTAACCCAGAAAGTTCCCTCATGCCCCTTCCCAGTCAATACCCACTGCCTCCTGCAGCCCACCCCCAGGTAGCCACTCTGAACTTCCATCGCTGTCTGTTAGTTTTGCCTGTTCTTGAACTTCATAGAAATGGAATCCTACCATATGTGTTCCTTTGGGTCTGGTTTCTTTTTTTTTTTTTTTAATTATTGATTGATTGATTTATTGGCTATGTTGGGTCTTCATTGCTGCGTGTGGGCTTTCTCTAGTTGTGGAGAGCGGGTGCTACTCTTCGTTGCTGTGCGTGGGCTTCTCAGAGCGCAGTCTCAGTAGTTGTGGCACTCGGGCTTAGTTGCTCCGCGGCATGTGGGATCCTCCGGGACCAGGGCTCGAACCCGTGTCCCCTGCATTGGCAGGCGGGTTCTTAACCACTGCGCCACCAGGGAAGTCCCGGGTCTGGTTTCTTTTGCTCAACACATTGTAAGATTCATCCATCATAGGGTTGCTCTGATGGTGAAATGAGGTAGTGTACAGCCCACGGCCCGGCCCAGTCACAGATGACAGTGAGCATGCTTGGACCACACTGTGAGGTCCTGGAGGGGAGGACAGAGTCTGTGCCCTGTGGCTCTGTCACCACCTGACGCAGCGTGTGGCATACAGAGACTTTTGATGCTCTCTGAGGAAGTTTGATGCTGCTTTGGTGGGAAGGATGGTCAGGCCTGAGCTTCCCTCCGCTGTTCTCCTAAGGTTCCCTCCACCTGCACTCCCACTGTCAGTTCTAGGGCAGAAAATGGGTTTATCACCTAATATCAGCCTTTGTACCTCCCCTGCTGGGAGGGCAGGACCGTTCCACACCTGGAACTTATCTTTATCCTGTACCCACAGGTTCTTAGAGTGTCCAAGAGGAGGTTGGAAAGAACCCTCAAACTTCCCTCAGCATCTGTTTTTGGGGGTTGGGATACAGGATGGATTCTTGGCTGTGTCCGTCAGTTATTGGCGATGGACAGTCTCAGGGGAGGGTTGTAAACAGCTTGACACCTGTGTGCCTCCAGCCACCCGGGCGCCCCTTCTCCCCCGCCTTGCGCCTCCCAGAGCTGAAGGTGGTAGAAACGAGAGCTGGTCATTTGGGTTTGAACTTACCCCCACTGGCCAACTCTCCACATTGCCCCGAAAGAGCATGTTTGAGGTCTCCATGGTCTGTCACTGGTTGGTTCATATCCTTTCATCTGGCACAGACGCCATCACAGGCTTAGACTAGGTGACCCTACATTCACGTGTGGTCCCAATCTGGGCGATTCCTAGGTGATGTGGAGGTCACAGGATTCTGCCTGCATTGTAACTCGACAGAGGAACGTACGCATCCATTGGGAGAAATTATCTAAAGTTAGAGATGCTCGGCAACGATGTGGCTGGCAAGACCCCACTGCAAGAAATGGTCCAGATCAACCGTCTTCCCTGGGTCCTACCTAACTCTTAGCTCAGCTCACAAGGCCCTTGGTGTGCTGGTCTGTGCCCACTTCTCCAGTGCAATCTGCCCCTCACCCCCCTGCTCACTCAGTGTTCCAGCCAGGCTGGGCTATTTATAGTCCCCTAAGGCACTTTGTGCCTTTGCCAAGCCTCATCTCATTGCCTGGAACTCTGCTCCTGTCCCCCATCTGCCTGGCAAGCACCCACACATCTCTCAAGATTCGATTAATTATATTAATAATAGCAGCTAAGATTTATTGGGTGCTTACTATGTGCTAAGTGCCTTGTGTGCGTTATCCAGCTTAATCCTTGCAGTAGCCCTGTGCACTCCATCTCTTTGTCATCCTCTTTCACGGTCATTGGTTTAACCAATATCCATTTATAAGTGGCTGCCTTGTGCCAGCCACTCTTCTGAGCACAGAGGAGTGGGAATGTGATTCAGCCTGGATTGGAACCTAAACTGTGTGACCCCCGGGTCCTTGCTCTTAGCCACAGTGATAAACCACCTTCCTTGGAGTATCACCCAAGCCCATCCAGCCATCCTCTCACCCACACTGTTTCCTGCTCCCTCCTCTTTGCCTTGCCTGTGAGGTACTTCTGTCATAGCATCTAGGATGTTTTCATGCTTGTTGGACTGCCTTCCTCTACTGGGCTGTAAGGATTTCAGTTAGGAATGTATTCATTTTATGTGGCAGAAAATCCAACATATAGGGGCTTATAGTTCCCATTTAGCAAGAAATGAGGTAGGCTGTTTCTAGTGTGGCTCAGTAGCTCAGTAGCATCAGGGAAATGTCTGCGTTCTTTCTTGATCATTTCCTCATGGCAGCAGTATGGCCACTGTAGCTCTGGTCATCACAACTGAGTTCAAGGTATCAAGTCCCTTTTTAATTATCAAAGCAAAGGCCTTGCCAGAGGCCTACACTTGCGTCTCATTGACCAAAAACTATGTCAAATGGCCACTCCCAGTTGTAAGAGAGGCAGAGAAAGTGGGTATTTTGCCAGGGACTGGGTTCATTGCCACCTCATATAAAACCAGCATAAGGTAAACAGGGAAGGAGAGAAGATAGATATTGAGACAAGCAGTGTCTGCTAGTAACCTAGAGAGCAGAGACCATGTATTAATTGCTCCCAAATTCTCAGAATCTGAATGCTTTATAATTATTTTGTATTGTTGCCTTGCAGGCAACACATACAGACATTTTTTTCAAACATAATATACTGTACATATGATTATTAATTTCTTTTTCACTTAATAAGATGATGTAAATCATCCAGATAATTTTTAATGGCTACATAGTAGTCCATCTTGGAGAAATACCATAATTTACCCAAGTCCCTATAATTAATCATTCAGCTTGTTTTTAATATTTCACAATCATAAACAGCTCTGTGATTAATAACCTTGTAACTTTATTTTTATGGACATTTATAATTAATTTCTTAGGACACAGTCTTAGATTATGCTGGGTTAAAAGCTGTACCAACTGTTAAAGCTTTTGATACCAAGTTGACTCCAGAAAAGTTGTGCCAGTTCTACATATCCTCCAAGAGATTCTGAGAGTGCCTGTTCTCTTACAAGCTTGGGTATTTTCCTTGCTGATTTGATAGGAAAATTGCAAAAAATAGAAGTTTGCATTTTCTTTGATTACAGGTGAGGTTAACATTTAACATATATATGTTATATATATATTATATGTATGTATATATGTATATATATATATATATATATATATACACACACACACACACACATTGGGCATTTGTAATTCTCTTTTTAATTTTCTATTCATTTCTCTAACTCATTTAGAAAGTTGAGGTATTCATCTTTTTCTCATTGGATTGCAAAAGTGCTTCATATATTCAGGAGGCAAGGAGGTTCATAGGAGAAGGGTGGAACTGAGCTGGATTTGAAGGCTAAATAGGACTTCACTGGGTGGTCAAAGGGTAAGGAGGGTGTTCTCGGTGTAGGAACAGCATGTGCAAAGGTCCAGAGGTGGGAAACTGTGTGTTTGGGGACTGTGTTAATTTCATAGGGCTGCCATTAAACAAATAATCACAGGGAGGCTCAAAAGGGAGGGGATATGGGGATATATGTATACATATAGCTGATTCACTTTGTTGTACAGCAGAACTAACACAACATTGTAAAGCAATTATATACTCCAATAAAGATACTTTTAAAAATTAAAGTAAAAATAAAAAATCATCACAGGGACTTCTCTGGTGGTCCGGTGGTTAAGACTCCATGCTTCCACTGCAGAGGGCATGGGTTTGATCCCTGGTCAGGGAACTAAGATCCCAGAAGCTGCGTGGCCAAAAAAAAAAACCCCAAATTTATTTTCTCACAGTCTGGAGTCCACAGTCCAAAATCAAGGTGCTGGCAGGGCCATGCTCCCTACCAAGGCACTAGGGGGAGAATCCTTGCTTGCCTCTTCCAACTTCTGGTGGCTCCAGGCATTCCTTGGCTTTTGGCCAGATAACTCAGATCTCTGCCTCCATCTTCACATGGCCTTCTTCTGTGTGTCTGTGTCTTCTCCCCTTCTGTTTCCTATAAAGACATGTCATCAGATTTGGGTCCCACTCAACTAAAGTAGGATCATCTCATCTAGAGATCCTCAACTTAATTATATCTACAAGGACCTTTTTCCTAAATAAGGTCACATTTATGGGTACCAAGGTTAGGATTTAGACATATATATTTGGGGGCTACTATTCAGACCCTTTCAGGGACCTACCTAGAAGATGTCTGATATTACAGGGCAGCAGAATATGACTCTGTAAAGGAAGAGTCAGGTGCTGACTATGAAAGGCCTTGAGCCAGGGAGTTTGAAGTGAATGGGGAACTGTTGAATTTTGAACAGTGGGGAAACACGATCAGATTTGCAGTCTGGCAGTCATGGGGAGAGAGTGTTGGAATTGTCCTTGTAAGAGTTGGTGAGGGTGGGAAGGCGGATGGGGAGTGGGGATATTTCAGGGTGTAGGAGATGAGGAGGAAGAGGAAGGAATCTGGCACGACTCCTAGGTTTCCAACTTGAGTGATCTGGCAGATTAACTTCAGGAAAAGCTTGGGTTTGAAGTTCCTGGGGGTGGAGACGTCCAGGAAACAATCAGAGATGGGTCTGCAGCCCAGACCTCTCCCTAGAATATAAATAAACTTTGGGAGAGGGAGTAAAGTAGAGGTGACAGAAGCCTGGAGAACACCAATTTTTCCCCATCATTTTATTATGAAAAATTTCAAGCATACCTAAAAGTTTAAAGAATTGTATAGTAAACACCCATGTACCCACCATCTGGAGTCTATAATTATCATTTTTCTCCACTTGCTTTATCACACATCTGGCTGTCCCTCTGGACATCATCAACCCATCTTGTTTTTTATGTATGTCAGAGTAAGTTGCAGACATCAGTACATTTCACTGCGACACTTAAACATGCATGTCATTAACTAGAGTTAAATATTTAGTGAAATGCACAAATCTTTGATGCAGTGTACTATCTGATGAAGTCAATGAACACATCCGCCTGTGTACCCCAAATCCCTGTCAAGATACAGAACATTTCCATCACCCTAGAAAATTCCCTGTGCCCCTTACAGTCCATTCCTGTCCCTACCTGACCCCCAGAAGCAACCACGCTTTTCATTTTTTTTCCAAGCGTAAATTAAATTTGTCTGTTCTAGAACTTCATATAAGTGGAGCCATACAGGATGTGTTCTTTTGTGTCTGGCTTCTTTCACTTAGCATAATGCCCGTAAGAGTCATTTCTGTGTGTCTCAGTATTTTGTCCCTTTTATTGCTGAGCAGTATTCTATTGTAAGGATGTATAGGGAATACCAATTTTTAAGGGATGGGCAGGGAAAGAGGATTCCACCAAGGAGACTAGAAGGAACAGTGAAGACCGTAGGAAAAGCACCCAGATAGAATGTCAAGGAAAACCATCTGGATCAGTTATAATTAGGTTTGACTGCATATAACATAAAAACTAAATAACAGAGACTTAAATAACATAGGCATTTTTCTTCTCTCATGTAAAAGAAGTCCAGAGGTAGACGTTCCTGGGGTGGTATGTTGGCTCACTGTGCCATCACGGGCCCAGGCTCCTAGCTTTGAGCTCAGCTATATTCAGCACTGGCTTCTATCCTCAAGGTCCCCTCATGGCTCAGTATGGCTGCTGGAGCTCCAGCTCTCCTATCTGCTTTCCAAACTGGCAACAGAAGGAGGAAGCATGGAGAGAGGGGGAAAATACCTTCCAGTGAAAACAACTTTCACTGGAAGTTTCAGCAACTTTCTTCAAAGTTCCACACATATCCACTCAACATCTCATTGGCCAGAACTTCATCACATGGCCCACACCACTAGGAAAAGTAGCCTTTTAGCTAGCCACGGAGCACACTGCCACTCCAAAGATAGTGAGATTTCTGTTACTAGGAGGGGACATGGATATTGGCTGTCAGCAGCCTCCTCTGCCTTTTCTCTTTTGACACCTGCTGGCCAAGCCATGGTCCACTCAGCCTTCCTGTCTGTGGACCTGCACAGACTGAAGGCTGTGCTTGGCAGATTTCCACCCTCCTGAGTCCCCAGGGCTCCTGCTTTCTCAAAGGGTTGGTTTCTCTGTCTTCTCTGTATCCCTTTTCCTGGTAGGATTCTCCAGGGTCTCTGGCTGGCTTCCTGGGCTGTCAGGGTCTCCTGGAGGTTGGAATGAAAGGGACAGTATCCAGGAACATTTGCAGAGAGCTCTGAGGGCACTCTCCTCCACGCCCGGGCACCCCACTGTTGTGGCTGGCACCCCTCTCTCCCCTCCTTGGTCAGCCTCCCCTGACGAGGGCTGTAGAAGGAGATTTCCCTAGAAGATTAGTGAGATTCAGAGGGGGAAAGATGGCACTTGGAGACAGACTTGGATTCAGATCCTTTCTGTGCAAATCTCTCTGAGACTCAGTGACTCTGCCTGTGAACTGGGGATCATAAGAGCAGCCTCTCCGATGTGGCTAGGTTGAGATGTGGGTCCAGGGGCACCACTCTGATCAGGATGAATTGGGCACACATGGCGGAAGGCTGGCAGAGACCTTCCCACCCTGCTGTGACCCAGGCAGCTGCAGACTGTGCGGTAGTCAAGCCTCACCACTTTCCCTGTGGTCCCTTCTACCCTTGCCCTTGGGAAATATCTGGAGAGTGAAAGCTCTGGTCCTGTGACCCCTGGGAATTGGTCAGTGTACGGGAGACTCAGCGGGGCCTGCTGGAATCTGAACGGATGGCCAGGCCAGTGTTCATCACAGTTCACATCCCCCGCTTGACTCCAGGCACTAACAGAGCAGCCTGGAGCCTCCTGGAGGAGAGACCGCAGGTTAACGTGGTGTTTCATTCCCTCCTTGTGCTTCTCCAAAGTGAGTAGCTCTCACCAAACAGCCAGGCTCCCTCAAAGTGCCGGACTCGGGCAGCCCGAGTGGTTCCTCTTCCTCCCTCCCAGGATCACTGGGGGCACTAGAGGGCCACGCACTGTAGGACTTCTGAGCTGGGACGCCAGGGAGGACACTGTGGAGGAAGTGATATCTGAGCAGATGATGGGACGGACCCAGCCAGGGGTGGAGGTGGGGGAGGGTCCCTCACACAGCTGTAGGAGAGACCCCCACTGGTGGGGTGGAAATAGCAGAGTCGGCTTACCCCCACCTGCTCCTGAGACAGAAGCCCTGTGTCCTCCCGGCAGTGGGTCCTGTTTGCCGGGTGCCTGGCACACACACGTCCCAGTGTCTGGATGGCTAGGTCCTGTGGTTCTTCACGTGCACGCCTGTCCTGGGGAAAAAAATAATAGCTCACGTCTCTGACAGCTTAATGGGCCGTCAGCACAGGACTGGAGAGGAAGTCGGCAGGAACAGGTGCAGCGAGGCTGGGGGGTGCTCTCGGCTGCCAAAGGGGCAGATTGGACTGAGTGTGGCCATGGCCGGGCGCCCTGGTGACCCGTTGACACCATTCTCAGGCTGCCGGCTGCCCGGGGGCTGGTGTGTTGTGACAGGAGGAGGAGCCAGGGCCCCGCTGAGAACTTGGCTCCAGCCTCAGACCTGAGAGGGACAGTGCATTCCTCTGCCCATTCACTCACTCCACACACGTTCCCAAGATCCTGACCCATGTGGGCCGTGGCTGCTGGGCACACAGCGATGGCTGTCACCCAGGTCCCGCGCCAGGCGCTCAGGGATGAATGGGCAGGATCACTGGGGGCACTAGAGGGCCACGCACTGTAGGAGTTCTGAGCTGGGACGCCGGGGGCCGGGGTGGGGGGGGGACACTGTGGAGGAAGTGATATCTGAGCAGATGATGGGACAGACCCAGCCAGGGGTGGAGGTGGGGGAGGGTCCCTCACACAGCTGTAGGAGAGACCCCCACCGGTGGGGTGTGATGGGGGCCTTTCTGAGGTGCTGCCTTGCGCCCCCATGGACCCGGCCTGCTGTCCAGGGAGGGGGTGTCCTGGCTGGGCAGTGGCTGCATATGTGAGCTGTGGGCTGTAAATGCACAGGCGCCGGCTCAGTGGTGCTGGCAGCGCCGATGGGGTTAACGGCAGCTTGACTTCCCTGTGGCTGTTTCTTCCCTCCTTTTCCCAAGGCATCCTACATTGAAATTACAGAAGTAAGTACCGGCTTTTGAGAAGTCTGCTGTGCAACCGCGTCCCTGCCAGGCCCGGGCCGTCTTCTCGCCCATGCTCTGCCAGCCTTGGGCTCTGACCTTTGCGGAGCCTTGTTCGAAGGGTGAGGGCTCCCTCGGGTGCCGTTCCTCAGCCCCCACGCCCAGCCCTGCTCTGCCCTCCCATCCAGGGATGGGGCTCAGTGTACAAATGGTACCCAAAGAGGAGGGGCTCAGGAAGTGACATCGCTCGGCCCGCCCGCACCACCTTATTCCCTATAAAAAGCAAAATGGTGACTCAGAGAGGAGAGTTGGAAGCGTCCAGCCGCCTGCTCCCACTGTTAATTTTTAGACTTGGAATTAGGCAGGAGGCAAAGGAAACAGCAGCTCGAAATACGCGACTGACATGCTATTAAGCGGGTGGCAACAGCGGAGCCGCTCCCTGTCGACTCCCAGCGGCCCCTGAACCGCAGCATCTGGTGCCTGCTGGCGCTCCGGGCCGCGCAGCCCTGCCCGGGCTGGGCGTGGATGGTGCGGCCCGGGGCATGGCAGCCGGGGACCGCCGCTGGCGCCCACTGCGCTACCAGTCCCTGGCAGCCCTCGTGGAGGACTCTCAGTGGCCTTTCTTGTTCCTTGTCTCAGACTTCAGCTACGGGGCAGACGACTACGACGGAGAGGGGAATGAAGAGCAGAAGGGGCCCCCGGAGGGCTCGGAGACCATGCCGTACATCGATGAGTCGCCCACCATGTCGCCCCAGCTCAGTGCCCGGAACCAGGGCGGCGGGGACAGCATCTCCCCCACCCCACCTGAGGGGCTGGCACCTGGGGTAGGTACACCTGCTTTTCCTTCCGGGTTTGGGAAGAGGGGGCTTTTGGGGAGGCGGGTAGGCAGGCATGGGTGTCGTGGGCCAGGCTCTGCTTGGAGCGCTACTGGGGTGCAGGACTCGGGAAATGTGGGCTTGCTCTCGGTGCCCTCATCCTCTCATTCCGGTCCTGGGCCTCTCACACTAGCCCCCGCCCCCCGCCTGCTGCTCTCTGCCACTGCTGCACCTACCCCTGCCTCCTGGACACCTCACTTCCTCTTTCACCTTTCTCTCTCAGTTCTTCTCTAGCAGGATGGGACCTTGGGGAGGGAACAGGCTCTCCTCTCTGGGCCCGGGCTGGGCGGTGGCTGCACATGTGAGTTGTGGGCTATAAATGCACAGGTGCGGGCTCAGCAAACAAAGGCTGGCCTCGGCGGTGGGGGGAGTGAGCAGCTTCTGTAGCGTTCCCTGAGGACCAAGGGCCCCGTCCAGCCCTCCTCTGTTGACTCTGGAAGGGAATGGGCCGTAATGGTGTCCACCTCTCCTCTTGTCCACCGAGGAGAGCTCTGCCCTGAAGGGAAGCATTTTACAAGCAATACTGAGGATGTGCTCTGAGACAGGCGGAGGGGCAGAGATGCGGGCAGGTTTGCAATCCTTGTAGTTGTTGCTGTTCCTGGGCCCAGAGACCAGCTCTGTCCGTGCTCAGCTTGTGCGAGTGTGTCTGAGACACAAGAGCAAGTGAGACAGAGGGATTCCTGGGGGCTGCTTTTCAGAAATTGGGAAGAATCAAAGAATCAAATTTCTTCTTGGGAGGGGGGCGGGGGGGGGCTTGGATTGCTTGGTCCTGCTTGGTAGGGGGCTTGTCCAGGTGTGTTTTGTAGGGGGGTCCCCTTTCTTCCCTCTAATACCCTCGAGGAGCAGTCACTGAGTTGCTGCGACATACTTGTTTCCCTCCTGCAGGGCCCAGCACACCCCCACTCCAGCCAGGGGGCTGCCTGGACCCTACCGTTTCTGGCGAACCCCCTGCTTCCTTCCCTCCCAGCCTCCTCGGCCACCCTCCACCCCTGAGTAGAGCTCTCACCCCCTCTTCACACAGCGGGGTGGCTGTTATAGCCTTTGGCAACAAGGGCCTTGGCAACCAGCTTCCCACTTGGGGGAAGCCACATTGTTGCCATGGCAACAGAGGCCTAGGCAGAGCTTATCAGCTGCCAGGCAGTGCAAGTTTGGGAAGGGATGGTGGGGGCAGGTGGGAGGTGGAAGTGATGGGCAAGGGCGTTGATCAGGTTCAGGCCCCCCACAGCTGACATTCTGGGGTATTGTCCTGTCGTCCTAAGGAAAGGTGGCAGGTGAGAGACAGCCATCTTGGACCTGCGGGGCGGGATTCTTGCTACTGATGGAGGAGAGGGTGCTCTGGGACCTGAACTGACTCTAACCAGGGGAAGCAAAGTGGCAGCTCTTGCTTCCCGTCTCTGCCTTTAGGTCTCTGACCACAGCAGGGCTTAGAGACATGCCCCTCCCATCCCGGAGCCTCAGCTATTACCCCTGTGAGCTGGTGCAGAAAGAGTCACTGTAGGACTCAACACAGCACCAGGAATCCTGGCTGAGAGTTGAGAACGTGTGGCCAGATTAGAGCCACTTGCTGACGAGAAAAGCCATTTATTTCCCTTTCTCCTCTGACTTCCTCCTTGCTTCCTGTCCTGTCTCCTTCCCTCATCACATGACCACCTTGCTGGAGTGCTTGCCCATCGACTTTTAGATTCCCTGGTGAAAGGTACTCAGGTGCTTTCTCTGGTGAAACGGGTCACAGGCGTAACAGGGAGATGCCCCCACCTGGAGCTCTGAGGCTTCGGGGCAGGGACTTCCTTTACTACGATGCCGCCCATTTTGCTTGGTGACTCACAAGGGAAGAGCTTGGTTTGAGGACTTTGAAATCCAAGAGATGCTACAGTGACAACTGGCCAAAGTGCTTGGGAACCCCAGGATTAATTTTTGCACCATTGGCTAGAAATCATACAATGTAGAGGTGGGGAGCATTAATCCAACTTGGGGATCCTAGCAAAGATTCCAGCCCAGTGTACCCGCCGCCTGCCTACCTTCCCTCCTGAGTTGCATTTCTGCCCTCTCTGCTGTGTCACTGGCCCCATCTAGTGGACTCAGCAAGTATTGCTGTGTACATTGGGGTGCTGGAGAGAGTTGACACACCTCTTCCGGAGTACTTGAGGGCTGTTTCAGTTTTTTGTTTTTTGTTTTTTTTTTTAAAAAAGGAAAGAAAAAGAAAGCCAAGGTTTCTGCTACTTGGCTGTGCTCATTTGACCAGCCCGTCCCCTCCCTGCCAGGCTTCCTGTTGGGGCATTGGGAACCAAGGGGACTTTTGGACCAAATCAGATGATTGTTCTAGATATTCAGATATCTAGCCTCTGGCAGCCGGACATTCCACACCCAAATGTGCATCCAACTTGTTCCTGGAAGCCCAAGGTTTGGTCTTTATATTAGGGTTCTCCAGAGAAACAGAACCATTAGGATACAGAGAAAGAAGGACTGATTTATTATAAGGAATTGTCTCACTAGATTATGGAGGCTGAACGGTCCCAAGATCTGCAGTCAGCAAGCTGGAGACCTGGGAGAACTGATGGTACAGTTAGTTCCAGTCTGAGTTCAAAGGCTGGAGAATCAGGAGAGCTGATGGTGTAAGCTCTAGTCCGTATTGCGTCCAAAGGCAGGAGAAGACCTATGTCCCAGCTCTAAGACAGGCAGAGAGAGTGAATTCTCCCTTACTTTTTATTCTATCTAGACCTTCAACTGATTAGATGAGGCCCACCCACATTGGGAAGGCAACCTGCTTTACTCAGTCAACTGATTCAAGTGTTCATCTCATCCAGAAACACCCTCACAGACACACCCAGAATAATGTGTGGCCAAACGTCTAGGCATCTGTGGCCCCGTCAGGTTGATGCATAAAACCAGCCCTCACGGTCTTACTCTCCCAGCAGCTCAGAGAATGGCAGGGACATGAGCTTTGCATAGATGACATGTTCTGCTCTCTAGCTGTGGGACTCTGGATCAGTGTCATAACCCCTCTGAGCCTCAGTTTCCTCATCTCTAAATAGGGCTAACCACCTGAAGGGTTGTTGAGAGGACGGACTGGGATAGCTCAGGTGAGGCCTGCAGCGCTGGGCCTGGCTCACTGTGGGTCCTCAGAGCTTGGCGCCCAGGGCCCACGAGACTCTCCTCACCAGCCATTAGAGGGGTGGGGAGCCCAGAGCACTGCGAGGACCCGGTCTAATGAATATTTGCTGGACAACAACTGAATCTGCTTTTGCAAGCTCCTTTCTGGGGTCAGATCTGTCCTCCCAGGTGTGGTAGCCCGGATGAAACCGGGTCTCCGGTGTTGCAGGACAAATGCTCTTCACTCCCCAGAAAGCCCTGCAGCCTTGCTCTGCTCTCGCCTTAGATGTGCCCCAGTGCGCAGCCCAGCGAGGTATCAGGGTGAAAGCTGAAGCCCCGCCCTGCAGACCCTCACTCTCCCCAAGCTCGGGCTGAGTACAGCCCCCTCCGGTGGCTCAGTTCAGCAGAGAGGGCCTGCTTTCACCCTGGGAAGGACGGGCGGGACGCTCCATCTCCCTGACAAGCGGGGCACATGTTCCCCTGCCAGGACCGTGGTCATTCAGAAAAGCGTGTGCCCCACAAGCCATGGACTCCTCTGACTCCCCTCTCAGGAGGCACCATGAAAAGGGGCCACAAGGCAGAGAGAAGATCTGGTTGTTGTCTCAGTGCCACCACTTTCTAGCTGTGTGACCTGAGGGATTTCACTCATCTGAGCTCCAGTTTGCTCATCTGTAAAGTGAAGATACTGAGAATTTCCTCCCTCCTGACCTCACACAGCTGTCGGGAGGCTTCTATGAGATGGTGCCAGGCAGGTGCTTTATAAATTGTAAGGTCTGTACATGTTAGTACTGCACTAACTGCTGAATTGAGGAGTTTAGACTCCAGACGGCAGGATGATTTAAAGATAGGTGGGGGAGAGTTGAGATGATCACCATCGTCAACCTTCTCGTCTTCCCCCCTTCCCCCTTCCCCCCACTTCCTCACAGCTACTTAGACTCGCCTTGAGCCTTTTACGTGGGGAGCCAGAGATATACTTAAACTTGGTCTTTCTTTTATTCTTTTCTCTTTTTTTGGCCGCACCTGCATGTGAGATCTTAGTTCCCTGACCAGGGATTGAACCCATGCCCCTTGCACTGGAAGAGCAGAGTCTTAACCACTGGACTGCCAGGAAATCCCTAAACTTGGGTCTTTCTGACGCTGGAGTCTGTGTGGTGCTCCCAGGTCCCCTCAGATACCACCTCCCTTGTGATGGTTTTCCAGCCCATGGCTGAGCCCTCCGCTGTCTGGGGACCGTGCACAGTTACTTGTGGGGCACGTCTGCCCTGCGAGATCCGGAGCCCTGATCCCCGATCATCTCCGGGACCCCCATCAGCAGCTCCCGGGCACCTAGGGGTATTCACCCGGTGTTTATGGAATTGAATCAAGTAGCACTGGGTTGGCCAGGGAGCAGGGAGGGAGGGCAGATACAGTCTCAGGGGATGAAGCTAGGATGAATTGCTGCCCCCTCTTCCCTTCCTGGTCCCTTCTGAAGCCTTGGGGTCTGGGATCTGAGGGTGCAGGACAAGGAGGTCGCTTCTCGGTGAAAGGAGGAGCCACGTGGCAAGCCGGGAACATCTGAGACGGTGTCCCAGTCTGCTCTCTTTGGACGGCGTTCGAGGCCTGGGTTGGGTGGGTTGACGGCTGCTCTTTATCTTTACGCCTCTCTGGAGTTTCCAGATGCAGGTAAAACCAGAGACATCTCTCCTCAGGTTGCCGACCTCCTGCCTCAGCAGCCTTGCTCCCCATTGCCCCCTTTCTGGATCTTTGGTCCCCACTCCAAAGAGGAGGAGCTTGCCTGACTCCCCCTATGTGCCAGGTGCTGTGCCAGGTGCCCATGGGCTTCATCGCCACCTATCCCTGCAACCACTGGGAGAGCCCCCCATTTTGTAGATGAAGAAGCTATGGCTCAGGGGGTTCCTTGGCTTGTGTGAGTTGAGGGGGATGTAAATAGGAAGTAGGGAGACAGTGCCCTGGTTGTGGTCCTCAGCCTCTCCATGGCTGGTGCTCCCTGGCCTCTCTGGCTCATCACCCACCTTCCACACATGGCTGGGATCTGGGCTTCCCTGACTGACCACACGCAGCCGACCTGGAGCATCCCGTAGTGCTCACAGCCTGTCTGGGATCTCCCCCTCCCTGCTACTGTGCTGTGTGTTTCACATCAGCCAGTAAGGCGACTTCCAAAGCAATGTGTATTCGGTGAAGGTTTGCTCATCTCCTGCAGGTCCCAGGGACAGTGGATAGGAGAGTGAACCAGACCCATTCTCTGTCCTTGAGGCTCGGGAGTCTTTGGGGGTGGGGCAGGGAGGCCAATCGACCCACCTAATCACACCAAGAGGTGTGAAATTGCCCCTGAGAACGCCTTCAGTTTGAGACGTTTGGCCACACAGGTGAGCGGCCAGGGGGCAGAGGCTGGATGTCCCCCTGGGCTCTGGGTTCTGCCAGGGTGCAGAAGGGCAGGGAGCATCCCAGCAGCAGGCTGGCTCTTACCCACGGACTCTCTTTTCCATCCTCCTCACCTAGTTCCTCCACTAGTGGGTGCTAGCACTTTCTTTCCACGATGATGCTCTGATGATGCTCATGTGGACCTTCCTCCCACAGGGTTATGGGCTGGTTGCTTCTATCTGGAAAGCCACACAGACACCCCCCCCACCCTCCTGCCTGTGTGGCAGAAAGAAGAAGAGAAAGAAGAGAAACGCTTCCATAGCACTTACTAAATGCCAGACACTATTGTAGCACTTTATAAATACTAACTCATTTAGTCCTCACCACACCTTGGGAAGTAGGCACCGTTACTGCCCCATTTTACAGATGTGAAAACTAAGGTGCAAAGAGGTGACATAACCCACCTGAGGTCCCACAGCTGGTCAGTGGTGGGTGCTCACCACTGCTGTTCTCTGCCACCTCTCCAAAACAGGAACCTCAGTGCCCTCGCCTGACGTCTTTCTGGCTCCGTGACTTTGGATAACCTGCAGAATCTTGGTCCTCTCAGCTGTAAATAAGGATAAATACCTCCTATCTGGAAGGGCCGCTGGGAGGACCGAGTGACACAGTGCCCTCGGCACTGGCCCCTGGGGTCAGTTCTCATTGGCCCAGGGTCTGCTGAGCTCCAGAAAGTCTGGAGGTGGGACTTGAGCTCCTGCCAAGGAAGTTGGAAGGGCCAGGGATAGGCAGAGAGGAGGGAGAGGGGCTCCAAGCCAGGTCAAGGCCTGGAGGTGAGAATGCACCTGGCCCTTTCATGGGACAGCAAACAGCAGAAGTTGTTGTCAACAGTTTGATCAGTTGAGTCATCAGCAAGGGCCCCACTGCCCTTGTTAGGGCTGACTTGGTGGCTTCCTGCTGGGTACAGAGTGCGCAGTGTTTTAGAAAGAGTAATCTGATGTCAGCAGAAGGGATGCACTGAAACACTGTCTGGTCACTCCCTGTAAAATTCTTCAATGCCTGCCCGTAGCAATGCTGTCAAGGCCGTGCCTGACCTGACCACTTGACCTCTGCCTACCTCTGCAGGCTCATTACAACCCCCCAGCTAGAATGTGAGCTCTTCCATGGAGCTTTGTCAGTTTTGTACCAAAATGTTTGCTCACTGCAAACTGTAGTGCCTAGAACTGCGCCTGGCACATAAGAGATGCCTAGTAAGTATTGGTTGAATGGATGAAGACTTGCCACCCAGACTGAACTCATTTCATTATGCCTCATGCTGTCCTGTCTGCCCCTGAGTCCCCCTGGGATAGCTAATCCCTGCTCATTTTCAGGTAGGAGTTTTGTTTTGTTTTGTTTTTGTTTTTGTTTTTTGCGGTACGCGGGCCTCTCACTGTTGTGGCCTCTCCCGTTGCGGAGCACAGGCTCCGGACGCGCAGGCTCAGCGGCCATGGCTCACGGGCCCAGCCGCTCCGCGGCATGTGGGATCTTCCCGGACTGGGGCACGAACCCGTGTCCCCTGCATCGGCAGGTGGACTCTCAACCACTGCGCCACCAGGGAAGCCCCAGGTAGGAGTTTTAATGTCACCTCCTCTGGAGAACCTTCTGTGACTCTCTACTTGCCCAATTATAGCACTTACCACACTTCTTTTTTTAATTTCTTTATTTTTCCTGATTACATCACTGAAAACTCTAACTTTACAGAAACATATAATATGGAAAGTGAACGTCTCCTTAAGTCTCATCCTACAGAGAGAATGTCTGTTAAGAGACATCTTCTTTTTCCATGTGAGATATTACATGTATATATATACACATATAGGTAAAAAATACATTTTTCTCTGTGTATATATTATATATATACACTTTTTTAAAAAGTGGGGTCATACTATTAATACTGTTATGCAATTTGCTCTGGTTATTTAATAAGTCTTGGACATCTTGCATATCAGTAATTAAAGACCTACCTCATTCTCCTTCATGACTGTATGCAGTGTTTCTTTTTTTTTTTTTTTTTTTTTTTTTTGCGGTATGCGGGCCTCTCACTGTTGTGGCCTCTCCCGTTGCGGAGCACAGGCTCCGGATGCACAGGCCCAGCGGCCATGGCTCACGGGCCCAGCCGCTCCGCGGCATGTGGGATCTTCCCAGACCGGGGCACGAACCCGTGTCCCCTGCATCGGCAGGCAGACTCTCAACCACTGCGCCACCAGGGAAGCCCTATGCAGTGTTTCTTTTAATGGTTGTACCATAATTCACTTAGCCAGTCCCCTTCTGTCAGACATTTGGGCTGTTTCCAGTCTTTCACTGGTATAACCATCATTACAGTGAACATCTTTGTACAAAGATCTTTGAGTCCTTGTAGAAATGTTTTTGCAGACAAATTCCTTAAAGTGGAGGTGCTGAGTCAGAGGGTGAGAACGTATTAAATCACAGTAGATATCTCCACGTTATTCTTTCTGGAAGAGTTGTACCTTAGCCCCAGAGTTCTGAGATTGTGCCCTTCCCCTGGCCCTGCCTTGGCTCGCAGAGGTCAGTCTGTCCCTGAGACCACCAGCCCCCATGGAGGTGGACAAAGCGTCCCACTTGTGGCTGCGTTCTGGATGCCAGCACAGCACCTGGTGCGTGGTGGGCAGTGAATAGATACTTGTTGATTGAGTGGGTAAGGGAATGAGGGGATGGAGAATGAGTGTGAGAGAAGGCTGTTGGGTTTGGGGAGAGTAAACTGTTGGTGGCTTGGAAAGCGTGGATTTGGCGGGTGTCTGAAATCTCAGTCCGTGCCCCTTGTTCATGGGGGAGTGGTTCCCGCCCACTCCTCCAAGTTCGTCACCTGCCCCTTTTCTGTCCTCCAGCTGTGCTTCCTGGGGTTCTGTACCAAACATTTTCCTCCCTTTGCCTGGAAACCCTTCCCCTTTTTAAGATGCTGCTCAGAAGCCACGCTTCTGTGGAGCTTTACCTCTCAGGCAGGGTTAGTGCTTTTGTCCTGTGTTCCCACTGTGTCGACCAGTGAGAACACTGCCTCATTTGTTTATGTGTCCTTCACCCCCTGAGGGTTGAGAGCATTCTAATGGCAAGGGCTGTGTCTCCCAGGTCTGTGTATTTGTAATGCCAGGCCTTCTCTGGGTATGAATGAACAGATAGATGGACAGGCAAGATCGGAAGTCCAAGTGGAATATTATTGTGGTTATGTAGGTGTGAGATTCTACAAACCTTGGTTGGGTGGTGGCTTTGGAAAAGGAGGAGAAGGAAGAACCAAGGGGACTTGGTAAAAGGGATGTGGGGCCTGAGGAAAGGAAGAGTCCCAAGATGGCGGCCCCGCCAACAGAAGTGGAGAAGCCAGAAGGGGAAGCTGGTTTAGGGAGGGGGAAGGGTCGTTTGGTCTGGAGATGTGGAGCTGAGGGGCTGCTGATGGGACTTCCAAGTGAGGAGAACCAGCTGACAGCACAGATGTCACACTCCAGCAGAGCAAGATGTTGGAGCTGCAGCTGGTGACGGGCTGCCATTGGCCTAGCAGTGAGCAGGGATGAGTTCTCCAGGGATAGAGAGCAGAGGGCTGTGGCCTGGTCCGAATGGGTGACTCCACACTTGTAGGAGGCAGGAAAAGGAAGGGCCAGCCGGAACCAGAGCCATCAGGGGCAGCATCAGCATGGCCACAGAAGCTGAGGGATTTAAGAGCTTCCAGACTGCAGAGGCTGAGGAGTAGAGAAGGAGACCTCTGACTTTGGAATAAGGCTGTTTAGAGGCCTTTGGAGCAGCTGCTTCTCTGGAGAGGAGGGTCAGGAGCCAGGCCAAAGCAGGCAGAGTTGTAGAGGACGCAGGGAGGAAGCTCGTGTCCAGGGCATTGGTAGGGGAAAGGGAGGGAACACCATTGGGACTTGTGAGTCACTTCCCTCCAGGGGCAGAACTGAGGGCCTCTGAGTGGAGTCTGTGTGCCCAGTGGAGATGGAAGGGCATTCAAATTACTCACTGGAATTTCCAGCCAACCCGGGTGGGGTGGAGTGGAGATGCCTTGGATGTTCAGGGAGCAGCTTCTGAGAGGTGTCAGGGTTTGGAAGATGTGGGTGTCGACACTGCCATGCTAGTAGGGGCATGGGGAATGGAGACAGGGGTACTCTCGGAGACTCCTGAGGGCCCCTCATGTTCCTTTGGGTGGGGGAAGGGACACCGTGCGGGGGGGTGCCTTGGACTGTTAGGCCCTTCTCCCATTACACCTGCTTGTCCAGCCGGAGGGGGCAGCCCATGCCGTGCACTCGGAGCCTGCAGGATGGGAGACAGACTGGCACAGAGCCCCGGGCTGGCACACTTGTGCCCTGGGGAATGCCAGGCCTGGTTGTTCCCAAGCTCTGGGAACAGCCTCACCCGCCCAAACCAAATGAGGAATTGGGCTGAGAGGGCCCTTCAGATCTACCCCGGCTATTTATAACCCAGCCAGGGCCGGGACAGGGAAGAACCAGGGATGAGGGAGAGGGTGGGTGTGGGGTGGGTTGTGCCTCTGGGGAACCCCATCAGCCCTGAGGCCCCAGAGAACCTACCCCAAATCCCTTGGTCTGCATTTCAGCTACGGTGACAGGGAGAAACCTTTTACTGGTGAGGACAGCTCTAATAGAATGGCAGGAGCCCCACCTAGAGCTCAGAACTTCCACAGACTTTTCTGGGGAGCTGGGAAAAGGAACCACGTCCATTCCTCTCCTTTTTCCCTCCTGGCTCTTCCTCAACCCTCCACCCAGCTTGGAGGCTCAGCCAAGGGCCCTGTTCTCAGCTGAGATGCCTAGTGGGAAGGAGAGGTGATGACCCCAGGTGGGCCTAGGATGGCGCGCCTTTAACCCCCCCTTTGGAATGCATTTCCAAACGAGCTCCAAAGAGTTGGACTCTTCCCCCTGTGGCCATACAGTTGCCACCTGACAGGGGATGTGCCCTGTGCATAAGGAGGCCGGTGGTAGACACACGAGGCATTAATGGACAACTCAGACACTGTATCATTAAGAACCACACTGGCTGGTCTGGCAACTGTGTACTGGGAGAGACAATTGTGAGCTAGAAGCATCAGGAAGATTTTGAGGAAATCCCTGACTAGAGAGACATGGTTTGGGGGCTGGTGGGAGATTGGAGGGATTGGCGTGAGTGGGGCTGGAGCTTCAGGGCTCATTACTCAGAATCCGGAGTTTTCACTTGATCTGTCTGGCTGGTGGCAGCTATTATACAGGTTTACAAAGATAAGTAGTGGGCTGGTCATGTGTGAGGCTGAATTTGATTCCAGGATGCCAGGTCCAGTGATGAAATGGGACGGAGGTGATATTCAAGGAACAACCCCCCCGCCCCCACACACACACCTCCCAACCTTCCCTCAGAGAAACACAACCAACTGCAAGAAGGCAGCAACCTTGTCTGTGGGCCTGATTCAGTGCACAGATGTGTTTCACTGAGACTGCATCATGTTTTGTTTTTTAAATATAATTTATCTGCCATCATTTTTAAGTTGAGAGCTATCACCTAAAAATCCGGATTCCAGCTTCTCTTGAACAATCCAAGATGGGGCAACCTTGAGCCTGCACTGCCCCTGGCAGCCAGCAGCTGGAGCTGAGTGACAGTTTCTTCAGTTCACCTGGTCCCTACCTGGCTCATTTCACTAACTAATCTTACCTGCACCCTCTTGGGTGCTGGAGTTGGCAACCTTTGCCCTTGGTGTTGTGAAAGAGCTTTTCCCAGCTGCTGCCCTTAAACCCCACCCCCATGAGAGTAGGCGGATTACATCTCTGGATGGGGCTAGGGGACCAGAGCGTGCACTTCACCCTCTGGATGGATTTAGCTTCTGTAACCATGGAAGAAGCCAGGGGAAGCAGGCTGGGGGTGGGCAGGGCTGGCGTGCTCCTGGTCCTGGGTTAAGTGTACCCTCCCCTGTGGGGCTGGTTCTACTGGGCCCAGCCCCCTCTTGAGGGAAAAGAGCTCCGAGGAGGTGTGGTGCTGCTTATCAGCAGCATCTGTGAGTAGGTGTGGCACCTCCGGCTGCCCGAGGCGGCCCCGCTGCAGCCCCTGGCTGGCACTTGTGCTTCTTTCGTGGCGAGGCAGGTCAGGCCTCCTTTGCACAAAGCCTTGTTCCCTCAGCCACGGTGGAGATAGAAAGAAACTATGGTTTCTCACCAGGGCTTGGCCTCCCTTCCTCAGAGGTGTCAGAGCTGAGGCGGAAGTGAGAAGGGGCTTGTCGTTATCCCAAGGTGACACCGAGGTTGGCCCGGGGGCCCGCGAGGCTGTGCGGGCAGCTGCTCGTCCGCTCCGCCCCCGCCTGCCCGCGGGGCCGGTGAGGGGCTGTAAATAAAGCCTGTCTCTGGGAAGCGGACCTCCCCCTGCGCCCGGCCCGGCTGCGGCCTCGTCGCCCCTCCTCCGCGCTCCCGAAGCCTCCGCCAGCCGGCTGGCCCGGCGACCGCAGAGAGGGAACGGCTCCACCTCACCCGTCGAGTCGTGCATTTCCTGTGTCTTGAGGGCGAACGCGAACCTCCGGGTCCAGGAGGGCGGGATCTGTGGGGCCGGCGGCGGCGGCGGCGGCGGGGCGCCCGGCCGGGCTGGGAGCGGCGGCAGGGAGCGGGGCCCCGCCTGCCTGGAGAGCCGGCGCGCACGGCAGGAAGGGCCGCGGCGGCCGGCAGGGGCGCGCGGGCTCCGGTGACAGCCCTGGAATCGCGGCGGCGGCAGCGGCGGCGGAGCTCCCCGCGAGAGGCGGCCGGGGCCGCACGGACGCCCCGCTTCCCCTTTCTCCGGGAGGACCCGGAGCCGGCGGGCGGGAGAAGGCTCATAATGGAGCCTTTCATCGGCAGCCGGTGGCCGGGCGCCAGGACGGACTCCGGGGAGGCCCGCGTGCTGGTTTAGGCCTGCCCTGCACGCTCTTCCCGTCCCCGCCTGCCGGCCTCGCTCCCGGGCGCCGGCGGCCACGGCTGCCGCTGCCGCTGCTGCTGGGACCCTGCTTCCTGTTTGCCCTCTGCGGCTCCCGCTGCCATGGAAGAGGAAGAGGAGGCGATAGGCTTTTTGGACAAGGTCCTGGAGGATGAAGATGTGTTTCTCCTGGAGGAGTGCGAGCTGGGAACCCCGACCAGCCCTGGCTCAGGGTCCCCATTCTTGGTGGCTGTGAAGGTGGGAATGTGACACGCCCTGGATGCTTGTCGGGGGAGGGGGCAGGGGGCAGGGCTCGCAGCTCTGACTGCCGAAGTCTGTGCGGCAGAAATGGCTGATTTGTGCACAAACCTTGTGGCCGAGTGGAAGCACCTCAGCCTGAGAGGGGCTGGCGCCTGCCTGCCAGGGGATGCAAGGGGCTGTGCTCTGGGCACAGCTGTTCCTGGGGGAGAGGCGCAGTGCCTGCCGCCTCCCCCTGGACCAGTTGTCCTCAGGGGGAGTGGCTGCTGGCTTTCCCCAGGCCAGTTATGCAGAGGGCTTTCTCTGGCAGTGACATGAGTCCCCTGGTGGGCACGCCAGTGGTGTCAGCCTGCTGCCCCAGAGGAGCTGGCCAACGTGAAACTAGGAGGCCGTAATTCCTTGTTTCCGTGGCAGCAGTGGGATAAGTGCACTTGTGAAGTTCAGGCCAAGGGAGCCACTCTCTTCCAAGCAAGTGGAATCTGGTGAATCTGGGCTAGGGCACGAGAGAATTTGGAGAGATCGAGAGCCAGAGGTCCCTGAACTTCCTTGAAGGGAAAGAATTGGATCAGCCGAAGAGGGGCGGTAACAGCTGGCTTGGAGGCAGGAGCCAGGTGGCTAGGCACTCTACCCAAGGTGGGCATAGGCAGGAAGCATCTGCTGGACCCCAGCCCACCGACTCTGGGGCTGTGGGCATTCTCGGCAGCAGTGCATCTGTTTAATCAGAGAAGTTGCCTCGAAGGTAGAGCAGGAGGGGAGTGGTTGCCTCAATCCCCTTCTCTTCACGCCCCCCCCACCCGCCCCAGGGGCCGGGATTCCACTTGAAAGCGCACCAGTGCTGCCTAAGGCATGTGCACCACACTGTCCTTCCTTTCTTTCACCTCTAACCTCAGTGTTTTGCTCACCTCCTCTCTGTTCTGTGGCTCGAAGGGAGGGCCAGTGAGAACGTATGGCAGGGAGTTCACAGACTGCAAGCCAGGCTGCCTAACAGAGAGCGCCCGTCTTGTGGGGCCCAAGCCTGTCTGCCCTGGCAACACTGCACCCCAGAGGGCATGGTGCACGGAGCCTTGCTCTGGGCAGGAGGCTGTCGCTGAGCCTCTCTGGGCCTCTTTGTCCCTCCTGTAAGATGGGGATCACTGCCCTGCTCCACCCGTGCTACAGTGTGGATCAGAGGAGGAGCTAATGGAGGTAAAAATAGACTGCAGACCCGCGGGTAGATGGCTGATGTGTGGAAGGGGTGGAGCAGTCGCTGTAGGCCTGGGTGTGGGGCAGAGAGGAGCCGTAACGGGAGGCTGGCAGTGGCTGGCGCCCCATCCCTGGTTTTCAGATCTGGTGCTAGCTCGGCACACTGGGGTAAGTCACATCTCTCACTGGGCCCCCAAGGCCTTGCCCTTAGGGTCTGCCCAGCCATCCTAGGAACAGGATGGGGAAAAGTCTGGTTATGAACCAAGAGCACCTGCTGGGAGCTTAGTAGTAGTAGCGTGTAGGATGGGACCTCTGTGGGTTCCTAACAGCCCTTCTCTGAGACACCCTCCCCAGCACAGATGGGGTTCCACTCATATGCTGCCTTATGGGTCCTCCCTTACTCTGGACCTCTAGTCTGGCTTATATCGGGCTAGCCCCTGTTTCATTCTGCTTGGAACTCTAGACGTGTGCCTCTCTCCTCCAGGGCAGGGCCCTCTTGTTTTCATTGTGGGCGCTGCACGGTGCTTGGTGTGTGGCTGGTGTCCAGTGGATTGGTGGAATGAGTGAGGCTCCATGGGGCCCACACAGGGCGTACCATGTCCCTGGCCTTATTCTGTCTCAGAGGTGTTCTAAGGAGGAAGCACACAGATACCAAAGGGGCTTGGGTGCACATCACACCTAAAAATGCTGTTCCTCCCAGAGCCCTGTGAGCGCCAAAATGGAGTCTTCCTCTCTACCTCGCCACCTCAGTGTTCCCGGACCTGTCTCCAGCACTGGGGGGAGGGCCCCTTTCCTGAGTGTTGGGGGATTCCAAGCCCCCTGTCCCAGCCTGAACACGTCTAGGATGCCCTTCTCCTCTACCAGGCTTGGCCATCTATAGAGGGAGAAGACAAACAGAAAGCTCATTGATTCATTCAACAAACACTGTCAGGTTGTGTTCTGTTCAGAGGAGTCTGCCTGGGGGAGGAGACAGGTGAACAAGGCTTAGTCCTTTCTCAAAAAGAGTTCACAGTTCAGGGTAAGGGGGCAAGTGCCCAGATAATAGGAATATAATGAGAAACTAGGCAGGGCCATGAGAAGGGTTCTGATAAAAGGGTACTAAGTTCAGAGGAGGAGGGACCACTTCTCGTTGAGTCAGGGCTGGACTGGGCGCATGTGTGTGCACGTGTGTGTGTGCACGTGTGTGTGTGCGTGCACACGTGTACATGTGTGAGGTCAGGGCTCATTTCTGGAGGGTGTGCTCCTGTCCTGGGCTGTGGACTGGGCGCACTCCTGCATGGTAGACTCTTCTTGGCGGCTGGTAGAAATCCAAGGCAGTTCTCTCTTTGCTGTTACTTTACTTCAGGAGTACTTACCTTAAACAGTAGTCGTGTTCCTGAGCACATGTCCAAATGCCAGTCCTATAAATCAATCCTGTTTTCAGTGTAATTTCCGAGATGCTTCATCTTCCTGGGGGACAGATGTGAAGATGGCAGTGGTTTTCTCCGGAGCTGGAGCTGGAGCTTGCCATGTGTTTCAACCCACACTCCCCTTTGAGGAGTTAATGGTCTATAAACTACTAATAATGTGAATACTGATAGCAGCATCACCTCCCCTCTGTAAAGTGTTGTGTACGTCCCCCAAATCTTTCATATGATTCTATTTAAAGGTACCTAGGGCTGATAGGGGCCTTGCTATATAAAGGCTGCTATTTAAAGGAACTCATTTGTCAGGAATTTTAAAATCCTTTTGTAATGCAGATTAACCCTTCAGGTTAATTCTGTGCCAATTTTTAATGGATTATCTGAACCACCTGTGTTTCTTTTTTCACTTGTCCAGGTCTCCTCTCCCTCCATGTGCAGTGATGGCCATGCCTGGGTCCCCCACTTAGGTTTTTTCCCGAAGTGTGGGCCACATATGAGATGATTTGAGAGATGATTTTAGGTGGCACCTGGATATATGTTTTGCACTTTAATAGTTAGGCGTACATTTTAATGTATCTTAGAAAAAAAACAGGGACTCCACTGGTGGTTCAGTGGTTAAGACTCCGCACTTGCACTGCAGGGGGCACGGGTTCCATCCCCGTTCAGGGAGCTAAGATCCCACAGGCTGCGTGATGCAACCAAAAATAAAAATCAGAAAGCGACTTGCACATCTTTCCTGTGATTTCACATATAATGCTTGGGATAAGGCTGTGCTTTTAAGAAGCCAGTTGTTGTAAAGAACAGTATTAAGTACACAGTAGTGCCGGTGGTGTGTATGACAGAACCGCCAAGGTGTGGGATGTGAACAGCTGAACTCTGAAAACACTGCTGGACCCCATGGGACCTGCCTGCAGCTTCAGACAGCAGGGAGCCCAGAATATGGAGATCTACCCTTTAGGAGGGTCCCCCAGCAGTGCCCACCCCACCCCCACTCTCTGTTCCGCTGAGGAGTTAGCTGAAAGAGACCTCCCTGGTGCCTAGGGCTGGGGAGAGGAGAGAATGGCTGGAGTTGAGTCCCTGCATCCACTCAACTCAGGGAGGGGCCAGCTGTCCTGAGGCTGAGGCTGATACTTGGCATGGACATAGCGCCTAGACCCAGTGGCATCCGCTCTGACCAGACCCCCCCCACCCACGGGGTGCTCCTTGCAAACTTGGTGTGGCCCATGGACTGAATTCTACTGTCTATGGAGCTGCTTGGCCTAAGGCTCTGAATTGCAAGTGGCCCTGCCTGTTCAGCCCACATTGTTGTCTTGGAGGAGATCAAGGCTCCTGGAGAGAGTCTTGACTTGGCCTGGAACCAAACCTTTGGAGACTTTATTTAGCCCCGGCTGTAGAAGACCAGGCCAGGCCAGAGCCAGCTAAGCCTTACTTGCAGATACTGTCCCTACCAGAGTGACTTGACCTCTTGGATTTGGGGCCTCAGGCTGACACTTTCAGCCCAGCAGATTATGTAAAATGCTGGGCATGAAGGAGCCCCCCGTGGCTGCTGTGTTTCGTAAGCTCCACTTGGGAAGGAAGTGGGGACAGTGTCACTCAGATGGCAGCTTCCTTGTGCTGCAGGACTGGCAAGCAGCGTGGCACGGGCTCTGGGGGCCCTGAACTCCAGAAAACTCCCCTCCCTGGGGATTCTGGGTGTGTGGGCACCTCTGGAGGGCTCTTTGGGGGCAGAGACTGTCGCCTTCACTTGTCTTCCCAGTGCCGGGCACATGGTGGGGAATGAGTGAATGGATGTTGAGCCTTGGTGTTTTATGGGATAAGAATAGCTCCAGGAGGATTGAAGAAACAATTGTGAATTTCCAGATAATTCCAAGCCAGAAACAGGTGGGGTCTGAGGAAAGTGAAGATGGACGAGGTTTTGGGTGGTAACTGACAACAGGCCACCTGTTGGTAAAATGCACAGAATTTAATTTCACCTCCTTTCCCATCATCTCCACCCCCATGCCAGCCAAAATGTCAGGGTGAATGTGGCCCAGAGTGGGGACTCTTGCAGCTGACTACTTAGTGCCTTTTGGGGGGTTCTTTCAAGATTGGACTCTGAGGTTGGAGTCTCATGAGGAGCGGGTCCTGCTGCAATGGGCTATCACAGGGCCTGACACAAGGGTCTGTGCTCATATGCCAGGGCGGGTGAAGGCTTGGTGGGGCTGTGAGTCACTGCGTCTTCACCCTGGTCCTGGTCCAGCCAGCTCTGCAGTTAAGCTCACATTGTGCCCCCAAGTGACTTCCTTGAGAGGGTGTTTGCCAGGCCCTCAGGCAAACCCCCAGTTGGCAGGGAACGGGAAGGGAATGGGGCACAGGAGGGGAGCGCTGGCCCCCAACGTGGAGGGCGAGTTCCCATCTGTCAGGCTGGGGAAGCAGCAGGTCTGACCTTGACCTCTACTTCCACCTCCAGGGCTGCGAGCCCTGCTCCAAGCTCCAGTCTCATTCCTTGCAGGGGGTGCTGCCTGCCTGCGATGCCCACAGCTCTGGGCAGCTGGCATTTTCCACTCTCTGTGCCTCAGAGGGATCATGATAACACCTTCTAGACTGTGGGATTCCAGTGAGTTAATCCACGGAAAGTGCTTAGAACAGTGCCTGGTACTTGTGAAACCATCAATAAATAACCATTGTCTTTCCCTAAAGCTTGGCATCCATACTGGTCTCCTAATGCTGCCGGAAACAAATTACCACACATTTAGTGGCTTAAAACAACACAGATTTATTCTCTTACAAGTCTCAAGGGTCAGCAGGGCTGCATTCCTTCTGGAAGCTCTAGGGAAGAGAACCTGTTTCCTTGCCTTTTCCAGCTTCTAGAGGTCCCCTGCATTCCTTGGCTCATGGCCCCATCCTTTGTCTTCAAAGCCAGCAGTGTAGCATCTTTCAGTCTTGCACTCAATTTCTCCCTGTCCCCTTCAACCTCTCCCTCTCCTTCTGTGGGCTCATAGCCTTTTCTCCTCCTGCCTCTCACAGGGACCCTTGTAATTACATAGGTCCACCTGATAATTCCCAGGATAATCTCCCCACCTAAAAATCCTTAACTTAATCACATTTGCAAAGTTCCTTTTGCCGCATAAGGTGACATAGTCACAGGTTTTGTGGATTAGGAGGTGGACAGCTTTGTCAGGACTTTGTTCTTCTTTTCTTTTTTTTTTTTTTTAGGACCTTGTTCTTCTATCACAGGATCAGATTACATTTCAGAGAACAGGAGAGGCAGCCTCCAGCACAAATTGCTAACTGGTTTGCTGATGGAAGGTCAAGGGTTAAGTCCTTCACCTGGGGAAAGGGCAGGAAAGCCTGTGAGAACATGCTGGGGTGGCCATGCAGCAGGGGGAAAGCAGCTCTCCTTCGGACTTAGGAGATTTCTGGTAGCTTCAGACACTCTCCCAGCTTATGCTAAGGGTGTGCATTTGATGCCCAGAGAGGGATCTGTCTGAGAATCCAGTTAAGCATCCGAAGCTTGAAAAAGGAACAGGAGAGTAAGGAAATCATCAGAGCAGTGGATGAGACCAGAATTTGGTGTTCAAGGACCTGCAGGGGAATCCCAGCTCTGCCACTTTCTTGCTGTGTGATTCTGGGCTAGTCTCCTCCCTCTTTTAAGTCTTATTTGTTTGTTTCCATTCGTATAATGGAAAAATATAGTACCTCCCTCAGGGAGGTATTTGAGAGAGGGATGAAGCTAAATGAGAGAGTGGAAAGGACTTAAAAGGCTTAATAAATGGCAGGTGCCCACATGTTAGGGGCATCACGTGGTGCTGGGCTTTAGGGGTGTCCAGAGGAGCGTGACGCAGGTGCTTCAAAGACCCTACAGAATCACCGGGCAGGTAACAAGATAGGGCACGCGTCAGGTGCTGTGGCGGTGCCACAGATTCTGACACGAGAGCTGACACTGCAGGCCAGACACTGTGTCTTCAGAAGAGAAGACCCCATGTGGGAGAAGGCATTTTAGGCAGCAGGGACGGCGAGAACCAGAGTTCAGAGGCTGGAACATTCCTGGCATGTTGGGAAGGCAGAGATCTGACGGCTGATGGGGAGATTGGACAAGTAGGGAGAGGCCCTAGCAGCCACTGCAGGTGTTTAAGGAGAGAATATGCTGAACCCCCATCACACTTTATAGTCATATATTTATATTTACCCGGCTTTTGTGGTTTTTTGTTTGTTTTTTAACATCTTTATTGGAGTATAATTGCTTTACAATGGTGCATTAGTTTCTGCTGTATAACAAAGTGAATCAGCTATACATATACATATATCTCCATATCTCCTCCCTCTTGCGTCTCCCTCCCACCCTCCCTATCCCACCCTTCTAGGTGGTCACAAAGCACCGAGCTGATCTCCCTGCGCTATGCGGCTTCCACTTTTGTTTTTTAACGTCTTTCTTTCCCACTAGATTATAAGCCACGTGAGCATAGGGGCTATTGAATGCTTGTTTCCCATTGTATCTACAGGGTCCGGTGGGCATTTGTTGAATGAATAAATAAATGAGTGAAGAACCTACTTGAGTCCCCCAGTAATCACATTTTGCAGTATTAAGTCTTTGACAAGCCTCAGGTGTAGGGTGGCGTTCTGGGAAGGTTGATCTGGCTCTGGCGAGTGGAGCGGAGGCAGGAGAGAGCGGCACTTGAAATCCGGTGGGGAGTGGGGTGCTGTGGGTCTCTACCACAGCAGAGGAGAGGGTGGAGCAGAGGGAAGAATCCTTGCAAGAGATGAGCAAGGACACTTTGAAGAGCTTGGGGACTCAGTGTGGCAGAGGAGGGGGACAGAGGAGGAAGAGGGGGCCAGAAATGACTTGGGGATCTTAGGTGACAAGAAGAATTTTACGTCTTTTCACTCAGGGAAAGTTTTCAAGCACTTTCTCTGTGCCAGGCACTGTGCTAGTTGGTGGCCACTCAAGGCTAAATGGGGTGTGATCTCCACCATAGAGGAGAAGGAATTCTGGAGGGGGGAGGAGGCCTGTTGGCGTCTGTGCCTTACGCAGTCAGGCAGTCAGGAAATGCTGGCGGGGGTCGGGGGGTACAAGGGGTAAAGTTGATGGCCCACAGTCAGCACCTTCCACTGTGGGACTGAACCCCTAGAGACAGGAAGATATAGTCAGAGGTGTAGCTGGAAGGCCACTCGGCCGGGGTTCCCATGCCCACTTCCATCCCATCCTCTCTGTCCCTACTCCTCTCTGTTTATACATCACTTCCGCTCGGCACCTCCTCTGGCCCCTGCTGTGCCCTCCATGTGACCATGCCTTGCCTCAGTCATGACTCTGATTTCCCTTCTTAACTGTCTGTATCCCACCCCCCACCCCCATTAAACTTCTCCCACACATGGGGTCAGGTTCTTTTTATCTTGCTCACTATTATAAGGTTGAATAGGAGGATGGATACAAATAAGGAAATGTGGGGAAAAAAAGGATGGGAGAGAATTAAAGCAAGACGTTAGCAGTAGGAGTAAGGGTGATTGTTTTTCCTTTTATATTTCTGTATTTTACAAATTTTCTATAATAAGTATTTGGCTTTTATCCCCTGCAAAAGTGTTAAAGAAGAGAAAAAAGGCAAGAAAACAGGCTGCTCAGGATTTTGGTCTCCTTTCTCATGAGCTGTTGGCTTTTGATCTGCTTTTACAGGTGGAAGCAGGGAAAGGCCTGGAGATGAGGAAGCTGGTTCTCTCAGGGTTCCTGGCCAGCGAAGAGATCTATATCAACCAGCTGGAAGCTCTGTTGCTGGTGAGTATATACTCTGGGGCCTTTGTGCTCTAAAACTGCTTTTGGAGTTGGAGAGGGAGGGGGACCTGGACCAGTCCTTCCCAGGGGCGGGGTCTGTGGTACTACTCTGCCTATGGCTTGGCAGCCAACGTCACTGAAAAGGCCTCTCAGCCCCGGTTCTCCATTACCTGCCCCGGGGAAAGGTAGAAGAAGAAGCACCACCTGGTTTGGGGGTGGCAGATACTCCATCATCCCTGACTATAGTGCAGGCATTACTAATGGATCACAGTTCTCTGTCCAGGTGGGGTCTTAGCCTCCGACTCCAGCTGGTACTCTGGGCAATCTCAACCAGTCAGTCACGCTGAGACCTCTTTGTCATCCCTAGTCCCGTTCCTTCCTTCTCCCTGGACTGGTTAACCATTCGCACCATCCTGAGGCCCTCTGGCAGGAAATGTGAGCTGAAGCGCTGTCAGTGTGTGTTCCGAGAAGCTCTGAGGCATTAGACAGGCTGCCGCCCTCTGTGAATGTGCCTTAGTTTCCTCTCCAAGACGGAGGCGTTGTTTTGAGAATCGGACTGAGAGGGGAATAATACAATGTTTTCAAAAGGTAAAAGTAACCACACAGATACAAGATGTTTTTGCCTCTGAAGCAAGTGCGTATTAGATGCGTCTGGATACTTACTATGCAGAGTGATTGTGGCATGTAAAGTTCTCTTCCCTGGGTGTTGCGCAGTCTGAGACATCAGCTGATATCAAGAAAAGGGGGGATAAGAAACGTAGATGTAAATCAGTAGAAAGTCATTCTTACAAGAATTGTAAGGTACGCATTTATGTACTTGCTGCGATATGAGGTATTGTCACCCGGTGTCCCAGGGGACTTGGCATTTATTACCCCAGGAGTAACTATTGAGATGTGTAGCTGCTTTGTAATACACTGGGATGAGTTGGTGGTCGATCTCACTGGGAGTTTGTTGGTCTGCACAGTCATTTGTTCAAGGGAGGAACAGTTTGGCAGGTCCATAAGGACTCGGGTCTGGGGCCAGAACTAGGGCAAGACTTGACGCTGCCATTAATAGTAGACGTATTGCCCTGTCTTTCAAACTGTGCAGCTTAACCATTAGTGGGTAGTGTAATGAGTGTAGTGGGGTGAACCAGCATTTTACAACAAATGAGGAAGAAAATGTCGGCATGCATCCCATGTAGTAAGAATAAGTACTATTTCATGCACCTTCTGGCTTGTGTGGATATGTGTATATGTGTGTGTATGTACTGGGCCACATGCTTTCTTACATGCATTGTCGGTTTTAAAAACCACTGGTGGCACTTCCCTGGCGGTCCAGCGGCCAAGACTTCACACTTCCAAGGCAAGGAACAAGGATTCAATCCCTGGTTGGGAAACTATGATCCCACATGCTGCGCGGCACAGCCAATAATTAATTAATTAATTTTAAAAAACGGCTTTGGGCAAGCCATGGATAACCTTCTTGAGCCTCAGTTTCCTCATCTGAAGATGAAAACAATGCCATTACCTTCTCTCTCTTCATGGGGTTGAGAAAATCAGGTGATCCTTTTGGGGACCTAGTACAGTGCCAGGTACTTAGACACTGAAATATTATCCAAAGGAAGGAGGACAGACAGACGAAATACACCTTATAAACTATGAATTGCTGTGCCCAAACAAAGGGGCATAGTTGTCATTACTTAAAGGATGCATATTTGAAAGAAGTTCAAAGGAACCAGACTGCCCGGCTTTGAATCCCTGCTCGACTGCTTACTAGCTGTAGACCTTCAGCAGATTAATGAACCTTTGTGCCTCATTTTGTCCACCAGCAAACTGGGTATACTAATATTAGTACTCTCTTCATGGGGTTGTTGTGAGGGTTAAGTGAGTGTGCAGGGAAAGCTCTTAGAGCCTGAGTGTGAGCGGATTCTATTATTTTCTCCTGTTCTGGGAAAGAGCGCAGGTTAGAGCCTGTTTGTTTCTATCAACCCACTAGTTGCCTGAAGGAAAGGGAGGTACATGTTCCCATCAGAAGCATGCCCCTCTTAGGTTCCAGCTCGGTTCTCACCTGTCACTGGGCCTAACTTGAGTTCCATTTGTCTGGGTAAAGATAACAGATATAGGGGCCAAGACACTCCCTACCTGCCTGCCTTTCTAACAGCTCATGCTCTCAAGGCAAAAACTGTGAGGCTGAGGCTCCCCGTCCTGGGGTGTGACCCAGGGTAGGTCCTTCCTCTTCCCCTCAGCTTGTTCATCCTGGCTTGGTTCTTTCTGGAGCAGAGGCAAGAGCTAGGGAGGGATGAGCCAGGAGGCCTGGTCTGTACCTGGAGGCCCCTCCAGAAGAGGGGACAGGACCCTCCACGGCCACAGTCTCAGATGATAAGCCTCAGAGATGAGGAATGAAGCCCTCCTCTCTCTGCTGGAGCTGGGGGCCCTTCCCAGCTACCCAGGAGCTAAGCCCTTTGCTCTTTGGGGTGATCTGACAAAGGCATTCAGAGAAGAAAACCTGTCTTCCCCAGCTCCCTCCGCCTCCCACGCCCAGCTCTCCTTCTTACCACCCTACCCCCATTCCCGCAGCTCTTCTCCTGAGTGTTTGTTCTCAGTTTCACGCTTCCTGATACGCAAACAGCTGGGCGTGTGTAGCCTGGACTGTGGACACACAGACGCAGACAGGGAGGCCACACAGGAGGCTCTGTTCCCGCCGCCTGGGTTGCTGGCTGGGCAAGGTTTGGTAACCTTCCAGAACCCTCCAGGTTCCTGATGGGCTCAGAGGACAAGGGAAGAGGGTCTGGGAGCTGGGGCTGAGGTGGGGAGTGGAGGAAGGGGGCAGACCAAATGCACGTCATTCTGCAAGTCTCCGCAGGCTGCAAGTGAGCTGGGTGCTGCCTCTGGCCTGCCTTTGCCTTCAGCACCTTCCAGCCCTGGGTCCCACCTGGCCTTCCTCTCTTCGACTCTCCTTCTGGAGTTTGCTTTGCTCCTTATCTGTAAGATAGGTTCAGGACGCTCCCCCAACCCCTCCACCCCCGCCCCCAGCCTGGGGTGATAGTTAACAGAGGTGCATGTGGCAGCCTCCAGGCCTCTTGGGATAGGAGGTAGAGGAAGTGGGCCCATTTCTTCCCCTGGTTTCGAAAGTCAAAAGGCAACTTGCTGGGGGACGGAAGAGACAAATGACAGTGTGAAGTCATGAAAGGAGTTCAAACCCGCCTGGCCCGCCTTCCTGAGGAGCACTTCATGGGACACCCAGAGCCTGAGTTAACTCTAATAAAATGGGGAACTGGCGCCCTGTCCTCTGCGGCAGGATTCTGGGGAGAGGGAGGGGTAGCTGGTGTGCTCTGTCAGGAGAGCAGGGCTGCCTGTGCCTTTCTGTTGTCCTCCCCGCCCGAGGCCTATTTTCAGGGCTTCACCAGATAAAAATAACTGCCTCCAAGGGTCTCAAGCCAGCTGGGGGCACGCACCCAGCACTTTCCCTTCCCCCAAAGGCCCCCGACCTTGTCCTGAGAACCAACGGCCTGATGCCCCAAGCGCAGTCCCTGTCTGTGTGACCTGCCCCTGGCGAGCACCGGCGCTTCCCCTTTTGCAGACAGAGTGGGAGTTTGGGAGCAAGCAGAGCAGTTGTGTCTTGTCCCTGCGTAGGCCTGAGCGCTTCCCCAGCAGCTTCGGAGAAATCCTGACCGCCCCCCTTCTTCCCCAGGACTGTTCTCTCCTATTTCCTTTATTCCTCCCGGCTGGGGATTGCACCCTGGCTGGGACAGGGACTCCACGGTGACTTGGACCCTCCTCTGGACCTGGGTAGATAGAGGTAAAAAAGGTAAACTCTGACTGATCCCAAGGGCCAGCTCTGTGTCCTTCACGGGACATCGGGAGCCATGAGCTCAATGTCGCTGCCCACCTGGGGTGGGGAAAACATTCTTCCTTTCTCCTGGCCCCGGTTCCCTCTGTGTCCCTGCCTGGCATGCTTCCCCAGGCCCCACCCCTCCACTTACTCTGATATTCCCTCTGAGGCCCTTTCCCATCACCTCCTCTGTGAAGCCCTCTCCGAGCTGTGCCAGTTGGTTGGTATTTACAGTCCAAGTCGAGTAATAAGTGTATCTTGCTTTGTCCACGAAAATGTTTCCTTTGTGTTGGTCCAGTTTACCCAAATAGATTATAACGTTGTCCGGAGCAAGCAGCATGAGTCATAAAAATAATCTCCTAAAGGGAAAATTGGACCCCGTCACTCCCCTGTTTCAATCCCTCCAGGGAAAGCCAGGTCATTACATGGGCTTACAAGCCGCATTCCTTCCCCCGTGTGATCTGGCCTCTGCTCACCCCTCCAGCCCTCCTTTAGGGCCCTGCTCGCCAACCCCCTTGCTTGCAGCACACAGGCTCACGGGCTTGCTTCTAGCTTCTCTCTCTGCCCAAGCTATTCCCACCTTGGGACCAGGCGTTGAGGAGCTCTGCCTGAAATACTGTCCCCTTTGCCCCCACACTTCCATTTCAGGTCAGTGTCTCCTTCTTGTCCCTCAGCAGGACATCCCCTTCTTATTTCCTTCATTGCACTTATGTGTGATTTTGTGTTTGATTGTTTCCTTGTGTTTTGTTTGTCTCCCCTACTAGATGGGAGGCTCCATGGGGGCAGTGATTAGTGAATCACTGAATACCCCCTACACCCCCTGGTCTGGCCTTACATGGGCACTTGGTCCATTATTTGTGGGGTAAATAGTAATAACAGTAACAGCTAACATTTACTGATGGCCCTCTATGTGCCAGGCACATACTCAATCTTTTAGATAAGCTATGGCTTTTGATCTTCCCATCAGTGTTCTTGAGAAGGTAATATTATCCCGGTTTCACAAGTAAGGCTGCTGAGGCCCAGAGATGCTAAGCGACTTGCCCACGGCTATTAAGCAGCAGAATTGGGACTCTGGCCCACACTGCCTGGCCTGCACCAGGTCGAACCCCAGCCTGCTTTCCTAGCAAAGGGCTGGACATTAAGGCCTCATTGGTTCCAGCACTGAGAGGGTCAGAGGAGGACTTCTGCTTTTTCCTGCCTTCATCATCACGTCTGGATTTTTTAGAGCTGGGAGGACAGGGGAGCCAGAAGTCAGAGCATTGTCTAGGTTTTTAAGTAGATGGGACTTCCCCTTGTGGACAGACAGATGGGAGGATAGAGTGAAGCCTGGCTGGACATCCGGCTGCTGTGGCTGGCTCGAGCTTGGGGGTCTTCTCTCAGGGTGAGCCAGCGATAACTTCGGCTTCCCTCAGTGGAGGTGTTCCCTGCAGTCCAGCACTGAGTCACCCATTCTCTGCTAGAGTGCTTGCCTTGTCGAAAGCTCGCTACCTAATCCTGTGAGACAGTGGGGGGCGGCTCTAGTGAGCCCATACCTGTGCCTGCAACTTCTTTCTGCCCTCTGGGTCTCCAGAATGACCCAGACTGAGTCAAAGGCCTCTTTCCACACAGCCCTTTATCTTCACAGTAGATGAAGAAGACCAACCATGTCTGACTCAGGCTTCTCTCTCTCAAGTAAACGTACCCCTCCCCGCCACCTCCCCACCCCCATGCCTTCTCTATGGGGCAGGTTCCCAGACCCTCTCCCCTGAAGGGCCTTTGATGTGCAGTCTGGGCATCTTTGGGGGCTTTAGGGCTGAAGGAAGGTCAACCATGGAGGAGCTCTTTATCCTTCAGTATCATTTATTGTTTGTTTCAGTGATGAATTTTAATAGCTTTTTTTCCTGATTATAAAATTAATATTTACTCACTGGAGGTGATTTAGAAAATACAGAAATCACACTGAAGAAAATGTATCCAAGCCTCATTTTCCCTTAATGTTGGGCTTTAAGGTGATGACTTAGGCTCCCAGCAGGTGTTGGGGATGGTCCTGAGCTTCTATCTGTCACCTCACCCTCTCCACCAGCAGGCCTTGGAGCATCTTGGCGTAGATAAGCAGAGATGACAGATAGGGCTATTGCATGTCATCTTGCATGTCAACCTCGGCATTGAGAAAGAGTCTGAGGCTACGACAAGGCTCAGTGAGAAAGATCATTGTGATTGCTTAGCAATGTCTGCCATGGGTACAGGAGGGAGCACGGTGGCATGCATGCCACTGTGCTCACTCCCTCTATACTAAGTGATGGGAACTTAAGATACCAATGCAGCTGAGATTGGTTTGGGTCCCTTAGAAACTCTATTCCCCAAGTCCTAGAATCATGTTCTGTTTCTTGGAAGGAAATAGCTAAGGGGTTGAGTTCCCAGTCAACCCTCCTTCCCACTGAAGCATGACAAGGGAGTTTATGACTCAGAGCATGAGGCCATTGTGGAAGAAAGCTATGGACCCTGTTAAACCATCAAGCGCAAACCCAGTACAGGCTGAGAACCAGAGGTCCCTCAGGGGACACGGGGTGGGAGCAATGTGTCCTGGCACCACCCCTCGGACCTGCTGGGACTGCTGGACCAGGCTCCCTCTTCTCACAGTAATGGGTGGCTTGCTGGGGCCTGTGACAGCAGCTGCTCCATCCAAACCACGCTTCAGGTGCCCTGGCCTCAGTGGCCTTATCTGGGCAGAACCCGAGCAGCAGGAGGGCCTAATCTGGGCCCTGGGCCTGCTGACCCTCCGGTTGATTTGCCTCTCACCTCTGCTCTTTCCTCCTCTTCTCTCCCAGCCCATGAAACCCCTGAAGGCCACTGCCACCACCTCCCAGCCCGTGCTCACCATCCAACAGATCGAGACCATCTTCTACAAGATCCAGGACATTTACGAGATCCACAAGGAGTTCTATGACAACCTCTGCCCCAAGGTGCAGCAGTGGGACAGCCAGGTCACCATGGGCCACCTCTTCCAGAAGCTGGTGAGTCTCCCGTTGATGGAGGGCCCTTACCCGGGGCCTCAGTGGAGTTGCCGGTGTTGAGAGAGGACTGGTCAGCCCCAGACCTCCTGGCCTCCTTGAAGGCCTGGGTCATTTCTGAGTCCTGGAGGAAAGCCTGGGCTTCTGCCTTATGGGGAACCTGGGCCTGGTGCCCCGACTCCCGGCCTCCCCCAGTGAAGCCCTAGACTGCTTCTAGGGCTGCCAGAGACAGGCCACGTGGGTAGGTGCCCTTGGCAGGGCACTGTTTCTCTCACCTGGGGGCTCCAGGGCTGGACCGAAGGCTCCCCTGCTGGGCTGCAGGGCCCTGTACCTCAGCCGGCAGAGGGGCAAGTGCCAGGTGGACGGGCAGGGACTGCTCACCTGAGACTTCAGACGTTCGCCTCGCTTTCGCACTGCCTCTGAAGTGAAGAGTCGGGAGGGAGACCATGTCAGCTAACGATCCTCTCCTGAGGACCCTGGAGCAGGAAGCGCTAAAAGCCCAGCCCACCCGCATGGCAGGGCAGGGAGAAGGACAGAGGAGGTGGGAGGAGCATGCGGCCTTGGTCGGGAACAACCCTCTCCTCTAGCTCAGTGTCCGTCTCTGGCCGCGTCCCCTGAGGACCCCCAGTCACACCCACAGGGCCCCCACCCGGCTTTCCACCACGTAACTTCTGCCAGTCCAGCAGGCAGGATGGAGCTCAGGAGTCTGTGGCCCTATCCTCTGGGTATGAATTGTGGGGGAGGGCAGGGAGCAGTGCTTCTCCTTTTCCTCCCCTGCAGTGGTGGGACCTGTTGAGTGGGCAGGGCTCTGCTTTTCTTACATGGAGAAGACTCTTTCTTGGATGCTCCTAGGCCACAAGCTCAGCATGCTCAAAACTGAACTCATTGGCTCTGAAGTTCTTTGCTCTTTTCCTTGCCTCTGTCTCAGTGGGTGCGGCCATGTCCCAACCCCCATCCATCCATGACTCCCGGGGGGGCTCATCCTTGGCACCTCCCCTCCCCCACCCCCTTCCACCTCCCTGCATCCCATGGAGTCCACTTCTTTAAAGCTCACAGCCACCTGCTTCTCTCCAGCCCTCTGGCACTCTCACCTGGACCACTGCTGTGGCCTCATGAGTGGCTTCTGCCCCAGACCTGCCTCCCAGGCAGCCTCTGGCCTCTACCTAAAAAGCAGGAGAGCGTTTTCTAAACTCCTGACCGGACGTCAAGTCCCCCCTGCTCAGGGATTTGGATAAAGGCCAGGCTCCGAGGAGTGGCTTATGAGACCCTCTGCTGCTGGCCTCAGTCCACCCCTGGCCTCTGGCTGCTGCCGCCCCACCCTCTGCGCCCCCGACGCTGAACCTTCTGGTCTCAGTTCACACCGCACGCACGCTTGACCTCTCTGTACTTGCGCTCTAGCCTGAAATGTCCTCTGTCTTGTCTGGCTTCTCTGGTCAGCTTCCAATTTAGAAATGACCTCCGTGGAGAAGCCGTCCACAGCCTCTGAAATGCAGCCCCTATGCTTACCCCCTCCGTGAACACTAAACTGCCTGACTCCCCAGAGCCATACGCTCCAGGAGGACAGACTGTATTTTCTTCCATTTGGACCCCCAGAACCAGCCCAGTGATCAGTACATGAATGGGTGAATGAGTGCACCGTGTCCTTGACCCCTGGGACCAGGGAGAAGTTGGAAAGGCATTGAGGAGACATCACAGGACCTGAGGTCTGTGTCCTGAGGGACAGCAGTGTTACAGAGATGAGCACAGCTTCTAGAGCCAGGTCGCAGCTGGGTTTGAATCCGGGTTCTGCCACAGGTTAAACCTGTGACACTGGGCAACTTACCCAACTTCTCCTGACTCAGCTTCCTCATCTGTAAAAACGGGGATAATAATAGTATTTACTTTATTGGATGGTTGTGAGGACTGAGTGAGTTAATACCTGAAAAGTTCTTGCAACAGGACTTGGAATCTAGTAAATTAGTAAATACTCAGTAGTTAGCCATTACCATTCCTGTTATTACTATTATTACTGCTATTATTATTATTATTAGGACGAAGCACGCCTGAAGGGCGTTGTTGCCGGGGAACTCCACACTTCTGGTTCTGGCAGCCCCAGAGTGCTGGCCCCAGTTCAGGGATGATGAACACCCGGTCATCACTGCCCGCCTGGTCCAGGAGCCTGAGCTCATTGGTTTGGTGGGCAGCCTCTCCTCAGCCCTCAGGAGGGCAGAAGAGAGCAAACCCCGGGGCGGGGTGGGGGGGTGGGGGGGTGGTAGGAGTGAGTAGCCTGGAGCATAGTGGAAAGGCTGTCCCAGTTTATCTTTGTCACTTGGACCCCGCTGTCACCAGGTTTCCCCATTCTGGTCTGAGCTTCACTGGCCTGGCTATGAATTTGCTACCCACCTCTTCTCCCCCTGCATCATGAACTGGTGTCTGAAGCCCCCTGGGGCTACAGGCTTGGGAGGAGGCCGGGCAGGCCAGGCATCTGGAGACAGTTTATTTTCAGCTGGTCTCCGGGTATTTGATTATCCATTACTGAGAGAAGGGAATTAGCATCTCTGTTATTTGTTTTATGGGATCACCCCAGTGCCAAGCTGCTGTTTCCAAGCAACCTCCACTTCCCAGTTAATGGCCCTGGCAGGCCAGGCCTTGGACCCTGCAGACTAGGGTGCTCCATGGAGATGGCAGTGCCTGGGATGGCCGGTGACCCCTGCACACAGGCCTTCTGCCCAGGTGGCTCCTGCTTCTGGCTCACCTCCGGCTACTCCCTTCTGTAGTGGGATAGGAGGGTAGCGTTCCACCCTGAGCACCCAGCCTTTATCCTTCTGTGGTAAGGGGGACAAAGAATGTGCATACTTAGAAGAATAGCAATGATACTTTGGTTTAGGAAGTGACTGGCTAGCACATCCCCTGTAGCTCAGGACACCAGTGGGCCAGGACTCCCTCTGGAAGAGGAAACGAACTCCATCCCTTCCCGCCCCTCCCCATCTGGGATTTTCCTTTCTGAAAAGTCTGGCCCATCTGGGGCTGAGACCTGCACGGCTCTGGCCCTGGCTTCTTCACAAGCATCCCAGTTCTCACTTTCCCCTCTGGCTTTCCTGCGCCCCACCTGCCAGCTTCCTCGAGTTCTGTCTCTGCCCTGGGTGGCTCCAGGTCCCCCACCCACCTCTTTGGATCCTTGAGGAGCACAGGGATTCTGCAGAAAGCAGAGTCGATCGGGGCAGGGCTCAGGGGCAGCCCACTTCCCCCCTCGTACCTTGGTAGGTAGAAGCCTTGCAGCAGCTGAACGTCCTTGCTACTTCATTGAAAAAAATTTTAACCAGAAAATCTAGAGAATAATGTAGCAAACAGTGGTGCAGTCACCTCCCAGAATGAACAGATGTTAAGCTCTGAAGGTATATGGGAAGACTTTTCAATCTCTCTCTCTCTCTACCTCTCCCTTTCCTCTTGCCCTTCCTCTCAACCTAGAGGCAGCTACTGACATGAATTTGGTGTGTAGCCTTCTAGGCTGCAGTTCGTGTTTTTGCTATGCATATATATCTTTTTATGGCATTGCATGTACTTTTAAAGTGTATATAAGTGTGTCTATATGTATCAGATATTTTGCAGTTCAATCAGCATTCATTTTGAAACTTGTCAGTGTTGCTACACAAAGTTCTGGTTCATCCATTTTAACTGCACTGTGTGTATGGGTTCCTCTTGTGAGCATTTGTTTCCAGTCTTTTTACAAAAGAGTGAAGCAGGTGAATACCCTTGTTCACATTTCCTTGTGCACACACCTATGCAAGTTTCTCTAGAGCAGTGCTTTCCAGTAGAAATATAGTGCGAGCCACGTATATAACTTAAATTTTTCTAGTAGTCACATTGAGTAAAAATAAACAGGTGAAATTAATGTTCAGAATATATTTTATTTAGCCCAATAGAGTCAAAATATTATCATTTCAACATGTAAACAAGATTAAGAAATGAATGAGATAATTTACATTCTCTTTCTCATACTAAGCCTTTGAAACCCAGTGTGTACTTTACACTCAGCACATCTCAGTTTGGACTAGTCACATTTTAGGCGCTCAATAACCATGTGTAGCAAGTAGCTCCTGTACGGGACAGCGTAGCCCTGGGGTCTGTTTGTAGAAGAGGATTTGCTAAGTAGTAAGCTAAGCTGTGCATATTTTCAACTTTATTAGTTATTGACAACTTACTCTCCAAATAATTATACTAATTTATACCCCCACAAGCAGTCTGGAAAAGTTCCTATTTTCCTACATTCTTTCCAACCCTTCATATCATTAGACTTTTACATTTTGACCAGGTTGATGGGTATGAAGTCGTATCTCATTGTGATTTAATTAGAATTTTCACCCTTTGCTCTGCTAAGAGGGAATGTATATGCAGAGCACAGAGAAGGCGTTCCATAAATATTTGCGGAATTGAATTAACGAGCCTTGGTTTCCCCTTTTGCAGAAAGGGCTGATGGCATCTGTTCTGCCTCCCCAAGGAGGCGACGAGGCTCTGTGTGGTCCGAAGCTGTGGAAAGCTTTGTGTTAGGTTCAAAGTGACATGCAAATGTGTAGAGAGGAAGGACCTCTGGCTCCCTGAAGGCTGAGGAGGTGGGGACAGGGACCTCGAGGGAGGCCGAGGGAAGTGGGGACTGTGCCTTTAAATACAGTTCCCCACCCTGAGCGTGGGGAGTGGGGCACTGAGCAGGCCACATGTGCCCACCCCTCTCCCTGTCTCCCCCTGCTTCAGCTAATTCCAAGATGTGAAAGATGCGTGAGGCATTAAGGGGCTTCAAACCGTGCGAGACTTTGATGATGCTAAATAAAGCCAAATGCTGCAATGAACTGAATTTTGGCATGCCAACAAAGGCCGTGCCCTGCTCCCCCCAACCCCCAGTACCCCCTTGTTAACCTTATTGGCTGAGCCAGTTTCCATGGAAATTACCAAGTTCAAAGGGATACTGTAGTATGTTCATCCTGCCTTTTCCTTCTGCTCCCAGCTAGCCACTTGGACTGAGTTAGAGGTTCTGAGTGCTAAGGGAGCTCCAGGTGCTCTGGTTATGCTTTCATCCATTCATTAATCCTCTCTCCCCATCCCTCTCCTGCCCTTCTCTCTCTTCTCCCTGCAGGCCAGCCAGCTTGGCGTGTACAAAGCGTTTGTGGATAACTATAAAGTCGCTCTGGAGACAGCTGAGAAGTGCAGCCAGTCCAACAACCAATTCCAGAAGATCTCCGAGGTGGGCGGCTCCCTGCACAGCCACCCTTACGACTCGGGGTTTGGGGGGCTGCTCAGAGCCTTCTAGCCTTAGGGCCTCTCCTCCCCTGCTTGCCAGTGAGGAAAATGGTTCCCCTGATGAGTAGCACTTAGCCTGATTTGCTTTCTTGCACTTGACATTTTCCCTCTTAACATAAGAATATCGCTTTATGTATGATTTTGTTATTCTGTTTTAGGTTATTCTGCATTAGAACAGGGGAAGCAAAAAAGGAAATTAAAAAGGCAGCATTCTCCCACACTGTGGTGACCTTAAGCAAGTCACTTCCCTGCTCTTGGGCTTATTTCGTCTGCTGTAGAACGAGGTGTCTGGATTGATCCAGCTCCTCCCAAGCTTGCTTGACAAGAACCACCAGGGGCACTGTTTAAAATGCAGATCTTCAGGCACCTTCCCTGGAGTTTCAATTCAGAAGGTTTGGGGTGGGGCCCAGGAGCCTGTATTTTTAACAAACTTCCCCAGGTGGTTATAATCAGGAAGATTTGAGGGAGTCTGGACTAGGTGATCTTCTAAGATCCTTGCAGTCCCATAGAGAGTGGACAAAGGCCACGTGGATAGGAAGCCCTAGACCTGGCTGGGAATATGCCTGTCCCTGCGGCTGCAGCCCAGCCTTCCCACCACCCTCCTCCGCAGGGCAAAGATGTGGCATTGTCTGCCGCCGACACTTCTATCCAGGAAGTGGCAGGGAAGGGCTCTAGGATTCCTCAGGAGCACAGCCCAGCTCACCCCTTGAGCCAAAAAGATCTCAGGGATACCCCCCACCCCCCCTCCCAACCAGGCCACTGGCTTTACAATCACAACACCCAGCTCCAATCTTGGGGCAGGAGAACCTCTGGTTCCAAGGAAAGGGAGCTCCTTCTGCAGTTTTGGAAGTCCTGCCTTATAGGCCCCTCTGAATCCTTTGCTTTCTCTCTCAGCTCTGATGCTGGAAAAGTTGGTGAGGTGCAGGCTAGTTTTCGAGAAATTACTGGGGTTATAAGGGTTATACCCAAGTTTGGAATCAGCTGGGAGGCAGGACAAGAGTAGGGCAGATGGGGATGAAAATGTCAGCTTGATTACTAGTCAAAGCCGGATTGGAAAAATGTGGACATGGATCTGTAACCACACTGGATTTGCTAACGCTTCCCCTCCACGTTCAAACACATCTATTGGGGGCAGAGAGAGGAGGGCTGAGCTCTGTTTCTTCTCCCAAACCCAGGGGTCAGGTGAGTCACCCTCTGCCTGGGAGGACGGAGTGGAGTGAGAGGTGGGAAGGTCCCTCTAAGTGGAGCAATGAGGCTGGAGAAAGGGTGTTCCTCTCACGGCTCCCCGCCCTCCCTGGGAACAAACTGGGTTTCCCATCTGTGTTCAGAGTGACCCTGCCAAGGCTGCCCAGGTGCCCGGGTCATGTGTGGTCCAGAGTGTGGTCGGGGGGTTCTCCTCTTAGCCTGGGCTGACTGACTGTTCTCTATGGTTGGCAGAAACCCCTGCACTCTTCCCCAAGCCCCTCTCATAGCCAGCTGGCCCCCAGGGCAGAGCGGGGCCCGTGGCCTGCTGCCAGTGGCTTCTCACCGTGACTCATGCGCAGACGCCGTCACTTCCCACTGTTGCTGCCACTTAATTACTGCAATGAGGCCCTCCTCCTCTGCAGCAGAGCGATTTCATACCTCTAGGCTGCACTGGAAGGGGACACGGAGAAAAATTCCCTAAATCTGGGAATCCAGACACAGCCTTGAGAAGCTGAGTAACCTCCCTTTTCCCCAGCCCCACACCCCAGGCTCAGTCCCTGGGGGTTTTCTCTGTCTAGAGACAGCTTGAGACAGGAGTAGGAAGTGTGGAGCTCCCACTGCCTGGGCATTTCCTCCCAGGCAGAGCAGGCAACATCACCTGGTACCTGACCTTGGCCTCACCTCGTCCCCGCCTTCCTGCTGACACGTCCACTGGGAAACCACCCCCCCTCCGCCAACCATGCACTCAGTCTTCCAAGTGGGGATTGCATTACAGCTCCAATTACAGGCCACACTGGTCCAGTGGCAAGGGCTAGAGCTGGAACCTCTGACTCTAAAGGCAGATGAAAGAGGTTAGGATCGGATAAGCCATCCCTGGGGTCTGTTTCCGGCACTCACTCCCTGTCACCTTGCACGGGATCCAGGAGGGGTGTTGCCTCTTCCTTCCTTGAAGTTTCCTCTCTGAGGCCCAGCCCAGACGTGGTGGGTGGGGAGTGCGGGTGGGGCCGGTGCCTGGGTGAGTCCCTTTCAATATGGGTAAGATACAGCTCGGACTGCCCTGCACCTCCCTGCTTCCCCCTGTGCAGATGTGTGGGACCCTTCGCTCCTTATCTCAAGGGCTGCTCATGCCCAAGGACCAGCTGGTGTGCTGGTGCTTGTCCACTAAAAGCCTGTTGGCCCTGGGCTGACGTGTACAGACCTCCAAGTAGTGGCCCGCTGCTGTGGGGTGGAGGAGGGTGTGGGCCTCCTCTGGAAGGCCCTCTGAGCTGCTGGGGAGGGGCTTCAGGGGACCAGTCTAAGGAGCACCACTCCTCTCTGGTCCCTGGAAGCCCTCCTTCCTGCCTGTATCAGCTGCTGGACCCCCGAGGCTCCAGGAGATGATGGGTGTGGCCCAGGGGCTCAGAAAGCAGAGAGGCAGAGGGAGGCCTGCACGTTAGTCTTTGTCTCTCTCCTCCTACTTGCACCCCTGGGTTTCAGAGCCCTGCTTCCTGCCATGCTCACGATGGGGGATGGGGAGGCTCGGGGGACAGGCCAGATAGTGATTCCTCTCCTCTGTTTGGCAGGAACTGAAAGTGAAAGGTCCCAAGGACTCCAAGGACAGCCACACATCAGTCACTATGGAAGGTACTTTGGGGAATGGCTTGGATAACAGTCACCTTCCTTTGTCTGGCTTTGTGGACTACGGTGCCCTGCTTGTGTGTGTGCGTGCGCGTGCGTGCGTGTGTGTGTGTGAGAGCGTGCGTGCGTGTGTGTGTGTGTGTGAGCGTACGTGCGTGCTTGTGTGTGTGTGAGCGTGTGCATGTGAGGAATCCAGCCTCTGTCCCCAGGCAGCTGGCCAGCTACAAACGTGCTTCTCCCTAGGATGCCAGCAGGCGGCTCACTCCCCCCCTCCTCCTCCCCTCTCCACGCACGCAGCCCTCCCTCCCCTCCCCCTTGCTAGAGGAGCACTCAGAAGCGGCTGCTTGATTCTGGAGGCTGTGCAGCAGCAGCCGGGAAGGTGGTTGAGTGGCCGGGCCGCTGATGCGAGCTGGGGAGCCGGGAGCGATGGCCGCCCGCTCCTGCCGCGGGGACGGAGGCTGCCATGGAAATTCTCCTCATCATTCGCTTCTGCTGTAACTGCACCTATGGTAACCCAGGCCCCCTCTCCCGAGAGGTGGTGTGTCCTCCCACCTCTGGGGGCTGGCTGGAGTGGGCTGCAATGTGGCCATCAAGGTTTGGGGGGCGGCAGGGCAGGGAGGGGGGACAAGTGGCTGGACCTATGTTTTAACCCCGTGCCGGCCAGCTTCCAGCCGGGAGTTGAAGTCTGGGGGCCGCTCGGGGCAGGGTGGCTTGGAAATGGGAGGACCAGGCTAGAAGGATCCAGGTACCCCGGAGGATCTGTGGGGAGTTAGTGGCTCAGCTTGAGAGGCTGGGGGCAACTGCCTGGAGAGGCTGTTACAGAGAGAAAGTGACAAGGCTGGGCCTGCAGGGGTGGCCACCCTGGGGCTGGAGAGGGGTCAGCAGGGGCCAGTCAGAGAGCGACAGATGGTCTGAATGGCAGTGCCTTGGAGCGGGAGGGCGCCAGCCCCGGCTGGAGGGAGAAGTTGGGAGTCTCTTTGTTTCGTGAGAGACCAGGGTATTGTGTGCCTGGAGTGCACACGCTGCCTTCGCTGTCTCCTCTCTGAATGGCAGGGGAGCAGGAAGGAATTGGGTTGCTCCCAGGGGGTTCGTTTCTAGCCACTGGAGACCCTTGAGCTGAGGTCTTGGCCGTGAATGCTGGTGGGAGAGGGGGGCGTGGCCGGCTGCTGCTTTGTGAAGGTCACACACCCACCATACAATAGGGGGGACGGACAGAGCATCATCTTTGCAGCTCCCTCAGGGAGGGGGTCCTGGGACAGGTGTGTGCAGTCAGCCAGGCTCTTGCTCAGAGGAGGCTGGCACAGATCTAGGCAAGGAAGCGTCCGGAAGCTAGTGGGCCCCGCCTTCCGAGGCCAGAGGTGCCTTAGGGATGAGCCAGGCTGCCTCTGGCAGGGGCATAAGGGTCAAATGTTGCCCCAGGCCAGCTGCTCTGGGCTCCTGTGGCAGGCAGCTGGTTTCAGGACCTCCTTCTCTCCCACCAGGCGTTTTGTCTCCGCACCCCTCTCAGTCACTTGGCTCTCCTATCTCCGTGGTAACCCGGAGCTCCTTGTCGAAGGCTGAACAGAGGGGGGTGGCAGCGTGCTGGAGGAGCGATGCTGAGGTTTCTCGGGCTCTTCCCGGAGGCCGCTGTGCACGATCAGCTGTCCCCTCACCTTCTCGGGCTGTCCTGCATTGAAGACTGCTCGTGATGGAGATAGCCCCTGAGGTAGCCCCTCTCCAGCTGTCCCAGCAGGACAGCTGTAGTCACAGGCAGAAGCTGACCTGGGTCCCCGCCCCTCGGCTCAGATTCTGACAGGCTTGAAACTGGCCTGGTCCTAGATCTGAGGGGAAAATGCCCTTTTTGGTCTGGCCTAGGAGTTGGTCAAGCCTCCAGTCAGTCTCCCTGAAGAGGAAACGGTCGGCCCTTTGCTTCCTCTTTCTTCCCCCAAAAGAAGCTTAGTTTTAGTGAAACAGGCCTGGGACCTGGAGTTCAGGGTTTCTTTGGTCCCTGCAGCAAAGTCAGCTTTAAAGTGAGGGGTCAGGAGTGAAGGAGCCCTTGCTAACCACGCTGTTTGAATCTTCTCAGCCCCACCAAGGGGCGCTGGTTGTGGGGTATCAGGGAGGCTGTGCGACTTGGGGCTCACTCTGCAGTTGTCTGCCTTAGCGGTCGTGTGCCGAGCGCCCAGTCTGCAGGGCTCCAGGCCACACGCAGTGGAGGTGCAAGGAAAGTCGCATGTGACCCAGGCCCCTAAGAAGGGGGCTCACCTTGGCAACAAGAGAGGCCCGCTCAACCACTCCTTCCCGGTGAATCTTTCCCAGAATCTTCCCGAGGGCCACTGAGCTTTTGCAGGTGCTGCCTCCCCTACGGAAGGAGACGTCTCAAAAGACAGGAGCACGGGTAGACCATGGGTAGATTCAAAACCCAGCTGTCCCTTACAGCTTTGTGATTGTGAGCAAGTTACATAATTTCTCTGTGCTTTCGAGAAGTTTCTGCATCTGTAAAATGGGGCTAGTGATAATTGCTTCCCTTTTTAATTAAGGGAAATAATGCATTGTAAAACAGTGCCACTGGACACAGAGTAAGTACTCAGCAAACTAGAGAGGGGCCAGCTCGCACATGTCATGGTTTAGGCGCTGTGAGTGTTGCTTGTAAAACTCCTGGTTGGGGAAGACTTTCTGGAGGAGGGGGAGAGACAGGCATTGCAACTTGGTGAATGGTGTCTGTCCCAGAAACAGGAAACCCATGGTGAGGAGGGGTGAGAGTGGGTGAAGCAGAGGCAGGAAGCAGGCCAGCCTGCTGGAGCCATGGAGCAGGTGAGGGGGGAAAGGTGGGCTCTTCACCCTGCATTCTCAGGGATAGCAGGTGTGCAGGTGCCGTGGAGAGCATGAGCATCAGGGCCGCACTGGTTCCTTCCATATCTGACTGTGGCCCCAGGGCCCTCTCCCTGCACTTGCCTCTCTCTCCACCCTTCCTCCCACCTGCCCCTCCACCACCTGGGGCTGATGCATTAGGACTCATTCCATGGCCACAATCAAGTGGACTCTTGAGGTGACTATAGGCATATTAATAACCTGTCTGAAACCCAATCCACCATTTGTGCAGACCTCTGAGCTTAGTCAGAAATCTCTTCCTCCTGGGACCTGACAGGGGCAGAGGGAGCTGACACTGTAGTATCAGCTTTCCCTGGGCGGGAACTCGAGGGCCCACCCTGGCAGGTGTCTGCTGAGCTTGCACTTTCTCTGGGTCTCTGGGGTTCTCAGGGAGTGATTTTTTTCCCCCCTGCAGATGGGCTGAGCCGCAGGTGGGTACCCTAGACAGCCTCAGAACTGGCCCCCTCCTGGGCTGGTAACTGGGCTGTACCCTCACTGTCCCAAGATACCCCAAGCCTGGTCCTGTCCATTCTAGCTCCCATAGCCCATGGGGAGGGGCTTTAGAAATTGCTAAATTAAGAAAGGCCTGCAAATAAATCATGGGAGATGTGTTTGCATAAAGCAGTGGTTTTCAACCATCATGACATATCAGAATCAGCACAGGAGATTTTTTAAAATGGTGATGCCTGGGATCTGCCCATCAGAGCCTGCTGTTTAGTTGACGGGAGAGTGGGAAACAGGCATCTGAATCTTTTAAGAGTTCCCTAGTGATTCTAATGGGCAGCCAGGCAAAGCCAACAGATGAGGCTCGGGGCACACCACTGAGACTGCATCTTCTCCGTAGCCAGCAGATTATTCCCCAAAGTGTCCATTTAGCAATGCGCAGGGTATTTATATCTAGGGCTTTGGGGAACTCTCTGGTTTGGGGGCTGGCTGGGACATGAATGTCAGCTCTGGGACCTGTCACAGCCTGGTCCCATGGGACACTCACTCTAGGGTCCTCCTCCCTAGACCAGCATCCTGCCTCTTACTGCTCCCACGGCAGGAGGACAAAGGTCATGACCCCATGGACAGAGGTGTCCAGGTGCAGGACCGGAGCTGAACCACCCAGGCTGGGAGGGGCAGGGCACAGCTGCTTGCAGGAGCTTTGTTTGGAAGTGTCAGTGGGCCAGCTGCCGCCGCCACCTGTCCCTGCTGAATCCCAGCAATCCTCATTTGGTGTCCTGGTCACCAAGGGGTGTGGCCAGTGGGGGCCCTGATGAGCTTGCATTTTCCCAGCCTCTTCAGGGGCTCTCATACTCGAAGCCCCACCTGAATTCCTTTAGGAAATCTTTGCCCCCCAGCTGCCACTAGCTTGAGAGCAGAGCCTTCCTGTGGAGGTTGGGCATGCCTGCTTGGCCCTCAGCCAGGAGGGGGTTGAGGGCATGGAGAGGGGTCTTCCTCATGGAGGTGAGGTCAACCGTGTGGGTCAGAACGAAGCATGCTGTTCCCAGCTGGCGGTGCCAGGCCTTGGACCAGAGGGATATGAGAAGGATGGGGCACGGGGACACCGCCCTCCCTGGAAGAACAGTCTCCTTCCTGCATTCTGGGGTCCCGGGTGTGACCCCCAGAGTCCTGGAGCTCTGGGGGGTAAGGCTGTGTGATTCATCGTGGAGGATACAGAGGAGTATCTGTGTCTGCTTTGAGCCTGGTCAGGCCAGGACGGGCCTGGGGGACGCACAGCCCTCGAAGAGATCACGTCTGGTGGGAGATGAGATGAGGAGGCAGGTGGGAGGGGGCCTGGGCCACCAGAGCTGTGTGTCCCCCTTTTGGTGTTGTCTGGCCTGCCTGGGGTGAAAATGGAGGTGTGGGTTACCATGGAGCCCACTTTGGCGTCCTGTGAGCGGGTGTCCATGCAAGGGAGGGAGGCGGGTGGGGGCATGAGGCTGCCCCCTAAGGTCTCAAGCTGCTCCCTGTATTTCATCTGACCTGTCTCCTTTCTCCCTGCCCCCAACAGCTCTGCTCTACAAGCCCATTGACCGAGTAACCAGGAGCACCCTTGTCCTACACGTGAGTGTGTACCCCCCTGAGTGGCCTGAGAGGGCTTAAGAGTTGGATGGGAGACTGAACTCAGGGTGGGCGGGCACTGGAGTCGCCGAGAACAGCCCATCTGGGGAGTTGGGCAGAGGGTCACTGGGCCCTGACTGCACCTGCCTGGCCTGTGGTGACCATGCTGATGGGTCCAGGGCCTAAAAATAGCTTGGCTACTAAGCTTGATTTTGGGCCAAATTCTCCCTAGGAGGCAGGCACTTCCTGCCTCCCGATCCCTTGACTGATGGTCTCCAGTGTCCTTGGAGCAGCTGTGGGGCGAGTAGTGGGGTGTCTCTCCCAGCTGCTTGGTGACATGAGACTCCACCTGGCCTGTGCTGCCCGGGGGAAGAGTAATGACTGCAGCAGGAATAAAGGGGCACCACTGCCCTCACCCCTGCTGCTCTGACCCTAATTTTTATTTCAGATTTTGCAGCATGACCAGGTTAGAGTGTGGGTCCCTAGTATCTCCCTCGGAATTCTTTTAGTGAGGATAGAGTTCTCCCCACTGTCTTCTCACTAAGCCCCAGAACCGCTCCCCGCAACTCACCACCCCATCCTTCCCAGGACCTGCTGAAACACACACCTGTGGACCACCCAGACTACCCGCTGCTACAGGATGCCCTCCGCATCTCCCAGAACTTCCTGTCCAGCATCAATGAGGACATTGACCCCCGCCGGACTGCAGTCACAACCCCCAAGGGGGAGGTGAGCTCAGGACCCAGCATAGCCTGGCACCCAGATTGCCCGTCCCTGCTCTCCTGCCCGCTCGGGCACCACTGCCCGATGCTCTATGGCTCTCCAACCCTGATCTCTCATTCCCAGCCAAGGAGAGGCCTTCAGGTCCTGGACTGACAGCTTAAAGTCCAGCGTCTCATTAATCTTCATACTAGTCCACAGGAGCAGAAGAGGAAACAGGGCCCCGGAGAGTCTCTCCAGGTCTCCTGCATGAGGTCTCTTGGCTATAAGTGTCGGAACTGGATTCTTTAGATGGGGTTATCTGTCTGCAAGCCTCATGCACTGACCCCCAGACCAGGGCTCTGGCTATCTCATTCTTGAATGCAGACACCCCCCTCTGGGCAGTATGATGTCCTCAGAGTCCCCTGGAAGATAATGGCTCAGGCTGAGGGAGCTTGTGGAGTCAGAGAGAGATGACTGAGGCTGCCAGGTGGCTGGGCTGTCCCAGGTGGGCGCCTAGGTGTGGCTAGCAGCTCCAGTTCCCTGGGGGCCCTTTTTGGTGGAAGGGTGGGGGCACCTCAGTGAGGGGAAGCAATGTGAAGAATCAAAGGGACAGTTACCTGCATGGGTCAGCAGCCTGGCCCACATACAGGGTTTCCTGTCCAAGAGAGGTAATTAAGTGGCGTTTAGGAGTGAAGGCTGGCTGGGTTTATGCTCCTTTTGTGACATTTATGAGCCTCCAGTGTCTCCTGGGGAGGGAAGTAATGAGGGACACATTCTGGAGGGTGACTAATAGGGTACAGAGAGCTGATCCTGGTGCAGCTCCCAGCCCTGGTTTGCAAACCCTGGAATGTCACGAGTTTGTTGGACTCTGTGGATGTCTGAAAGAGCTCCAGAGGCCCTGGAACATCACCAGTTTCAGATCATTTTAATTGTATACTTTCTACCTGCTCACCTACATATTGCAACGTATATAGGTCACGCGGCACATAATACGGGGAAGGCTGGGACAGATAGTGACAGCCCCACAGCAGCCTGCTGACTCTGAGGGTGGCAGGGAGGAGGCTCTGGAAGTTTGCGTGGAGCAAAATGCTCTGGATCAGCCAGAGCCCAGGTTAGAGATGGCTGCAGGTTCCCCAGGACACTGTGATGGCCCCACGGAGGGAAGTCCAGGGTCAGAGACAGTGTAAATGGGCCTGAGTGGTTCTGCGGTCGAGGTTTAGCTGAAACTAGATCAACATCTTAGGCAGGGTTAACGGGGTTTTATGGTGGGGGTGGGAGGGAGTGTTCATGACCTGGGGTGGGTCCATCCAGGTGTGAGCTGTTGAGAGCTGCAGGGAGGTGGAAAGCTACCGCTTGTTGATCACACCTTACATGCCAGGCACTGTGCTAACTGTTCTACATGCACCATGACTCCTACCTTGTGGGGCAAATATCATTATCCCCATTTTACAGTTGCTAAGACTGAGGCTTAGAGAAATCCGGGAAATTGCCCTCAAGATCACAGCCAGGAAGTGGCAGAGTCTGGATTTAAGCCCATGTCCCTGACCCCAAAGCCAGTGCTCTTAACCACCAGACACTACAGTCCCTCCCTGGAGCCCCACCCTCACCCCCACAGCTGCATGGGTGCAGGCTGGGCCCTGGGCTGACTCCCAGGCGGGGGTGGGTGTACCATCTCCCTCAGACGCGGCAGCTGGTGAAGGACGGCTTCCTGGTGGAAGTGTCGGAGGGCTCCCGGAAGCTGCGGCATGTCTTCCTCTTCACAGACGTCCTACTGTGTGCCAAGCTAAAGAAGACATCAGCGGGGTGAGTGTGCAGGATGGGGGGCGGGAGTGCAGCTAGACCCTGCCCGCTGTGGAGCCCCTCAGCAACCTGGGGCAGTCTGCACTTTTTCCCCTTTTTAAAAACATATTAATTAATTTTATTTTACTTCATAGCCTTTTTCTAAAAATAAATCATGGTTTTAATTGTAAAGATAATGCAACCAGATTACAGAAAAAAAACAAAACAAAACCCGTCACCCACCTGAACATAAGCATCAGTCTCCTGCTGCTGTATTTCCTTCCAGTTTTTAAAAATGTTCTTATGTTTTTTCGTATACTTGTAATCAGAGTGAATACCCAATCTGGGGCTCTGCTTTTTCCATTTCACGTCATAAGCATTTTCCCTGTTGCTGCCTAATCTTCAGAAATCATCATTTTACTTTCCTGCGTGATGTTACAAGTGGATATGCCATAATTTACTTAAGCATTCTCCTTTTATTAGACATCTCTAAATTTTTGCTAACTGCAATTCAGTGAATATTCATTAAATCTGCTGGTATCATTTATTGAGTGGTTATGCCATGCCAGGTGCCACGACAAGTGCTTTGAATATATTATTTCTAATCTCCCCAGTGACTCCGCAAAGTAGGTATTATTATCCCCATCTCACAGATGAGAGAAAAGGCTTAGAATAAAGTTAAATAAGTTGCCCAAGGTCGCACAACTGAAGTGGAGGAGATGGGATTTGAACCTTAATCCGACTTGAAAGCTTCTTCCCAGCTCCATCACTATACCCAGTGATATGGGTGTCTCTGTGTCATGAGCAGAAAAGCTTATTCAGTATTCACTCCCACATTCTTCCACCTGTATTTCCTTATCATCTACGGTGCGCCAGGGAAGACAAGCCATACGCTCAGTGTTGCAGGGAGGTGCAAACCAAGTCCTGGGGGAAGTGAGAGAAGGAGAGGTTATTATGCGTTTCAAGAGAGGGGATGACTCCCTGGAACTAGATGACATTTGAGATGATTCTAAAGCGGAGGTGACAGTCATAAGTATACGTACCTCTGCCTTAAGTCCTTTGCCCAAGGCAGACATTACTAGTGGACCATGGCACCATTTCTCGTTAGACTTGGATGTGGCTTTTTTTTTTTTTTAAGGTACATCCTCAGAGATTACTTCTTTTTTACTCCTTTTTTTTTTTTTGCGTTACGCGGGCCTCTCACTGTTGTGGCCTCTCCCGTTGCGGAGCACAGGCTCCGGACGCACAGGCTCAGCGGCCATGGCTCACGGGCCCAGCTGCTCCACGGCATGTGGGATCTTCCCGGACCGGGGCACGAACCCGTGTCCCCTGCATCGGCAGGCGGACTCTCAACCACTGCGCCACCAGGGAAGCCCTTACTCCTTTTTTTAAAAAAAATAAATTTATTTATTTATTTTTGGCTGTGTTGGGTCTTCATTGCTGTGTGCGGGCTCTCACTAGTTGCGGCGAGTGGGGGCTACTCTTTGTTGTGGTGCGTGGGCTTCTCATTGTGGTGGCTTCTCATTGCGGTGGCTTCTCTTGTTGCGGAACATGGGCTCTAGGCACATGGGCTTCAGTAGTTGTGGCTCGCGGGCTCTAGAGAGCAGGCTCGGTAGTTGTGGCTCACAGGCTTAGTTGCTCCACAGCATGTGGGATCTTCCCGGACCAGGGCTCGAACCCGTGTCCCCTGCATTGGCAGGCGGATTCTTAACCACTGCGCCACCAGGGAAGTCCCTTGGCTGTGGCTTTATAATCCTCAACTCAGTATCCCATGTGACCTCTATTGATAAAAGTTGGCATTCAAAATAGCATCTGTATTCTATCTCTAGCCTAGAAGATAATGAATATAAGCTAAGTATAGATAGGCTAGAAGGGAAGGAAGAGTGTGGGATGGGGAACAGGAAAGCATGAGACCACTCTTGCTCATACCCTGGAGGTTTGGGCTATTTAAGAACATCAGTTGTTCTGGGCCCGAAGAATGACAGGCCCAAGGTCCAGAGCCCTTACTGCTGCCTGACCCTAGAACCCAACTCTCATTATTCCACGAGTGTTTCCTGATTAGGCTCCTCAAGGAGGGGGATCATTCTTGCCTGTGATGAGTTCTTAGTAAATCCCTTTCAGGTGGTGTTTGGTTCCAGCAATTCAGGCCTGAAGATCCAAATTCCTCTCTGGCTCACATCTCCCTCTGACTTGTTTGCAGGAAGCACCAGCAATATGACTGCAAATGGTACATCCCCCTGGCTGACCTAGTGTTTCCATCCCCTGAGGAGTCTGAGGCCAGTCCCCAGGTGCACCCCTTCCCAGACCATGAGCTGGAGGACATGAAAATGAAGATCTCTGCCCTTAAGAGTGAAATCCAGAAGGAGGTAAGCAGAGCCTGGCATCAGCTGGGGCAGGGAAGTTGGCCATTTTTATTGGGGCCCTTTGAACTGGGTGTGCCAGGGAGGTGGAGGGAGGGGAAGTGGTAAGGTTTGGGAGTCTGACAAGGGAGGCAGGATGTAAGAGTGGGAGGCCTTTCTTTATAGTCTTCAAGATACATTTATGTGCCCAGGGAAAGACTCTAACCATAGCAGATTAGCACAGAGCATATGGAGGGCGGACCAAGGAGTCAGTGCTCAGAATTCAGTGGGGTGAATTGTGGGACGTTTCCTGGGGAACAGTGTATGCCAAACACTGCAGAATAGGAAAGCAAGAGAAGAAAAAGTCCTTCTTGGGAAAGCAAGGTGTATGCAAGAGAAAGGACCTGGGAGGCCCCTCAGAAATGCACAGATCAAGTCAGCAAATAAATAACAGAGGGGGCCTTGAATATCACTTGATCTAAAAATGCACAGAAGCTTGTGTCCTGACAGAGAACGGAGATTCTGTCGAACACACATGGAACATTCACAGACATTTATCATGTATTAGGCTGCATAGGAAATCTCAAATTGAAACAAAAAAACGATAGTGTACTGGTCATGTTCACAAACTACAGTGCAGTAAAATTAGAAATTAACAACTAGAATATAGTTAAATATATGCCTGGGAAGTTAAAACTTTCAAGATAAAGAGGAAATCAAAATGGAAACTGCAAACTGTTTAGACCTGCATGAAAATGAGAGCACTCCATATCAAAACCCATAGGATGTAACCAAAGTGCTCTTTAGAGGACAATGGATAGCCTTAAATTCATGTATTTGAAAACAGTGGCTAGAGGAAAGCACCTTACAGGCAGAGCCTTACGCATGAATGGAAGGAAGAGCGTGGAGGGGCTTGGTTGGTTGGCCTGGTCTCTCCTCTTCACCCATCCAGGCTCGGCCTTAGGCCTAATAACCTCACCTGGTGACCCTTCCCTGATGTCTCCCTGCTACAGTCTGGGTTGGGTGCCCAGCTTCCTGGTTCCAGACGTTTACCTCTTTGCTTGGCTTTTTGGTACTGAATTAAAATTGCACGCTCTGCTTTCTCTTTTCCCCACTAGAATTTCAGCTCTAGTGAGGGGGCTGTTTTCTTCAGTCCTATGCCCTAGTACTTAGCACGTAATAAATAGGTGCTTTGGGAACAATTGTTGAGAAATACATGACCAAATGGCCTCTAAGGATTCTTTAAACCCAGATATCTCTCTTTGAACAGGGGAGAGGAAGGCCATAGTAATAACCCCAGGGATGTTTGGTTCAGGGGAATGTCCTAGGGCTGAGGGTCAGACTGCGGGTGCATCTGCCCAGAGGGAGCCCCCTGACAAGCACAGGTGTCCTCCTCCTGAACAGCCAGGCTCACCCTGTCTCGTTGGAGCCTGTTTCCCCATCAGGCTCTGTCCAGCATCCCCACTTCAGGGGGCATCCTGCATGCATGTTTCTCACCCGGTCCTGGGAGCAGCAGACTTTGTGCCCTCCGTCCTTCCCCAGGTGTGCAGACATGGCCTTCTGCTTAGTTGAATCCATGCTTACACACCTCTACTGGCTGCTGGCTGCAGGGGTGTGCCAAATGCCTCACAGACCTCCTTATCCAGTGGAGAATGAAGACATTCCTGTGTGTGACCACAGCATGTGCCACAACATGATAAGAGTCACTGGAGAGGCACAGTGTTGTTCTCTCTGAGTCACAAAAGAAGCAGCAATTTATTCTTTAATAATATTTTTTAAACACAATTTTTTTCTAATCACCAATGTAATATTAGCTTATTATAACAAGAAATGCTCACAATATCAAAGTGTATAGAGTAGAACTGATCATCACCCCCCCATTATCACCAGTTTGAGGTGTATTCTTCTAGACTCTTCTATGCTTATACGTGTGTGTATATATGTATTTTTTAACGAGATTAGACTACACGTGCTGTTTTGCAATTTAATCTATCAGATCCTTTTTAACAGCTGCATCCTCTTCTGTTGCTCGACTACATGACAACGTATTTGAGTCTTTAGCTTGTTTCTCGTTCTTTAATCTGCGCTCCTATTTCCCCCCGATAGATTCCCTACAAGTGGGATGTCTGGGGCAGAGGGCTTGTGCATTTCATTACCAGACTTACCTCTGAAAAGTTTGCATCCGATCATGTTCTCCCCAGCATTGTGTCACAGTCACTGTTCCCCCACACTGTCACAGCACCAGCTGTGAGCAGTTGTCACAATTTTGCCAGTCTAGTGGGTAAAAAAAAATGCTGCAGAGATGCATGCTAACTGTGGAGCTTGAGGATGGCATTGGAACAGAGATATGAAACATGATAGCAGTTAATAAAAGGAAAGGGATCCTTTATAAAATATAAACTTGAAAAACTGAAGGAGAAGGGAACACTGGCTGAGAGGGGGAACAGCTTGTTAGAGAACAGGGATGATAATAGCGTGATGCTGGGGTGGAGGGTGCAGGGGGCGTGTGACGGGACATCGGCTGGACGTGGAAGCTGGAACCCAGCCAGGGGAGGCCCTGTGTGCCAGGCCAGAGGTGGGGTCTTTATGCTGAAAGGTGTCTGCAGTTTTTAAGCAGGGTGTCTCAGTGGTATCCGGGATTTAATTTATGGAGGTGACTGAGTGACAACTCAGAGATGCTGATGCCACTGGAAGATTTTTATTACTTATATTTATTTTATTACTTATACTTTCCAAGAGAAGGGGGCGTGCCACGTGGGAGAGCACGAGGTTCGGTCTAGAGGCAGAAGGAGCATGGGGAGTGCGTGGCCCAGAGCCTGGATTGTGGTTTCCACAGGAAACAACTTAGGACTGGCTAGTTTGAATAAGGCAGCAGGCTCCGGGCTAGAGTAGTGGTGTCTAGTTGCCCTGGGTTATCTAGGGCAGAGGAAATACTGCATTGTGTGTGAGTTCGTTAAAGGAGATGGTTGGAGGTGTGGACTCAAGATTGATTGGTCTGCACACGAGAGACGCACTCACAGAGGAGTCATTTACTAGCTTAGGATTTAGCATGTCCTGGGAGGAGCAGTTTTCTCTGTGGCTGGCTAGGCCCCTAAGACATCAAATCATCATAAAATATAGAAAAGGGAAAAAAAATGATGAATACACAGGGGAATGTTGTACATAGAGCTACTGGGTGAGAAGTGGAGTCTGAGTGTGAAGAGAACCGTCTGTGCCCTCTGTCCCCTGCAGAAAGCCAACAAAGGACAGAGCCGGGCCATCGAGCGCCTGAAAAAGAAGATGTTTGAGAATGAGTTCTTGCTGCTGCTCAATTCCCCCACAATCCCATTTCGGATCCACAATCGGAATGGAAAGGTCAGAAGGGTGGGGATGGAACAGAGACAGTTCCCTTCCTCGGTCCGGGGCTGCCCACTCTCTATAGCTCCTGGCCCTGACCCGTGGGAATCAGGGACTCAGGTCCCCAATTCCCAAGGAGGCTGCTGTGGCTCCAGCCCTGGACTCCCTCTCCCTGCTGGTGGGGAGCCAGTGCCCTCTGCTGGCCATCACTGGCACTGCCACTCCTGTCACCAGGCTTCCTAGGAGGAAAGCCTTCCTCCCAGCTGCCCTTCTCCAAGCCTAGGGGTACCTGGGTGCAAAGGAGCTTCACTGTGGGCCCCAGGATCCAGAAATGTCCTTGGCGTGACTCTGGTCATCCTACTGAATTCTCTTCTCCTTTCTGCAGAGCTACCTGTTCCTACTGTCCTCAGACTATGAGAGGTCAGAGTGGAGAGAAGCAATTCAGAAACTACAGAAAAAAGGTAAAGCCCTGCCCCAACTACGCTACCCTGATGGTGTCCATGGCAACAGTGGGCCTTTTGCATTTCCAAGCACATTCATGTCCAAAGTCTCGTTTAGCCCTCACAGTCACTCTGTAAAGTGCCAGGGCTGGTGGCACTTAATTGACGTTACTGATCAATTGAGACCCAAAGAATTTAGGTGATTTGCTTAAGGCATACGGTGAATTAGCAGTAGGACTGACCCACAGCCCAGGGTTGTCCAGCTCTCTGTCTCTTGCTCTTGTTGTCTTGTACACACATTCATGAACCTCTCTAGTTAGACCCTCCAATTCTTACCCCTCCGGCAGCACCCATGACTATCCCCAGCTGAATGTGTACTCTCCCTCCCTGCCAGTGACCCACTCTGCCCCTAGAGCTCAGCTTTTTTCCTGCAGTAGCCCCCAAGGAAGAGCAGTAGGTCCTAGTGGACCTGTGGTGACATTCCCCTCTCTCTTGTCTCCTCCTACAGATCTCCAGGCCTTTGTCCTGAGCTCAGTGGAGCTCCAGGTGCTCACGGGATCCTGTTTCAAACTTAGGACTGTACACAACATTCCTGTCACCAGCAATAAAGACGGTAAGATCTGGAACCCGAGGTTTCTCAAATCAGCAGGTCCAAGCCCCCAGGGCATTTCTGGGGCCTTGCACAAAGACCTAGCCAGACACTCGGCTACAAATAGCTGATCTCTGCTCTGCTGGGCTGGGAAGACTCAGTTGCCAGGTACACAGAGAGTTTGAATAGGGGTTGTTCTCTGCTGAGTCTCCAGACAGCCCCAACTACTCCCTGGCCACCTCTGGCTGGAGAGAAGATCTGGCGCCCTGGTGCACTGGGATTGTGTTGTTAATATGTTCCTGAGGTCGTCACCAGTTCATGGAGCAGGGTGGTGGTGGAGGGGAAGTGTAGGTGGATGAGAGGAGTGTACGAGAAATACGGCCGAAAGTTTCCGGGGATCAGATCTTAGAAGACCTTGAATGCCAAGCAAGGAAGTATATTGTTCAAGCTGAGGAGCCTGTGGGAGGTTCTGGAGCAGGGGAGGGGTTTGAAGGCAAGTTGTCCTCCACAGTGGAGGTCCTCTGCCCCGTATGTCCCAAAGAGGAGGCAGAGCTGGACCTTCTCTTTGCTTGGCACAGAGTGACTTAATATTGGTTAATTTCAAATTTGGAAGGCTAAGCTGAGTCGGGCAGCCAGGGGATAGGCAGGATTCATGGGGGAGGGAAAGTGCCCCGCGGGAAATGGGACGAAGTCCGTGGCCCAGGAGGAAGGTGTGGACTGGCCACCCAGGCGGAGTGGAGGGAGAAAGGAGCATTGGCTCACATTCCAGGACGCAGTGGACTGTGGACGCTTCTTCATCTGGCCACCAGGTGGTGCTGTCGGACCAAGGCACAGACTGTCTCACGCCCTTTCTGCATCCAACCAGCCTGGGGTGAGGAGGGCAAGAAGCAGGTCTCTCTCATCACCCCCTTCCCTGGGGGCTTTTCTCTCTTGCAGACGACGAGTCTCCAGGACTCTATGGCTTCCTCCATGTCATCGTCCACTCTGCCAAGGGGTTTAAACAGTCAGCCAGTAAGTACCCCTGACCACCAGCCCCAGGAAGAGGCTGGGTGGGCCATTGTTTATCCTTTCACAGAAAGTCTCTGTGGACCCATTGCATAGGGCCTCCCACTGCTCACCTGCTCTGCTCTTGTCTGCCCAGGCTGGGGCCCTGCCAGCTCCTTTGAGATGTGGGGCATTCCCCCAAAGGCCAGGAACCAGCTCCTCTTGGCAGGGGATCATCCCTGCCCTTTGTCTCCATGGTCTGCTCTTCCCCAAGCCCTTCCCCACCCCCAGGTATCAGAAATATGGGGCTCCAATCCCACATCTGCCGATTACAAGCTGTGTGACCTTGGGCAAGTCTCTTAACCTCTCTGAGCCTCAGCTTTTTTCTCCATAAAAGGCAATCGTGCTTGTTAATACGGACCTAAGAGCAGGCTTAAATATGACGTGTATGTGTAGTGCCAGCACACTGCCACACACACTTCTTTTTCCTTCTAAATCACCATCTACTACATCAGTGCAGTTCTTAGTATTTCACAAAATACAGTTCCATTTTAATCTAATTTTTCTCCCTGTAGGAATTTGTGAGTCAGTTAGACAGCTAATAGTTTCTCCCCATTTGCCAGATGAGAAAACTGAGTCACAGAGACATAAAAGGACTTAACATCACGTAGGATCAGAAACGCAGGGCTCCTGACTCCTCTCACTCCCTCTTTTCCCCTCTGGCGGATGAGATCTGCCCTTTGCCTCTCTCCCTGCAGTGCACCACGGAGAGGTTATGCCATTGGCTCGCAAATAGTCACTTAATAAACATTCACTGTGAAGCCTGAATTCCTGCAGTAAATCTGCCTCCCCTCTCTGTGTTCCCATCACCCCAGGGCAGCACCTGTCATACTGTTTTGTCACTTAAAATTTGCCTCTCCTGCTGTGAGTTCGTAGAGAGCAGAAACCACATCTCCTTCATCCTTGGATGAACAGGAGCTCAGAAATGCTGAACAAAATAGTTTATTTCCAGACACCTACTGTGTGCCTCGGTCCCTTACTCGATGCTGGAGAAAATGCAAACGTGGCCAGCGAGTGGATAGTGCTTGACACGTTCAAAGCATTTTCAGGTGTGTTATCTGCTCTGATTCTCCTGGCATCCCTCTGACGTCACTGATGCCATTCCCACTTGGCACACAAAGAGGCTGAGGCCCAGCAGGCTCCAGGGACTTTCCCAGGTGGCCCAGTAGGGCACACAGGTGGTGGCATCCAATCCATGTCTTCTGACACTGAAGCCCGCGTTTTTGCCTCTAGAGCAGCCCTTCTCTCAGTATGGCCAGGACCACTACTCTCATCACTCCAGGCTGTGCTGGTGGTACATGCGACAGCTTCCAGGACCCTCCCCACACCCACAGAATCCCCTGGCGAGGGGGTGGCCCAGGAATATTCCTGGTCAGTCAGCTCCTTGGGGCTGTGACACACACCCAAGTCTGCAGCCCACTGAGCTGGACCAGGGCCCTCCCATCTCCTGGTGCCCAGATGTCTCACGCTTACTGTCTCTCTGCGTCCTTTTGGCTGGGATGGGCCTCAGGGAGCAGGCCCATTGGGGTGGGGCATCCCACTCCCCCAGAGCAGGGGTTTTACCTCTCAAACTGGGTCAGGGTGCTCAGACATGGGGTGAGGTGCTGCTACAGGGTCTCCCCTCACCTCCAGACAGTCCTCACCTTCTCCTTCCACCGGCCCCCTGACCCACTCAGACATTCATTCTGACTCGGGGAGTTAAGCCTTGTGAATCTTCAGCCTGGCTTCTTGTCACAGTAAACTCGTTACGTTAGGCCTAGGGTGCAGGCACCATCGTCATTCCTGACTTACAGGTGAGAGCAGTAAGGCACAGCGGGTAGGTGGTTTGTGCAGGGCTGGGATTTGACCTGGACGGTCTGACTGCAAAGCCCTTCCTTTTATCCCAGGAACTATCCCCTGGCCCCTGACAAAGGGTTCACTCATAGCAGAATCAATTAAGGGGCACTTCACGCCCCTCCATCTCTCAGCCGCCCAGACGCGTCTCTGCTCTGATGGAGGCCAGGGTGCGTTAGGCCTTCTGCATTATTCGCCTGTTTACCTGCGCCCACGGCCTGTTGTGCTCGGAAACCCAGTTACATCTAGTCTCTGTCACACCCAGTTAGAGACGACTCAGGGATGGCTATACCCGCTCTCCCCTCTGTAGGAAAGCCCTTCTGATGGAGGATGGCCCAGCTGGGCAGCTCCTTGGGCCTGGGAGGGGCATTTATGTCCATCCGCTGACCTCTGCCCCTGGCTTCATGATTCACACTGCAGAGGACTGGCTGTAGTACCCCAAAGCCACCCTCCAACACACACCATTACCCTGGGAAACAACCTTGGCACCACCCATGGAGGGGAAGACTGCCAGGGCCTGAGCCCGGGAGGGAGTGTGTGGATTTGAAGACCGCCCATGGGGATGCTGGGGGGACCGATCCCCCTTTCCCTCCCGGGTTCCTGAGCCTCTGGCCTCACTTGATGTGTCTCTGCCTGTCCCCCCGCAGACCTGTACTGTACCCTGGAGGTGGATTCCTTTGGCTACTTTGTGAGCAAAGCCAAAACCAGGGTGTTCCGGGACACAACAGAGCCCAAGTGGGACGAGGTGAGTGGAGGGGCTGGTGTGCCCATGGGGACCCCTGGGCTTGTCCCCCACCGTGCCCATCCCACTCCTGGTGCTCATGTTCTGTTGGCTGGTCCAGGACAGCCAAGCCTGCTGTTGGGCCAGCCCTAACCCTCTGAGCCCTCTGCCTCCCCCTCCCTGCTCACCTGGCTCTGATCTTGGGTTTGTATCTAGACACGGCGTTACAGCTCAAGCCCTGAACCCCACTTCCTCAGTGATCTGGAGGCCTCTGGGTCTCTAGAGAACGAGGACGCTGCCCCGGCCCTCACGATGTGGTCCTCACAGGCGCACCTCACCCCCTCTCGCCCTTGCACTGGTGGGGTGGGAAGCCAGGTCAGCTGTGGGGGCTCAGGAGCCTTCCCCGCCTTTCCCCAGGAGTTTGAGATCGAGCTGGAGGGGTCTCAGTCCCTGAGGATCCTGTGCTACGAGAAGTGCTACGACAAGACCAAGGCCAACAAGGACAACAACGAGATCGTGGACAAGATCGTGGGCAAAGGGCAGATCCAGGTGAGAGGCAGGCGCAGCCAGGGCTCCAAGGCAAGGCTCGGGGGGCTGTCGGGAGGTGGTGCCAGCGGGGAAGGCGTCCTTCTCCTCCACCTTCTGGGTCAGGGTGATTGGCCTTTTGTGACTTGGGTTCAAAGCTGTTCTGAGAAGCCTTCCCCGAGGTGGTTTTCCTCCCCTGCTGGAGATGGTGTCTTATTCTAGCCCCAGAAGCCTACGTGTGCCTGGTTCCTTGGGCTTCCACATCTGGCGCCAGTGGATCATCCACACTCCTGCAGGACGGACTACGAGGATGACATTACCTTTGTTTTCACATCCCATCTTTAGCCTACTAGTGGCTTTTTCCAGGAACACTGTGTTAAGAAGGATTCTGAGGCTGTATCCATGAGAGCTGTGTTGGCTTAGCCCTGTCTGCCATGGGAGGAGTGAGACCCCAAGCATTTGCCACTGGACTGGAAGGGCTTAGGATCCAACTGAGTTGCTGGGGGCTGGTCTCTGACCTGTTGCTAGGGTTGCTGGGCTTTACTCACCTGTGCCAGGAGTTCACTGGCTTAGGGTGGGTCCTGTGGTATGAGCAGGGGCAGGTCCTGAGTCAGGGTAAGACTATATATGCCTCAGCTACGTTTTTCGGTACCTTACAAATGTACAGAGGGAAAAGGGCTTTGTTTGCAGCCTGTGTCTTTGGAAGTTCTGCCAGGTTTTTTTTTTTTTTTTTTTTGCGGTATGCGGGCCTCTCACTGTTGTGACCTCTCCCATTGTGGAGCACAGGGTCCGGACACGCAGGCTCAGCGGCCATGGCTCACGGGCCCAGCCGCTCCGCGGCATGTGGGATCATCCCGGACCGGGGCACGAACCTGTGTCCCCTGCATCAGCAGGCGGACTCTCAACCACTGTGCCACCAGGGAAGCCCAGTTCTGCCAGTTTTGAAGATGGCTGCTATTCACTTACCTGTCAAGGGGATGTAGGCTTGGGGGGGGTGCCGTTCAGTGTGGAGCTATCCACATTCCATCTGGCACCTTGTATGGCCTCGTGCTTTTGACACAAGTAGCCTGCTTTGGGTGTGGATACTCTGACCGTGCAATCAAAGGAAATGGTAACTGACACCCTGGCGTTGAGCCGTGGGCCTTGGGTACTCTAGGTTTCTTTTTTCTTTTTCTTTTTTTTTTTTAATTAATTATTTTTTAAACGTCTTTACTGGAGTATAATTGCTTCACAATGGTGTGTTAGTTTCTGCTTTATAACAAAGTGAATCAGCTATACATATACATATAGGCTTCTTAACAATTGCCCCAGGTGTGATCTGGGTGCGGCGAGCAGAATGATGCTTTTTCGCAGGAAGCATTTGTTCTCTGATGCACTGTTGAGGCTGCAGAGTTTGGTACCTGACTCTTGGCTGGGTGTCCTTGGTGGCAGTGTCCCCTTGGGGGACTTGCGTGCGCCCCCCACCCCGACCCTGTCTCAGGCTCCTGTGTTTGAACAAGGGAGATGGCACCATTCAGCAGGGGCCCAGCCATCTGCCTCATGTCACCCCATGTCATGTTAAGAGCACATCCCTTCTTAATGCTGGGGACCTGCACCTCACTCTTCAGCACCGTCGCCAGGGAGATAGTGCTGCCAGGCAACCACGAGCTGGTCCTTCATTATTTAGGAAATGGGAGCTGAAGGGAGCGAGCTCTAGATTAGTCCCGGGAAGCTACTTCCTGCAGGGATGAGGACTGGGAGCCCCACCTCCACATCCCTGGGCCGGCCTGTCCAGCCTCGGGAGATGCCCAGCCAAGAAGCATGACCGGTGGCCACGCCCCCGAGTCATTTAGCGGCTGCATAATGGAAGAGTTTAAAAGGGTGTCCTGGGCAGCCAGCTCAGTAAGCACCGTGGGCGCCAACCCCCCAGAACCCGGATTCCAGGGCTCGAAGGCATTGTCCCCACCTGGACTCGCAGCCCTGTTGCTTCCCTCCTTCTCACCACTGTCAGCTGCACGGGCCCCAGGGGAAACACACCATAAATAATTACATCTTGGAGACAGGAGCAGATGGAGGCGGTGGGGGGAGGGGAGGAAGCCAGGTTATGTTTGGCAAAGCAGAAAGCACAGTCTGGTAAGGAAAATGTTTCTGTGTTTAAGCTTCGAGGAATGTTAAATGCCTGGGAGTTGATATTAAAAGAAACACAAACCTTCCTGCCGCCAGCTGACCGGGGCCTGTGAGCCTCCAGTTCAGAGACAGCGTCCTCTGGAGGGCTGTGAAGTTTCCCAGCCCTCAACTCCCCAAGGCCCAGGCCTTGTCCTCAGATGTGGAGCTGTCTTGCCCTCCTTCCTGTGGATCAGAGGGCGGGCTGTCCCCACCAGGGGTGTGCCATGCCTTGTAAAGTCCTCTCACCCTGGGGCTACCCTCGGAGCCACCCAGGATGACTGGGCTGGGTTGGAGAGACTACACTGACGCCCACGGAGCCACAGATTGGTCTGTTCCCACAGCTCACTCCCACCCCCCCGAGCACCTCGTGTCCAAGGAAGGGAATTGGCACCAGCCTCTGGCCCTCGGTCCTGCTCCCCTTCAGCAGGCGCCGAGGATGGAGCTAAAGGTGGCCTCACAGTAGGGCCCAGTCCTTGGGGATGTTCAGGTGGCCTGAAAGAAAGGCAAGGGGAGAAGGCCACTCCTGCTGCTCCCACGTCTGAGCCGATCCTCCCTCAGCTCATCTAGAGAACAGCGAGGGATCCCATCTCCTAAGCTCCAGGCATTTGCTCCAAAATGAGCCTCCCTCTCTGGGTTGGCCTCATGTGGCAATGGGGGCAGGGACCCTGGAGCGACAGGCCGGGGGGGTGAGGAAGGGGCAGCATTTAGTGACAGACAGATGGCAGCGCTAATCGCCAACATGTGTGTCCAGTGCTTGTGCTCTTGGAGGCCCGTTCCCAAATGTTCTCATGAGATCCTTGCAACAGCTCTGTGAGGAAAAGGATGGTCGTATCCACCCTATTTTATAGATGAGGACACTGAGGCCCTGGTGCCTCTGCTGACGGTGAGCAAGGAAGGCCCTGCTCTCTCCTCTGTGCTGTGTCTCCATGGCCCAGGCCTTCATCGGGGAATGCCCCAGCCTGGGTGAAGGGCACCGCATGGCTAGTGGCCTGGAGAAGGAGCTGGGGTGATTTCCCAGCCCTGCATCCCTCTCCAGCCTTTGTCTGGAGTCCTCTTAGCTCCCGGCAGGGGATGTTTCTGCCTGGCTACCTGGAAGGAAGCAGAATGAGTGAGCGTGGCAAAGAGTCAGGGGAGGGGGACTTCCTCTGCTTCCACAGTGTGCCCCTTACAGACTGGCTGCTCTGAGGTGCAGGGGCCTGGCCTCAAGGAATCTACTGCCAGATTGGAAAGACAGGAGTATCGATATATGCCACGCCACTAGGGAACAAGGCAAGGTGCCAGTAACGATGCTGGAGATGGTGGTGATGCTGTGGCTGCTGATGGTGGGGGTGGGGGTGGGGTGGGGGTGGTCACATCAGAGAGCTTTCCGTGCTAATGCTCACAGCTGTTACCCCAGGGGATCTTCACAGTACCCTGCGGGGTAGGAAAGTTATCACAGTTTTGGTTTTTTTTTACAACTTTATTGGAGTATAATTGCTTCACAATGGTGTATGAGTTTCTGCTTTATAACAAAGTGAATCAGTTATACATATACATCTGTTCCCATATCCCTTCCCTCTTGCGTCTCCCTCCCTCCCACCCCTCCAGGTGGTCACAAAGCACCAAGCTGATCTCCCTGTGCTCTGCGGCTGCTTCCCACTAGCTATCTACCTTACGTTTGGTGGTGTATATATGTCCATGCCTCTCTCTCGCTTTGTCACAGCTTACCCTTCCCCCTCCCCATATCCTCAAGTCCATTCTCAAGTAGGTCTGTGCCTTTATTCCTGTTTTACCCCTATGTTCTTCATGACATTTTTTTTTCTTAAATTCCATATATATGTGTTAGCATACAGTATTTGTCTTTCTCTTTCTGACTTACTTCACTCTGTATGACAGACTCTAGGTCTATCCACCTCATTACAAATAGCTCAATTTCATTTCTTTTTATGACTGAGTAATATTCCATTGTATATATGTGCCACATCTTCTTTATCCATTCATCCGATGATGGACACTTAGGTTGTTTCCATCTCCGGGCTATTGTAAATAGGGCTGCAATGAACATTTTGGTACATGGCTCTTTTTGAATTATGGTTTTTTCAGGGTATATGCCCAGTAGTGGGATTGCTGGGTCATATGGTAGTTCTATTTGTAGTTTGTTAAGGAACCTCCATACCGTTCTCCATAGTGGCTGTACCAATTCACATTCCCACCAGCAGTGCAAGAGTGCTCCCTTTTCTCCACACCCTCTCCAGCACGAAAGGGTTAAGGAACCTGCCCAAGGCCAGGCATCGGGTAGGAGAGCCAGGTGTCTCCAGAGCCCCTGCCTTGCCCTCTCCAGGGCAAGCCTCCCACGGTTCCCCGCATAATGAGATGGAAACTTGTGCTGCAGGAATTCAAAGGAGGAGAGATCATTGTGGGCTGGAGTTAGGGAGGCTTCCAGGAGGAGGTGGAGTGAGGGATTTGAGAGCACTGGGTTTTTTAAATTCCAAAAGCAGTGTTTATATTAGAAAGAGAATTGCAATAATAATAATGAGACTTGAAACATAATCACTGACCATCCCTACTCCCACTCCTCTGAAACAGCCATCTTATTTTGTGCCTTTTCCCTTCCTCAGGTATACAGATATTTATATGGTTTTAATGATGGTGCGTATTTTGTCTTTTTTTTCTATTTTCAAGTAGCATTACCATAAACCCCCTTTTTTCTAGGTCTGAATGTAGTCTTTATAATTACCTTTTTTGTTACATTGTCAAAAGTACTTTATAAAAATCATTTACATAATGGCCAGCACATTAATTGCCATTTTAAGGCTCTGCTATTCTAGCAAGTTGGGCAGGCTCTGGATCAGCAGAAAGCAGTGGGGTGAGCATTCTGGGGGAAGGGCCCATGTGACCCAGAGCAGGGAGGGAGGCAGGAATGCACAGGGAGTGTCCCAGGAAATTAAGGAGCCCGCCTGCCCTGAGCTGGAGGGGTTGTGAGCAGTGCAAGTAAGAGGGAGGTTGAAGGAATGAATGAAAGAAGAGGGATCAGTAAGGTTATAGCCAGAAGGAATCCTGGAGGGCATTTCATCCAATCCTGTTTTGAGGGGAGAAGGAAACAGACCAGAAAGGGTGAGTGACATAGCCACAGTCACACAGCTCATTAGTGGTTGAGCAAAGCTTCCAGATTCAGGATCTTGATCCCAGTTTGGTGGTGCTTGGTCAGCTGCTGGGCAAATGAGTGAACGGGGCAGGGGGAGACCTGGATGTCAGCCTATGACTCTTAGGGGTCAGCCCTTTGTCACTGCAAAGTTAGTAGAAGATCCCACCAGCTTGGTGCATTTCTGAGCCCTCCCTTCCCTCCCCAGACCTCCAGCTTCTCCATGCAGGCCACCCCCACTGTCTGCTTCCTCCTTGCTACCCCGCCCCTGCCCAGCCCAGGAACCCCTCAGCCAGGAGGCACCCCCTTCCTCTGCCTTGTCTCCCTGGCCCTAGGAGACTCCTGTATGTTTATCCCAGTCTATTTCCAACCATGCTGCTCCAGGCTCCAGATGTGCTGTCCCCAACTGGGACCTACTCCCTGGCTGATTAGCATATTCCCAGGATCCAGCCCTTGTTGACTGGCTGGGCCAGAGGGGAGAGTTCTCCCTGAGGACTTCACAGCTCAGTTCCTGCCACTGACTTCAGACCAGAGAGGGGTCTGAGACCTAGGGTCCGCTTCATGCCCCTGCTCCCCCACTTCCCAGCTCAGCCACAAGCCTGGGGACGGGCCCCCAACCTTCAGCCCTGTTCCCCCTGGTGGGACACAGCTACACTTTCCTGTGAGCCTGCTAGGGGTGGTCCCCTGGGGCATAAGAGAGCTCAAGACCCTGGGGTGAGCTGGGGCAGGGTTCCAGGCCAAGAAGGAAGCTCTAGCTGTCCTAATGCCTGGAGTGGTGACTCCCTCCACCCCATTCCCCCATTGCAACATTTAGGGCCTTTGGGAGCCTCGCCCTTTGTCCTCTTCCCATCTGGAGCCTGGAGCCTGTGTCTGAAGGGGAAAGGAGGGTGATTTCTTTGACATTCTTGACGTGGCCACTTGGAAGCTTGTGAGAGGTCAGAGCTATTAGAAATGACACTCAGAAGGAGGTCATGAAGGCCAGTCCCCTGCCTTCAGGAGTTGGGTGTGTTCTCAGAGCCCAGATTGGTACATCTGACAAAATCTAGACCTTCTTATTTTTTTGTTCAACTGTGGTAAAATATATATACCATGAAATTTACCATTTTCATGATTTTTAGGTTTGCAATTCAGAGGTATTAATTAAGGACATTCACATTGTTGTGCAACCGTCGCCACCATCCATCTCCAGAACCTTTCATCTTGCCAAGCGGAACCTCCATACCCATGAAACAGTAACTTTCCATTCCTCCTCCCCCAGCCCCTGGCAACCAGCATTCTACTTTCTATGAATTTGACCATTTCTGGGTACCTCGTGTAAGTGGAATCCTGCAATACTTATCCTTTTGTGATTAGCTTACTTCACTTAGCACAGTGTCTTAAGGTTCATCTATGTTGTATGGCAGCGTGTGTCAGAATTTCCTTCCTTTTTAAGGCTGCATAACATTATATGTATAGACCACATTTTGTTTATCCATTCATCCATCAATGGACATTTGGGTTGTTTCCGCCTTAGACTTTCAGACTTTCTTACTTTTTTTTTTTTTTTTTTTTTTTTTTGCGGTACGCGGGCCTCTCACTGTTGTGGCCTCTCCCGTTGCGGAGCACAGGCTCCGGACGCGCAGGCTCAGCGGCCATGGCTCACGGGCCCAGCCGCTCTGCGGCATGTGGGATCTTCCTGGACCAGGGCACGAACCCGTGTCCCCTGCATCGGCAGGCGGACTCTCAACCACTGTGCCACCAGGGAAGCCCCCAGACTTTCTTACTTTTAAGTGAGGAGAAGAGCATGGTCTCTGAGGATGAAGATTTCTTTAGCCTCCTTCCCTCCAGACCCAGGGTTACCGCACCCCCCCCCCACCCCTGGTTGCTCATGTCTCTCCAGCTGTAAAAGGAGATCAGGCCCCCCAAACCCCCAGGACACAAATAGTCACCATTGGCCTCTTTTTAAGATTTTATTTTATTTATTTATTTATTTATTTATTTATTTATTTATTTATTTTTGGCTGAGTTGGGTCTTTGTTGCTATGTGCGGGCTTTCTCTAGTTGTGGCAAGCGGGGCCTACTCTTCGTTGAAGTGCGTGGGCTTCTCATTGCGGTGGCTTCTCTTGTTGCAGAGCACGGGCTCTAGGCGCACGGGCTTCAGCAGTTGTGGCTCGTGGGCTCCAGAGCACAGGCTCAGTAGTTGTAGCGCACGGGCTTAGTTGTTTCACAGCATGTGGGATCTTCCCGGACCAGGGCTCCAACCCGTGTCCCCTGCCATGGCAGGTGGATTCTTAACCACTGCGCCACCAGGGAGGCCCTAGCCTCTTCTTTTTTTAATCAATATTTTTTTATTGAAGTATAGTTGATTTACAATGTTGTGTTAATTTCTGCTATACAGCAAATTGATTCAGTTATACATATATACACATTCTTTTTTAAATATTTTTTTCCATTGTGGTTTATCACAGGATATTGAGTATCGTTCTCTGTGTTATACAGTAGGACCTTGTTGTTTATCCATTCTACATATAAAAGCTTACATCTGTCACCATTAGCCTCTTCTAGTTGAAGAAAACAGCTGCCCCCCGCTGGCTTTCTCTCCCCTGGGTTAGGCATCCCTGTCTCCTTGGCCCTCCTTTGCTAACTTGTTTGTCTTCCCCTCGGTCAGTGGTTTAGATAGATTGAGTGTAGAGTGCATTACCCTGATAGTGTAGGAAGAACACTGGGCTGAGGGTGGGAAAATGCATCCAGGTCCCTGGATCTTTGGAGGCCTCAGTTTCTTCATCTATTAAATGGGGACAGTTATCCCCACTCTGCCTCTATCACAGGCTTGTTGTGAGGCTCAAAGGATGGAATGTCCCTGAAAGAGCTGGTCAGTGCATATCCACGCTTTCACTGGTTTATTCCCACATTTGTGTTTGTTGAACTCCCTCTAAGTGGCAGGCACTGTGTGGTGGATGCAAAGAATGAACAGGACCTCCCCGTGTAGTGAAGAGAACAGAGGAGAATTGCGATCATTCAGTCAATGTTGAAGAGGTTTTGAGGCCAGACAGATCTGGGCTTCAGTCTAGCTTTCTCCATTCATTAGTTGGGAGAACAGGTTACTTTACCTCTCTGAGCCTCAGTTTCCTTATCTGTAAAATGGGCTGTAAAGAGAACAGAAGGGGAAAGTCTGTGAGGGCCTTGGCACAGGACCTGGCACAAGGCCTGTCCTTGTCTAGTGATGACAGCCCTTTGCCCAAGCCGGCAGGTCCAGGTGCACTGTCCTCCGCCTTCCTGCAGGGATTCTGGGTGTAGCTTGTCAAGCAAACCCCCTTCCCAAAGGCTGTCACCTGCAAGTGGCCCCTGTGTTTGGGCCTTAGGCTGGCTCAGGCCACGTCTGTTTTCTTATGCTGTTGGAGTCAGACCAGCTTTGATGAACCAGCCTCGGAGTGGGCAGGAGGTCAAGGTTGGGGCCTCACCACCTCCCAGCCTGAGGTTTCCTGCTGTGCCCCCACCCCGGGCTGAGCAGCTCTGGGCTCATCCCCCTCAGAGTCGCGTTCAGCTCGGCGGCGTGGTACGGTCAGGCCCAGAGTGAGTGATGAGCTGGAAACAAGGGTCATTGTCAGCGGGAACTACTTCTGGTTTCAATTATTCTGCAGGGCATGAGGAAATTCGGAGTGAGCGCAGGTCAGGAGGCTGCTAGGGCAGGAGTCGAGGGCTCCCCCACCCCACGTCCCTCCCTCTGGCCCCCGAGGTGTCTGTTGTCCCTGTTTGACTCTGCCCAAGGGTCAAGCATCCCAGCTTTACTGCCCTAGAGCTGGGCTCTGAGGCGTTGGCCTGGTTGACCCAGAACCCCTTCCACTCGGGTTCCTCACAGCTGGTACCAGGAGTGCCTGGGTCCCTCCCTGGGTGGAACGACAGGGGACATTACCGGGTGTCCTTAACACCTTCTCCCATGCATCCTTCAGGCCACACTGACCACAGCCAGGCCCTGTCCCCTGAGAGTGGCCGGTTTTGACTCGGATTGGGGGAAGGGCCGCTGTGAGAAAACCTTGCCTGCAGGGAGGCAGCTAGGCAGCTCCCCGTCCCTGCAGTGGCCATGCAGGGTGTGGCTTTCCAGCCTCTCCGCTGGAAGATGGACCCCTCCCCTGCCTTCAGCCTGGGCTGGGTGTGCACGTCCAGGGGAAGCGTCTGCCTCGAGAGTCCGTGTTTTATATCCGTGCTGCCTGCTGCTCTCAGCAGGTCCACGGGGGGCTCTTCCCTTCGCCACCATCAGCACCACTGTGCCAGCCCAGAAGCACACGGACGGGGAGGGACGGGGGCACCGGGACTGTTCCTCTCCCTCCCTCTGACACCACCTCCCAGGGCCCAGCCTAGAGCTGTTTCAGACCCGTTCACTGTCCAGTGCCTCACCTGCTGTCCCTCTTCAAGGCAGGTCTGGATGGCTCAGTTGCACTTGGAGAGCAGAGTGGGCAGCGGGATGTGGGAGAGCCAGGGGCAGGATCCTACGAGAGAGCCCGCCCTGCTGTCCAAAGGCCTCCCCAAACTTGTAGGACAACCTCTCTCTTCCGGCCAGCGCTCAGCTACCTCCGCTTCCCGGGTGTTCCTGATCTGGGGAGCCTGGGCTCCGCCCAGGGGGTTCTGGAGACAGGAGGCATTGGGCAGGAAGCAGACGGAGGCACGGGTCTCCTCTGCCTCCTGCCCTGCGTGGGAATGCCCCCTGCTCACCTAGGAGAGGTGAGAGGCAGCAGAGAAGCTGATCTGGAGAGGACCTTGGGAACTGATTCCTTTAGGCCCTGAGAGCAATGCCGCCTCTCAACAAACCAAAAGAGGGTGCTCTCCCAGCTCTGGGCCCGAGGGCTCCTAGACTCAGAAGCAGAAGACCCAGGTTTGATCGCAGCTCCACCATCTAACAGCGAGGTGACCTCTCTGAGTGCTCCCCCTCAGACCTGTGCAAGGACCAGATGAGTCCTCGGAGGTAACAGTGCCTGGCTTACTGCACGCTCCCAGTAACCGCCCACCTCCCTGCTAGCGGAGGCTGCGACTTCAGCCTCCTAGGATGGTCCTGCCTTTGATTTTATTCAAAACCTTTGAGCAAAGGACTTAGTAGGGGAATTGCCAGCGACTCCCTGAGTGAGGGCCGAGGCTGTACGTGAATGCTGATCGGGGGCGCCTCACGTGGCTCTCCCCCACTGTGGGCGCTGCACAGCCCACCTCAGCACCTCACCCAGCCCAGCCTGGCCGTGGCACGAGCCGTGGGGGCAGTGGTGGCTCTTGGTGAGGGTCTGACCCCCAGGTGCCCCCCACTCCCCATGGGCTGGCACAGGGAAAGCGAGGCATAGCCTGCTCACAGCCTTGGAGGCAAGAGCTGAGCTGCACTGGCTTCAGGCCTCAGGTGACCCAGAAAACACCGACCAGACTGACTCCATGCGATAAGCGTTATCCTATTGTAAGGCCACCGAAGGGAACCCACACCAGCAAAGCAGAGGCCCAGAGTTTTCCCAAAGCAGAGAGAAAAGTAGAGATAAAACATGAGCTTCGGATCCAGGACTCTGACCCAAAAGTTTCCTTAAAAAGCCCCTAATCTCCCGACTTCCACATCTACCCACCCTGGAGGGGAGCGAGGACCGATGGCCGTGGTAGAGGAATAGCCGCTCTCAGGGGAACTGTCCTCCTTTAAGCCTCTGTCCTTAAAGGAAGAACGGAGGCTTCAGAGTCTGCGGGGCTTGGGGATTACTGGGGCAACCCGAGGAGGCGCCCCCAAGGCAGGCAGTGCTGGACAAAGGCAGTGTGAGTGGGGTGGGGTCTAGAACCCCACTTCAGCCAGGGGTCTCTGCTCCCTGCTTCTGCCGTTAGCTGATTGGGGGCAGGGAGACATTGGCATAAGGTTTCATTTAGAAAGAAAGCGGGGTGTATCCTCTGCTTAAAAAAAGTTCACTGCGGACCACTTGTCTGGTCCAAGATCCTGTTTGACAGGTGTGGAAACTAAGCCCAGAGAGAGAGAGGGAGGGAGTGGCTGCCACAGTGACCAGGCAGGACTCACACCCCGGTTCCGTGGCTCCCAGGAGCTTTCTTCTGTTCATTTGGAGCTCAGAGTTGGGTGGAAAAGAGTTGCTTAATATTAGCAAAAGAGAAAAAAAGCATGGAGGCTCAGCGGACCCTGACCTACTTTCAACCCCCCCTGCCTGAGGCTGTTGTGTTTTCAGTCTGTGGCCTGGGAGGCCCCCTGGAGTGCTCTGACCCCCTGGCTGTGCTGGGAGACCCCGGCCATACTGCCTCCGTCCTGGGAGCAGACAAGTGGCCAAGGGGGTCTGGGTGTCAGTCTGGCTGTGAGTTACATCCATGAGTTGTGTGGGAAGGAATGGATGGATGTGTGTGGGTGTGCCCTACCCACTCCGTCCCTGGTGGGTTTTGTTTTAGGTATACAAGATGTTCCCAAAGGCTCAAGTGGATTTTCCACCCTTTTTCCGTGACCAAATATGCTGTGAGAATTACTAGGAGTTGCCAGGGCCCGTTAGGACATTAGGACAGTCCTGAAGCAGGCAAGCTCTGTGGCTGTCTCCACCTCTCCTAGAGCCACCAAGCACCCTTGAGACACCAGCCTGGGGTGGCCAGGCAGAGTGGAGGGTGAGGCTGTGTGCAGAACAGCCCGTGCTTTGCACTGTCCTATGACTCGGCCAGGCCTTGGGAGACGGGAGGGTCATGGTACACCTTGAGGTTGGGCTGCGGAGCAACTACCTTTGAATCCTGGCTGCCCCCTGTCCCAACATCCTGGAAGCCGCTCCCCATCTCCCTCTCAGGTGGCCAGCTAAAGCTACCAGTAACCACTAATCTACAGAGTTGAGGCTCCAGACCTTAGAGACCTACAACCCCATGCACAGCTGTTAGCAGGCAGGGCCCAGACCCCAGAGTCCTGGCCTGGATGCCTGAAAGAGTCCCCAGTTGCTGGCACTTATCTCCTTGGATGATGGGTCAGCGGTGGGTTGGCTAGGGCTCGGTTTGGAGTTTCACAGCTCCAAGTGAGCTGTGACCTGTTCAGTGTCCTCCCCACCTGGCATGTGGTGGCTATCTAGTCAGTGATGAATGAATGGGTAAATGAGTAGAAAAGTAGCTTCTAGGCTCAGCTCTGCCATTGGCTACTCAGTGACTTTGAGCAAAGTGTTCCTGTCCCCAGGCCTAATTCAGGCCTGGAACATAGCAGATGCTCAAAAAGTGTGGATGGAAAAACATAAACGGGTCTCACTTTCTCATTCTCTGAAGACCTCTGCCCTTCCGATCCACAGTTTGGGTTAGGATCGGTACAGAACAAGGTGAGAACACACGTTAGGAATGCAGGGACCCCAGGGCCATTCATTTTAAAGGAACTCTCCCGCCCCCCTTTCTCACAGTTTCCCTGCGATGTGCCACCCTCCCTGCCAACTCATACACCCTCTGCGTGGGCCCCAGGCTCCCGTGCACTGCCCGCCCTGCTGGTTCTCTCTCGGGCTGGACTCCGGTGCCTGTCTCTGGGCAGGAACCACCATGGGCTTCCTTTCTGCAGCCCTCCCAGCCTCACACGCCACCTGCTCTCCACCCACACCCTGCCTCCCAGCTCTGCTGCCCTGGGGCTGAAGGAGCGCACCTGGCTGACCCCGGACCACACCCCTCCCGGTCCTCCTCAGCGCCATCCCAGGCTCCTCTCCGGCTCCAGCTCCTGCACCCAGCCTCTCCGGGGCGGCCCTTTGGGGCTCTCCCCTCCCCCTCACTCCCAGGCTGTCCTCCCCGGGGTGCCTATGGCCTTGGTCTAGCTGGCTGCTCAGAAACCCCCTTTCCTGCCTTCAAGTCACTTGGCTGGAGGACAGGGACAGGGAATCGGGATTCCAGTCTGGGCTGAAGGGAAGATGAAAGTCATTCCAGTGGGGAAAAGGAGGTCACTCCAGAGAAGTAGCAGCAGCATCCCAAGGTTCTGAGAAAGAAACTTCCTCCTCGTGTTCACAGGCTGGAGGATTTGCCTGGAAGCCGTCCCCATCCCCAGCTGTCACCAAGGCAGCAGCCTCTCCTGCCCACACAGCTCAGGCTGCATATATTCCCTGTTGACCTTTTTTTTCTTCAGTGATGCCTCTGCTGATCACTTTAGCCTGATTTTGCCTCAATCATAGCTGTGCTGGGTGGCCGGTCCCAGCCATCCCAGGTATATACCCCTCCCTCGGTGTAACCCAGGGTCCTGCCCCGCACCTCCCTGGGGACAGCCCCTCTCATTCCTTTGGCAGAGAGTCTGGGGAGGGGGTGAGGGAGGATGGGACAGTCTACTAGGAATGTTTTTAATTCCAAAGGCAGCGACATCTGTTCATGTGGGCCTTCCCACCCAGGCTCTGTTTATCCAGACAGGGGGCCCTTGCTCATCCTCAGAGGCCGGTTCTGCCAGGATGGACAGAGGGGAGAGGGGTGCCGTCACTTGCAGGGTGGCCGGGACAGCCTGAGCCTAGCCCACCCAGTGAAGCTGAGGAAGGGTCTGTGGTGGGCTGGAGGGACCAGAACTCAGACGGCTGCTTTTGAGGAACTCACTAGGATCATTTGTCTTGCCCAACCCCGCTGCTGCAGCCTGCTCCTAGACCATTGCTTCCAGGAAGCAGTGAGTCAGGCTTGGGGAAGAGAAGGCAAATCTGTGCTGTCCCTAGAGAGAACCCCCAGCCCACAGGGAGGAAGGAAAGATGAGCATCTCAAGGGAAGAGCCTCCCAACAGCTATCCATCTGCTAAGGCACTTATGTCACCATGGAGACCAGTTGGCCATCTTTCATCCAATCAGAGCTTGCTTTACCCAGACAAGTGTTGAGCCTGGGGTTCCTAAGACAGACAAGTATAAAGCTTTGGGAAGAGGATCTGCACTGCCCCGCTTCTCCCACACACCTGGCGGGGGACGCACCTTACTCAACATCCCCCAAACTGCATCCTGTGGCATGTGACCCAGATAGAGGACAGAGAACCTTAGAAAGCCAGTGAGGGGCCAGTTTTGAAGTTAACAGTTGGCAGTGCCCAGCGCGGACCATGTGTCTGCAGCAGGTGAACGTGGTCAGCAATTATAATGGCATCTTACCGGCCAGTTATACAACCACCACTTGCCCATTAGCTGAGGGATGCAGAGCAAAGCCAGGGAGGGTGACCTTTTTTCTCTTCTGGCCCACGCCAACCCCTCCTCGAGGAAGCCTTCCCTGAGTCTCTGGCTAGAATTTTCCTCTCCTTTCTCTCAGCTTTCGTGGCACTTGATCTGTGCTGTTCTTGCGGCATAAGACTGGGTTTCTTGAGGGCAAAAACAATGCTTTGTCCATCTGGGTGTGACGTGTGGTAGGTGCACGATTGGTAAATGCCAGATGCATGAATGCCTTTCTGCCTCCTGTTAAGAGGTGTTTAAGCCTTTGTCTCCTCTCCTCTCTTGGGTTGTCAGCTTTGTCAAGCACAGCCTTTTGATTCATCTTTGTGATTTCCCAGCCCCTATCCAGGGTTGGGCATATAGCCAGGCCCTCAGTCAGTACCTCTTGAATGAAATCACTGGGATGAAGAGGTGAGGACCACAGGAATGGGTGAAGCCTTGGAGGAGGTGGGTTTTGTGCAGCTGGTGGGGGCAGCTGCTGGCCCCTCATGGGGCTGCAGGGAGATTCTCTTCAGAGGTGGCCCCCAGGTGCCCTGGGAGAGCAGGTCAGGGGTGGGTCAAGAAGGGTGGCTCAGGCCCCAGCTGGGCAGGGGACACAGGTATGTCCCTGCCTTGGTGGGTCTCTTCCCCTCCCACTCAGGGGTTACTGGGAAAACGGTTGTGGCTCTGCCCCGCTTAGCTGCACTGGCTTCGGGCAACTTTAGCTCAGGGAGCAGGAGGTTCTGTGCAGCCTTGGCGGCCCAGCCCTGTCTGCACTGTGCAGAAGCAGGTGTGGAGCATGGAGCCCTAGAAGAGATGGGGCTGGCCCAGCCACCCTGCAGGGACCACCAGAGTCCAGCAGAGTTCCAGGACTCCACGTTCACCTCCAGGCAGAAGGCAGCACAGGACGAGACCCTGCCACACTGGGATATCACAGTGGTGAGGGCCTAGCCAGACCTCTGTTCGTGGCCTGGCCCAGGCTGGTCTGGGCAAGTGGCTTACCTTCTCTGTACCCTTAGTTTCCTCAAATGGAAAAATGGGGATGTGAGGACATACTTCCTAATGTTGGGGGAGCAGTGGAGGGTTAGCGTGGTGCCTGTCGCATAGTAAGCTCGGTGAAAGGCGTCTCTTGTCATGATCAAGTCTTGGCTCCCTCTGTGGTGAAGCCACCCCTTTCTGCAAAAGCACTGCGGGCTCTGATGATAAACCCCAAGACATGTGTGCTGGTTCAGATTCAGCAGGTGCATTCCAGATGCCAGGGGCTGCTTCTGGGCCCAGGCCTACCTGCCCTGGTGGCCTGACCCAGCTCTTTTCCCCGAATCCAGAGAACCAGCCACACTTCAGTGGTTGTGAGCGCCAGGGCCTTTGGAGGAGACCTGTCACTAGCCAGCTGCAGTTCCGTGACATCAGGCGAGAACTTCATCTCCCTGAGCCCCAGTCCTCACAACTCTAAACAGTACCACCAATGGCACAGAAGTCGTGAGGCTTCAACGCCAGCAGATATTTGAACGCCCTTTGCATGGGACCCGGCTCACGGTTGGCACTGCAAAAATACTGGTTTCCTTCCTCCCCCATGCCAAGCTCTACAGGGTGTGACGCCTGGACGCCTCTGGGGTGTGTGGACCCTAATCATCTGGGGTTCAGGCCTTTCTCTGTTCTCCAAACACCGGACACTGACTTGTTACCTTGTGAAATGAACATTCATCAACTTGAGAGTCAAGAACAAGTTCTTAGTTCTCTATCCCAAGGCACCCAGCACAGAGTGGCTTATGGCCGTTTTGTCAGTGGGCGTCCTCTGCCCCCAGCAGCACAGCCTTTTTTTGGGCTTTTCTGGTGAAGGGCACCAGTGATGGTTAGAAGTGGCCCGTGAGAGGCGCACCTCTTGCTGGGCATCTGTAACCCATGTCATCCTTGGATTTTTTTTGCTCATGTCCCCAGAGAAGGTCCATAGTAGCTGACTCCCTCTGGGGCTGCTAAAGCCCAGGAGGTTGCCCAGCTAGGGATCTTCTTTATTCTTTACACAGGAGTCCACGTGGGTCGGGCCCTGTCACTGAGTTGGCATTGAGGGAGGCATCTGGGGCAGGAGTAGAACCCCAGGGCAGGACTGGTCCTCTGCCCGGGACAAGGGCAGCTGTTGATGGCTCCTGGCCCTGAGCCCTGGGCTCTGCAGACCCCCTCTGGCTTCCTTCCCCCAGCCTCCCGCAGACACCCCAGCCCCAAGGCGCCGCCTGGTGGGGAAGGGGTTAACCAGCCTCCCGCAGGCACCCCAGTCCCAAGGCGCCGCCTGGTGGGGAAGGGGTTAACCAGGGCTCTGGAGGGGAAGGGACTGGCTGGTGGTGCTGCTCGTCAAACTTACTTTAGTAGGGGCTGGAGGGAGGGACGAAGGGTGGGTGAGGAGGAGGCCCAGCCTGCCAAGAGTTAAAACCGGGAGGTTGGGTGTTTTGGAGGGGGCAGCCTCCCGCGCCTCTTTTGAGTCACTTCCTCCGCTGGGGGGGAGCTGGGGGCGGGGGCTCCCCTCCCCGGCAGCCTCGGGCGCTGCGCCGCGCGCTCGGGGCTGGCCTCCCGCTAGCCTGGCCGGGACCAGCGAAGAGCCGCTGCTGCTCCAGCGGTGTCTCCGGGGAGGGAGGACGCAGAGGGAGGAGAAAGAGGAGCCCCGCACCATGCGCTTCCCTGCCCGGCTCGAGTAACAGTCCCGGCGGCTCGGCTGAGGCTGCGCCCGCTCCCACCCTCCCTCCAGCGGCTCCGGAGCCCCGGCGGCCCGCGCCTCCCGGCTCCCCGCTTCCCCGCCTCCCCGCCTCCCCGCCTCCCCGCCTCGCCGTCCCCGGAGCTGAGCTGGCCCCGCAGGCAGGCTCGCCGTCGGGCCGGGCTTTGCCGCTGCCGCCGGCATGACCGACGTCCTGCCTCAGCCCGACTGCAGCTTGAAGGCGGTGTGCGAGCCCCTGGAGCGCTGCTGCCTGGACCCGCTGGAGGAGCCGGGGAGCAAGCGGCCCCCCAACACCGGCGCGCGGCTCTGGGGCCGCGTGCGCAGCAAGCTCCTCCGCCAAAAGGTGCCCGAGGGGCTCGAGCGGGTCGGCGGGGGTGGACGAGAGGGACTGAGGTGGGCGGGGGGCCTGCTGGGGCTCTGGGCAGCCGCTTTTCGGAGCTCACTGCGCCTCCTACTTGACTGAGGGACCCTGGGACAGAGGCTGGGGTAAGCTGTGGGTTGGCTCTAAGTGGCCTTAACGTGATGATTAACGCTGTTGCTACCCCAGCCTCCGAGCCCTGCTCTCTCTGCCTCTGTCCCTGTCTCAGGAAGAGGGGGGCTGTCTCCTGTGGGAGAGGACTGCCTGCCTCCTTTCTGCGCCTCTGCGGGTAGAAATATGAACAGATGGGGCGAGGGGCTCCTGGGTCTCAGTTTCCCCTACAGCGCCCAGCCCAGACCCGACCCCCTGCGTCCAGTGGCCGCCCCTTCTGCAGAGGGGCACCGGCGGAAGCACCTCAGTACCACCGGCCGTGTGAGGTTTCTTTGGGGTTGTGGGGAGCTGGCGGTGCTGCCGGGTCTGGGGGCTATAGGCTGCCTCTTCAGGGACCACCCAGAGGCCTGTTGGCCCAGTGCCAGTCAGGCACCAGGCAACTCAGTCAGTGTGCCAGGGGTTTCCTGACCCAGCAGGCAGCTCAAACCAAGCTGAGCCAGGGCAGACTGCCCATCCTGCCTGCCGCCCCAGACCTGGGCGGGGATGAAAGTCCGAGATAGAAGCTGACTGTCCTGCAGCTGGGCAGGCTGCCGCAGGGCTGGCTTTGGGCCCTGGCATTGGGCGTCTGAGGAAGAGCCAGACCATCGCCTAGCACACAGTGAGCGCTTGATAACTGTAGACCAAATTAACCACCTAAGCATATGTCACAGGGTGCCTGTCCCGGCTGGCCAGGGCCATGCCTGTCCTTCCAGGTAGTGATAACAGAGGCTTGGCTAGTCTGTGTTGCTGGTGGGGATTTACAAGCCCTCCTGTGGGGGTCCGAGGGGGTCCCTCTGCGCAGGTCCTCACTGCCAGCCAGCATAGAGGCTCCTGGCACCTGCAAGAGGATGTGATCTTGGGCCCGTTGGCTCCTTATCTACTTTTATCCTCTTCCAACGGGGCATACGTGACCTCCCAGAGGGGACATCAGTCCTGGAGAGTGCTGGGCAGGGCAGCAACTTGAGCTGTCCTGCATTGGCCCCTGTGTCACCTTCAGCTTCTCTAGGGACAAGGCTAGCAGAGCCTTGCTGGCCTCAGCTGCTACCAGAGCCCCTCTGTGCTGAGGCAGCTGTCTGTGCCCGGCAGCCCGGAGCCGTCCCCTGCCTGTACCCCCTTCCCAACCCCTGCTGAGGCCAGCAGACACCAGCCCAAAGCTCATTGTCCATTTCCAGACCTAGAGGTTGGCAAGAAAGTGACCCAGCATGTTCCTGGCCCCGTCCCAGCCAAACAGAGTCCTTCCGGTTTACCTGCCCCTTTGCCGGGGTGGGAGGGGGGGTGGCAGGTAGGGGGCAGTTTCTAAACCTTGAAACTCCAGACTTTCAGTTCTTTCCCTGGGCATTAGTGACTAGCAAAACCAAGAAGCCGCTTCAGGAATCCTTTAGCTAGCTTCACCTCTGGTGGTATCTGACAGTTCTGTGTCTGATGGTGCCCTCTGGGCAAGGGTGGCAGGCCAGCCAGGCTCTGGGCTGCTGAGTTGATTGGCATCAATGCAACTGCAGGGTGGCTCTGGCGCTGGGATGCTCTGTGCGCCGGGTGACTCAGTCCCCTAGTTCCTGCTGTGTGACAAAGTATGTTGGTGTCGCAGACACAAGGGTCTGTACCGTGGGTGACAGAGGGACATTCATTCACCCTGCTGTGCCTGCCTTGCTGTGCCCGGGGTTGGTGGGTGAGCAGGCAGGCTTGTGGAGCCAGACCCCCTGCCCACCTCCCTTCTTTTCCCAGCTGCATTAACCTATTTTTTTTTTCAGTGCAGCAGACTCACTGCCAGACGAGGGGGCTGGGATCAGGCAGCAGCTTAGGTGGGTGGGGGAAGGGTGCCAGGTACTGCCCAGCCTGACAGGAGGGGTCACCTCATTAACTCCTCATTTAACTTTGCCACAAGGATGTGATGCTGTGGATGCCTGAGACACCTGTGGCCCTCCTGCTGCCACTTAACTAAAGATTAATGAAGCCTGGAAGGGGGTGTATGTGAGTCATCTGGAGACCCCATGCTGGGGCTGAAGAATCTGTTTGAATGGAGAAAGCCCAGTGTTAGCCTGTGGAGCCTCTGGCCCCAGGAGTCTGCGCTTGCTGGAAGAGGGGCCGTAGGGACCACTTGCAGACTCTCCTTTGGGTCCTCAGTGGGGGGCTCTGTTTGGGGTTGTGCTTGTCCCCGAGGAGAGTCCTGGGGCTGAAGCCTCACTCCAGACTCTGACTTGGCAGTTGGCTTGTTGTGCAAGCATTGAGCAGAGGAGACACGTGGCATTTGAGTTTGTGGGTTCTGCCAGTGCTCTCAGCGTTTAACTTCACATTTCTGCTTTCCTTTTCCTTTTTTTTTTTGGCTTTAAATCACACTCAAGGCGACCAGGCTCAGTGCCTGGTCTTCCTCCCATCCTGCCTGTTTCTGGATCCTTAGGTTGCACTTGGGAGGGAGAAGGACTGAATGAGGAATCCCATCCCTACCCCACAGAGTGTCCAAAGGTTTTAATGGGGTCACCTGTGGGAGCCAGAGAGGCTAGGAGTGCCCCAGGGAAGCAGCGGCCAGGCCAGAAGTTTTTGTCTCTGGGCAGCGGGGGTGGGGAGGGACAGGAATCCATGCCCCTACTGTTGCCCTGCAGCCAAGGTGAAGACATCCAGACCCAGACCAGGCTAAATATTGGCTGGAGGTAGGGACTCAGGCTGAACTGGCAGGGACTCAGGCTGAACTGGCAGGGTTCAGGGGAGTGGGGGAGAGTTGAGGATGGTTCCTGATGACCTTGCCTCTGCTTCAAGGGGTTGCCACATGGGTCTGGGAATTCCCCACCACCAAAGAGCTTCTCTCAGGAAGCCAGAGGCCAGCAAGGTGAACTGAGATGTTTCCTGCTGAGCTCCAGGACGAGTCGACCTGCTCTGAGGTGGAGTTTGCTCCCCTCTACTTCTAGGGAAGGTCAGAGGTGTAACCCAAAGAAAGACAGGATGGGGAGCCCTCTTTGGGCCACTAGTCTGGGGAACCTAGGACTCAGGAGGGTCCCTTTCTTTGTCATCTTGATTGCAATTGCAGGACAGCTCCAGACCCCTCCCAGAGTCTAATATAACCTGACAGTTTCCTAACAGGTAGCATCAGGTATGCAAACCATGTGCATGTCCCCAGGGCTCAGTCAGCCATTCACTGGCTGTTCCAGGCATTGAGGGTAGAAAGGTGCTGGGGTATAGAGAGATGTCTTGGGCTCATTTACTTTTACTTCATCATCTGGCTCTGGGCATCAAGAAAGATCTTGAAACTTTATTAGACACCAATAGATACCTCTCCTGCCCCGGCTGCCCACCTCTCTGCCCTACCCCCTTTCTTCCACCCTGCCCCCCTCCACCTTATTTACCGGAGGGAAGGGACCTGCATCCTGTCTTCGCCATTCACATGCCCATTCACACCCCTATAGCGATCCCTCAGCTGTCGGAAGCGGACAGTAGTGCCTCTCCGCGGGCCTGGAGACCCCTGCGGCCAGCCTATTTCCTCCCCGGCCTCTGTGTGGGCCAGGATTGTGACCAGGCTGGCTGGCTGGGGGCTTGGAAGGGGAAGTAGTGAGACCTCCCTGCATCCAGCATACATACTCCCTAGAGGGAGAGGATCTTACTCCTGGAGCCACATGGGTGGCCTCCTGACCCCCACTGCTCGCACTTCTCCACTAAGCTGGCTCCCAAGAGGCCTGTTTGATTCCACAGAGCAGGAGTCCTCAACTCTGAGAATCTGATGACAGTTATGGAGCTCCACCCAGACCCAGAGCCACGCATATGCACAAACTCTGTGCTGTTTCAGAGAGGGTCACGGATCCCCAGGTAGGAACCCGTGCTCTGAGTGCACTTGGCAAGCTGCTGTTTCTTGGCACCTGGGGAGGTTAGAAGGGGCATCGGCCCTCTCCAGCATCTCTGTGGTCCACAGGTGGCTTGGCCAGGCAGCCACGCTGGGCTTGGTGCCCCAGCTTTTGGATGGCCTTGGACCAGGGAGAGCTGAGCCTGCCAGTGCTGCCCAAGCCCAGTGGTGCAGGACTATCCAGAGGCCGTGAAGGCCCAGGAGGGCAGACATTTTGGAAAGAGCCCAGAAACGTCTGCAGGTGCCGGTGTGGGGGAGTTACCAGGCACTGGTCAGGGCGCCCAAGTCTGGAAAGGCCCAGCCCTCTGCTGAGTGGCCTTGCTGGATGCCCAGATTGTCAGGAGCTGGTCCGCAGGTGCTATTTTGGCTTCCTTTTCCCCATAAAATCGTGCTGGGAGTTGGAAGGGTGTTCGTGTTCTGACAGCTCCCTTGCACCCAAAGGAACACACATCCCCGTGCCTGGAACTTGCCTGCCCAATCCCCGGGAGAAAGCCAGAGTCCTGGATCCCAGTGAGGCTTAGACTAATGCCCCATTGTTCTTGGTCCCCCAAGGTGGGCCTAGAGAGGTGGGAAGTGACCGTGGGAGCTGCCGGTGGGAGTCTACTGCAGAGAGGCTGGGAGGGCCCTGTAGCCCCACGGTGATTTCACCAATTCTGCTTTGGTTGTGAGAGAGTGGAACTCATGCCTGAGCCAGAAGCTGGAACCGTCTTTCTCCTGGACAGTGACCCCAGCCAGGGTGGGTGCTTCAGATGGGCACAGCCAGAGCAGCGACAGCCACAGTTCCCCTTCCCATCAGACACCTGAATGCCCCCTCTGTGCTCTGGCCTCCTCCTTGGAGCGCCCCGCCTCCTCTCAGGCTGGTGTAGCCTAGGAGGCCAGAGAAGGAAGGGTACCGGGCTGGTAGGAGTCAAGAGGCCTCGTTTTTCTAATCCTGAGTCTACGGTCTTAACTTGCTGTGTGACCTTGGGCAGATCGCTTTACCTCTCTGGTTCTCTGGCATCAGTATAATGAAGAAGCTGAACAGGATGATCTCCTAGATCCAGTTCATATGATGATTTTGGCCACGTCTCAAGATTCCTACGCCTAAGCCTTAAACTCTCAACATGCTGGGAAAGTCTGGGTGGAAGAGGTCACAGGGCTGCCCCTGGGCCATGGCCAGCCATTCACTGAGCACGGGAGGAGAGAGGCGAGCAGGAATGTGGGGCTTCTCGACCCCTGTCCCGAACAAAGGGCATTGCTTTCTCCAGCCTGCGTAGCCCAGTTTGTTCATTTGGTCTCTGAATATTGATGGGGCATCTTCATGTGCTGGGCACTCCAGAGGCAGCCCAGGCAGAGGCCTTGCTCTCAGGGAACTTGCTGTCCATCGGAGAGTCAGGCAATAAATGAGATCATTTTATGCTGCACAAGTACTGCAGGAAATTGGGCAGCAGATTAGATAATAAAGCAGAGGGGAGAGGCCTTGCTTCAAGAGAGAATTTTGAACTAAGATTTAGATGACAAAAAGGATTCTTGAAAGATCCGGGGACAATGCCTTCCAGGCAGAGGTGAAAACCCTGCAGCCTGGGGGGGCCATGGTGTGTTCAGAGGCTGTGTGGAGGATAGGAAGTGACCTCGGACAGAGGGGGCAGCAGCCTTGCAGGCCTTGACAAGGAGATGGGCTTTTAATCCGAGTGCAGCGGGAAGCCACTGGGGAGTTTAAGCCCAGCTTTAGTGATGCTGACATGTTTTGATCGGGTGCTGAGTACCAGGCATCATTCTTAGCTCATGATGTGAGTTAGGTGATAACCCACGAGGTGCTTTTAGGCTCAGAGAGTGACACGATGAGGTCCCACTGAGTGGCTTAGTGCAGGAAGTGCTTTTAGCCATCGTGCCCCCCTGCCAAGGAGGAGGCCCAGGGCCCACTCAGGTTTGTGGCTGTTTCTTGGTTGTCTGGGTGGTCATAGGGCCCCACTGGGGTCAAGGCTGCGTGCCTTCGATGGGGAGCTTACGGGGGTGTAGAACCCAGCTTAGCAAGCTGTGCACAGAAATGGGCCTGCACGTGGGGCCTGGGAAGAGCCCACCAAGAGGCCCCTCAGAGCGGGTACAGGCAGTGGGCTTGCCGAGCCTCATTCTCACCAGCAGGCTCTGTGCCCAGACAGTGTTCCTGGCCTGGGCAGGGAGGATGAAGTCAGCTTCAGAGAAGGACTTTCATAATTCGTACCAAACCACTCTGAGCCTGGAGGGAGGCCACTGAGCCCATGGCAGTCCTAAAGGCCCTTGGCCTTTCTTTCCATGGCAACAGCATGAGACTTCCCGGTCATACCTCGGGGAGCCCCTTGCTTGGGACTTTGACCTCTAAGGTGGCCCCTTCCCTTTGGGGACAGGGCTGCTGGGGGCTGCCCCTCTGTTGCTTTAGCCCTGACCAGTTTCTTTCCCAAGAGTGACCCTGTGCTTGTCAGCTGGTGGCCCTGAGCTGGGCGGGACAGCTTCCTGGCTGTTGGTTTGAGGCCCGGTTCTGGGGTGAAGTCTCCAGGCAGGGCAGGCAGTGGAGGGCAGGCCAGCTCTGAGGAAGACGGGGCCCCGGGGCTCGGGGCAAGAAGGGCCCTCTCTGAGTTCTGTCTGCAGCTGTGCCGGCCTGAGGGCTGAAAGCGTGGCGGCACAGAGGAGGCTGAGCCCTGGAATGCAGGGCGCTGGGGGGGCAGGTCACAGTGGGTTCTACAGGGCTAACCTGGCTTCAATAAACGCCTCATTCAGAGCTGCTAAACCCTTCCCATATGTGGGCCTCAGGGAACTTCACAGTTCCGGGGGGCAGGGGAGGCAAGCTGAGGCGAAGTGGCCTCATCCCGGTGCCTGGCAGGACAGTCTGCACAGGCCTCTCGTGTGGCTGTCCTGGAGAGGGTGCCTGACCCTGCAGGGCCAGGGCTGGAGGGCCAGAGCTTGCTTGGCTTTATGGTGGGGGGGCCCGGCCCCTGGGAAAATGGGGTCAGTTTACTGAGGCTGACCTTGATCTCCCCTAAACCAGCTGCTGAGCTAGAAGCCAGGATACAGGCCCCAGCGCCCCCTCCCACTCCACCCTGCTTCTCTTGAGTTTCTCTCAGGCGGCCACGTTGACAGAACCCTCCAGTACCCTTCCCGGGGCGGGGGGAGGGGAGGCAGGCTCTTGGCAGTGCCCTGTTTGTTCCCCCTGTTGCCAGCCCTACCGTGCCTCTCACGCCTGTGGTCTGCCCCAATGGCAGGCTGGCTTTGGTGTCCCAAGGGGACCAGCCCAGAGCATGTGCATGCACTTGGGGGAGGGCAGGAGAAGGCCAGCCGGGGCCGCCACCGTGGCCACTGACCTGGGAGCCACAGGAAGTGTCCCCCTGTCAGACAAAACACCCGGCTCAGGGCCCGGTCTCCACGGCCCAGCGCTCAGCCTCTGCCGGGTCCCCAAAATACAGCCACACCTCTGCCTTCTATTCGGTGTCCTGTTCACCTGTGAGGGTGACAACTTCAGCTATACTATGGTTTACTGCACTTAGTTTTTATCAGCCCCCAAAACAACTCTGGGCTTCGAGTGAAGTCCATGCCACCCACCCAGGACAGGCCCCAGGATGCCAGGCCCTAGGCCCAGAGGGCAGAGGGTAGAGCAGTGCTCAACGAAAGAAAGAGTGGGGCCGGGCCCAGGAGGGACAGGAGGTCAGGGGTCGTGCACAAGGAGGTGGGCTTCCTCAGGGCCTGTGCTGTGGAAACGACAGTGTGAGGTTTTGAGGGAAGAGGCTCAGCGCCAAGGGGCCACAGGGTGGGAAACTGGGGTCTTGGGAGCCCAGGTGAATACTGTTTTCACGGGTCCCTGTCACCCGCAAGCCCCCGTGTTACCTCCCAAAGTAACTCTGTCGCTGCTCCGTGTTCTGTGCTGGGACTGTAGCTGCCAGTTGCGACAGGTTATCCTGCACTGACCCCTCCTTGTGGACTGAGCCCCCATGAGGGCCCGCAGGGAGGGGCGAGCTGCGTGGCGGAGGGAGTGTGGGGTGGCGGGAGGACCGTGCCCACCGTCCAAAGGACTCTGTCACCTACTAGGGGGAGCAGGAAGGGGGCCCCCAAACTCGCTGGTGTCTCCGAAATCCCAAGCACTAGGAAGTAGCCTTGAACAGCTCTGAGAGAAGGAGAACAGTAGGGTCTCCTGCCCCAGGCTGGGGAGAAACGGGTGGGAGGAAGGGCTTAGACCCCTCAGAAGGGACCCCTGAGGACATTCCTGAAACGAAGGCCGCACCCACCACCTGGGGGGTGTTTGGGTGCACATAGAGCACCCTCCCCTGGCCTCAGGGCCTCAAATCCTCTCAGCCCCCTGCAGGGCTGGGGAGCCCATTTCCTGTCCTAAACGTGAGGCTGCTGAGGCCCAGGAAGGTGAGGCACCATCCCAG